>NC_056737.1:844696045-845046045 GCF_019279795.1 Protopterus annectens | reverse complement strand
ATTGTTTATAAAAGTTTCTATTTGTTTATATGATGCTGATTTATCAAATGTGTAGTTTTGTCTTACCAGATAATCTAATTGAAAGTTGTTAATTTAAGTTAATAATAACTAGTATTAAATTGATAAGGTGGCAGCTGAGGTACTACTGCTTAGGGTAGGGGGTTAACTTGAGTAGTATGTGCTACTCTAAGTTGGAGTTTTTAACTCCAGGCTGGGTGCAAGGTTTAATCCTTACATTATTTTCTTTTGTTCACTGTTGTGTGTATATAGTTCTGACATCCACAATGCATTTTGTAAGCTCATTGTCACTACAAACAAAATTGAATCTTATACAAAATCCCATAAGAGATTCAATAAATACAGCTATATTTAAAGGTACACCTAAAGGAGGAGGTATAACATTATTTATTTTGTTAATTGTTACTTTGATTATAAGTTTTATGTGTTTTAAAAATGCCAAATGACTTCTCTAAAAGGAATTTCTTTAAACATTAATGAACTGAATAACCCATGTAAAAGGGCAAGCTTAATAAGATACATTAATTTACATAAGGCCAACCTAGTATTCCTTCAAGAAACACATCTCCTGAAAAAAGATATTGATAAATTATCCACAAATAAATATACAGTATTGGTTAGTTCAGAGCACACTCAGAAAAAAAGAGGAGTGGCTATTTTATGGAATAAAAGTATGCCCATTCCTAAAACTATTAAGTCTTATCAAGATGATAAAGGAATGTTTTGTATGATTACAATACAAATTAATGGAAAGACTTATACATTAATCAATGTATATTGGATACCAGGAATTGGTATTAATACAGTGAAATACCATATTAATAAGATCATATCATTCTCTATAGGAGATATTATTTTGGCAGGTGACTTTAATTGTATCCTACATGAAAATGATACTACTACTATAGGAAAAAGGAAAATTACATCTAATGCAAAACATTTAAAGGATTTTGTTAATTCTTATCATTTAAATGATATTAATAATCAGATAGACTCAAAATCATTACCATACACCTTTTTTTCTAACAGATATAAAACTTATTCAAAAATAGATAGAGTCTTTATCTCTAACCAGATGGTAACAGAATTAATTAACTCTAAAATCATTTCATGTCCTATATCTGATCATAATTCAATTGTTTTTGAGTTCATGATAAAAAATACTTACAATGTTCAGATCAAAAGGATACCAGCATACTTAACTCAACTAAAAGACTATAAAGAATATATACTTTCAGAAGTACAACATTTTTTAGATATAAATAATACTCCTGAAGTCTCCATTGTTTATGTTTGGGATGCATTAAAATCATATCTATATGGACAAAGTATCAGATGGTATAATAATAAAAGGAAATCTTGGGATAAGGAATTGTTAGATATTCAAAGTAAATTAGACTCATAAACATAATAATAAAGAAACTATTATGGACAAGAAAGTCATTGAAGAAATAAACTAAATGAGAAATACAAAGAAATTTTAACTCATAAAGTTAAAATAACTTTAGAGAAACACAAGTTTTTGTCTTACTCAATAAGCCCCAAATACTTACATAGACTTAAAAACAAAACAAAAAGGTTGAATAAGCAAAATCATATCAAAGAAATTTTCTCTCTAAGGAAAAGAAGAATGTTTCTAGTCTACCAGAAATACTAGATGAATTTAGAAATCACTTTCACAAAATTAATCATAATAACATTAACATGGAACCTAAAGATAAAATAAAGGAATTTATAACTACAAACATGAATAAAAAACTTAATAAACAACAGATTAAACTATTGGATAAAAGTATTTCATATACAGAGGTTGTTACACAAATAAACAAGCTTAAATCAAACAAAGCACCAGGTAATGATGGTATTATACCAGAGATATATAAAATTCTTTCTAAAAGTACATACTCATTAATACATAAGGTTTTTATTTTGGCCCAAAATGAGCAAATAACCCCCCCCCCTATCTTGGCAATACACATTTATTTCGCCAATTTTAAAACCCAATAAAGATCCAACTAGATGTACTTCATATCGACCCATTTCATTACTTAATGTTGATTATAAAATGTTTATGAGTATTTTTGCTGATAGATTGAAGACAATTATCCCAGGCATTATAGATATAGATCAGACAGGCTTCATTGTAAATAGAAACACTTTTGATAATATAAGGAGGACTCTAACATTAATTGATTTTGCAAATAGGAGAAAGAAAGATTTAACACTTATTAGTCTCGATATAAGTTCAGCATTTGATTCAGTAAGTTGGGACTACTTGTTTACCTTACTGAAGTGCACAAACTTCTCAGATGCATTTGTAAATCTAATTGAGCATCTATACAAAGGAGCATTGGCTTACATTAAGATAGGAACATATGTCTCACAACAAATACCCATTTTAAAGGTACAAAACAAGGTTGTCCACTCTCTCCACTATTATTCACTTTAATAATGGAGCCTTGGGCTAATCTGATCAGAAATAGTACTGATATAGAGGGATTTGAAATAGATGAAAATACAACATCTAAAATTCAACTTTTTGCAGATGATGTTCTAATTACATTAGCAGGATCTAATTCTTCTATGCAGTCTCTATTTGATAAAATGATGAATTTTAAAAGTATTTTTGGTTTAATATTCAATGAAGAAAAAACTAAAATACTACCTATATATACAAGAAAAAATATTCTCATTAGTGATTTTAGTAAATATGTACCCAATTCAGGTCAGATAACTTATCTAGGTATAATATTAACTAAAGACATTAAATCTATTATACATAATAATTATAATACCTGTCTTCTTAATATACAAAATCTTTTCAATACCTGGAATAATATGTTTTTTACTATGGAAGAGAGACTTACAATTATTAAAATGATAATATTCCCCAAGATATTATACTTAATACAATCAATAATACTCCCACCTACAAAAATAATTATCAAGAAATTGAATGCGCTAATGTTAAATTTCCTATGGGCACCTAATAGACCTAGGATTGCATTAAAGAAACATACTAATAGCTGGTCTCAAGGGGGTATTTCTTTTCCAGATTTTAACTTATATACTATCTCTTCTATTATAAAAGTTATTACTTTGTTAATAGATCAGTCATATGTTGCAAAATGGAAAGATTACTGGGAACTAATTAGTATTCACTTCATGAAAATCTCCTTAACACATAAAAATATGATTGTAAATAACTCCATGCTATGGTTACTAAAAGAATTTTGTACTTCATCTATTACACCTAAATATATAGTTAGTTATCCATTAAACATTATTATTAGTTATCATAATTTTATATTCATGCATCCTAAATATAAGGAATGGAATTTTATTATATTCCCTATAATGTATGCACGAGGTATGCTTTTGTCATCCACTTCTGAAAGAACTCATTTAGCTACAGATAATGATCTAAAGTACTGGTATCAGTTGCTATCTGAAAATAAAGTTAAAAATCTAGACTTCTTAAAACAAGAATTTGATCTGAGAGAAACTTGTTGGTTAGAAGTTCAGACCTTTAGACAACATCTCATTAATAAAATTGATTTAATGTCTATAACAGTTAAAGAATCTATTCCAACACTGATTGATTACTTGATATTAAATTTACAACATAAAGTTTCTGATAAAGGTAAGCTTTCATACATACATAAAATTATCAGACAAGAAACTTTTTACAGTGTAGATACCTACTGGAATTATTTTACTTCCATTAATGGTGACCCACCAAATCAACAAGATAAACAATATATATTGGAATCTACCTATAAAACTACTTCCTCCATTGTCTGGAGACTTTTTACATGGAAATTTTTACATAGATCCTTTTATACACCTTTGATGATGAATAAAATAAATAATACAGATAATCTATGTAAAAGATGTAATGTAGAAATTAATGCTGACTGGGCTCTATGTTTTATGACTGTATAAAATTGAAAAAATATTGGAAGTCAATCAATGATTGTTTGCAGGCTCTTTTTACAGATAATTTCATTATTTCTAAATCTCTTATATTATTCAACACTCCTGTACCTCAAAGTGTTAAAAAGGTTAAGCTTCCCTTGTTATGGTCTATTCTAGCAGTGGCTAGAAAAATAATAACCAGAAATTGGATTTCAGATATACCTCCTTCGTTCAATGAATTTAAAAATGTTATGACTATAGTGTGCCATATGGAATTGATGACAATAAAATCAAGAACTACTAGAAAAACATCTTATTATATTATATGGGATACTTTACAAAACTTGTTAAAAAAATCTTAACTTCAATAGCATGGTATTTTAGTTTATTTAATTGATTTGATTGTAGTGGATGTCTTTGTAAATACTTTGGTTATTTTGTTGAATGTTATAATCATATCTATTTTAATTACTTGTATAAAATTGTTATGATATTTCTCTTGTATGTTAAAAACAATAAACTTGTTTTAAAAAAAAAGAAATTCCTGGACATCTATTTTTGAAGATGTATAAGTCTCCCAGTTTATGGAAGGGTAATTGAAGTCTCCCAGTAGACCGATTAGATAATTATATTCACAAAGTAGAATTAGTAGCGTCTTGTCATGGTAATGAAATGAAATGTGTGCAGGTTAGAAGTGCATAAAGATTCATGTGTGACATATCATAAGATGTAACTTAACTTTCTAACTATCACACTCACTATCTGTTTGTCTTGTCACATTTTGCCAAATATTGACAAAGTCTCCTTTGGTATTGATGAAGGCCTTTTGCTGAAACTGGTTTATCTTAGAGACTATGGATCAAAAAATAAAATCCCTGGCATTGTATTTTAGTGCTGTGGTGTGTACTTTGGTGCTGGATAGTGTCCTTGCCTTGGTTTGATTCCCACTCACTTCACATACCAGGGAAGTGCATTTGTGAGCTTTTATTTTTGAAAAGCATCCTTTGAGCCAATATATTTTTTCCAATCAAAGTAAGATGGTCCTTTTTGTAGCAGTTACTACTAACATGAATTTTATACTAGTCACAGTACCATTTATAATAAAAATTATGCATTTTCCTCAACAAAGACATGATGACCATCTCTGAAAACAGTTTCTTTGTGTCCAGTTTCATTTAAAAAGTTGAGTTAAATCAAAATTTTATCTTCATTTAACACTCTCATTCAGAGGTTGCATTGAATAATTATCTGCTCTGTAGTGATTCTAGAAAGCAGTAAATTCAGAAAAGTGCAGAAATTCATGGTTCCATTGGGCAAGGAGAATACCTTCATGGTGAACGTGATACTGCTACTTCTGTTGACAATGAGGAGTTACATTCAAATTATATTACAGAGCCAGTTAGACATGATGTGATACTAAGGGCAGACCAGGGTGGTCCAAACAGTCCACAAGTGCTGTTGCATTTCCTGTTTGTATCTTGATTATTTGATGTTTCATCTCTCTGTCTTCAGTTGTTTAATGATGATAGATTAGTCTTGCAGACTTTCATTTCATTTGTCTGTATTGATATTCTGTATTTTACTCCTTTTAGCCTTATCTACTAAGATGCTCATTGATCTTTGTATTCATTTGTTATTTTTTAGTTAACTGCTGTTTTCATCTTTATTTCCTTAGGTTTCTTTCTTCAGGTTGTTTGAAGAAGCAACTACCACTTGACCAAGTAAACGCATACAACTATATGTACTCTTTGGAACTGTTGACAGTCCAACCACAGACTTTGCAGTAGCAGCAGCATCTTGTTCTGTAAAAGTAAGTTAAAACCAGCAGTAATCTTTCAAGAACTGTTTTCACAAAAAACTTAGTAGGCTGAATTACTATACAAAACATAATCTAACCTAAAAATACTATACAAGATTAAATCAGGTGCAATCAAATAATTTAGAATATCAGCAATAAGTTGCATCATTACAAACTCATCTTAATAATTTGTTGAGCCTGATTCCCTTTCCTCAATGTAAGTGCAAATTTAGAGGTACTTTATAATGAGAAAGGGTGGATGAAACCTCACCCCAAAATATTGATAGGTTGCATCTCAATTACTTGAGCTTGCACTGATTTAAAATGACTCTTAAAAAGGCTTAAATCTGTTAATGTGAATTTATTGTCCTTCAAACAATTTGAGATTGACTGTATTGTAAGATGAAAATTTGAAAGAATATTTATTTAAAAATCATAACTTCACTCTTAACAGCAAACAAATCTAGAAATAGTGGCAATTCTGATAAGCCATGGTCCGTTTCCCTTAGTTTGTATTTATCTAAGAAATGTATACTTAGCCCCACAGAAGAGATAAAACCTTCACATTTTATATTTTACAAGTCTTCAATTGTGAACATTTTAATACAGTAATATTTCAACTTCACTGAAGGTACTTCCTGATTTTTTTCATAAAGATCTGCTAAAAATTCTACTGAATCTCAAAACTTTTTTATTATTTTATTTATTAAGTAATAACATAAGAACAAAAATATTTAACTACTGTATATATACTGAATTTTGTGGACGCATATTTTTAGTATGCTCAGTATTTATTGAAATAAAAAGTGTTCACCATAGTCATAGATTCATAGATTCATAGATTAGTACTAGGCTAACTGCCTCTGTGGGCCATTTTTTAAGCCTAGCCAATTGCCCCATGTGAGAATTGAACCCTGCACTTTGTGCCTGTAAGGTGAACACAGTCAACCCCCTCCCCCTTTCATTCCTTTCCAGTCATTCCTTTCATACATATTGATCTGGATTCCAGAAGACGTGCTCTCAGTGTAAGTGACTAACTGTGAAGTATTGCACCAGAGTAAGTCACTTGCACCGAGAGCAGGTCTTTTGGAATCTGGCCCCCATGCAAGCCTGTTTATAGACTGGCCTTACACCAAAGTAAGTCACTTACACACAGTGCAGTCTTTCTGAACTGGGGCACACTTATACTGAGGGCAACTCTTTTGGAATCTGGTTCATCACTAAGGTGAAAAATGTCATGTTTTTCCAGTGCTTTCACAAATATCAACATGAAAGAAGCAAGTCCTTTTATACTTTTGCACAAGATTCTCTTTATTTTTTATTAACAATGAACTTATGCTAACCACTGGATCCTAATATGGGCCACAAAGCTCCCAACTTTCCTAAGGACTAGATGTCATAGCAGACATAAGCTGATCCATGATGTGTGTGATTAGATTGAGTGTCTCTTTATTTCATGCATTAAAAAAAAATGAATAAGCACAAAAATCTGTCTAGTTCCAATCTCGCCAATATAAGTGTAGAGGAAAAATAAAAAAACAGAAAAACTAGTAGGCTTAAAACTTCATTGATGAGCTCAGTCACAATAATTTCCAAAAATCATGAAACCCAGGTAGTGTTCCAAAGCAACAAACCTTTATTCGCCACAGACAAGCGATATTTAGTAACAATAAATCAAAAGTATTATAACAATGTTAAACATATCAGCTTTTATATACTTAGAAGTAGGTGTGGAAAAGGTTTACCTTTATAAAGGCGATACACAGTCGGGTGAACAGCAAGTGTTCAAAAGGCTGTTTGCAAATTTTGCAAATGCCGAAAGAAAAAAGGTTTGAATGTGCAATGAGCAAATGCACAGTGACATTCGTTCATTGCACATTCGACATTGTGGAACGGATTGCATTATAGTGGGGATCGGGAAATGGTTCCTTTCCCCACTGTAGTGCGATCTCGGAGTTAGAATAATAAAGTAGGGGGGTGTGGGGGGTGCATCCCCCCATATGAGGGGATGCAGAGGGGCTTTCTCCCCTGTTTTTACACTTTTTTTTTTTGTTCGACAGTGTTCGAAAAACAGCGAATCTGCTTTTCAAGTTGCTGTTTTTTGAACATTAAGGACTGTCAAAGTTTTCACTTTCATGGTTTTGAGTCACTCATATGAGCACTCAAACCACTGTGATTTGAGTTTATGAAGTAAACCATGGAAAATATATGCATTGTTTAATTTTAAACCAGCGTGTTGCAGGCAAACAATATAAACTGGCTTCTAAAAGTGCATTTAAGAACAGCAAGCACCAATCCCCACACCTTAGTACTGATAACATCAAACTAAATCCTATTTAAGGAAAACATTACCTATCAATTTGGAACCCACATTCCAAAATCAGGGATTAAGAAAAGCATAGCATGCATATAAAAAGACTGACTTTTAACTAAAATCACTTTTGGCCAACTAATGCAATAAAGCCTTCATCAGGACTGTGACAAGAACTTAACTCGTATACATAGGCAGATAAGTAAAAAGAGCTAACTAGATAGATGCAAGAAAAAACACACATAACTATCTAACCATAAACATTATCTAATTAGAACACTATAAATATAAATATATATCTGTGTAATATTATCTAATAAACATCCATCCATATGTACTAGTGTGCATAAAAACTAAGTTATTTACAACTCAGAAAAAAAAATGCCAGTGCTTTGCAGCTGAAAAAAAAATAAAACACCTGTCATGACAGATGTTCTTCATCTCACATTACTGCAGTCCTTACATATGGGTAGTCCGCTGTCCTCGGTCGGCCCGAATACCAAAGTATTAGGCTGACATCGGTCATGGGCGCTCAGATCTGACATCAGAGCGTCTGGGTATAAAAGCGCATGACCGGCGTCATATCCCCAGTCTTTTTTGCCGCATGGTCCGATGCAGAAGCAACGTTGCAAGTGCCGTTCGGCGTTCTGAAATTTTCGTATTCTGAGTTTCAGACTGAAACCAAGTTGGGCTAAGTACCCCGTTGGAGAATATTTTTGTTTTTTCTTGCCTCAGTTATTTCCGGATGTCAGAAAAAGTGAATAATTGTATTTCTTGTGGGAAACAGATACCGCATAGGGATTATCACTCTCTTTGTATTCCTTGTTTGGGACCAGAGCACGACGTAGTCGGGTGTCGGTTTTGTGCTAGGTTTAATAAGCGCACCATAAAACGAAGGTTAGATTGCGCTAGGTTAGTCTTTGGTAAGCGGTGTAATTATAATATGCCGTCGGATCCTCCGACGCCCGCTTCCACGAAGAAGCGCAAAGACAAATCTTTGAAGCCTAGGCAGGATGATTCGTCCGTTTCGGATGCCGGTCCTTTAGAAGCTACAGTGGAACAGGTGGATCCGGCTGAAGTTTCTGTTGAGTCTCAGGGGGAAACTTTGATTTTACAAGATGTGGCCTCACAGGAGTCAGGTCAGGCTGAAGGGGCCTCTCAGGTTACTGTTCTCCCTTCTATGCCTAAGGTGGTTAGGCCTTCTACTACTATTTCTAAGGCTCCTTCTAAGGGCAGGTCTGTTTTGCCTTCCTCTGGTGTCAGTCCTGGTGCTTCAGGGTCTGTGCCTAAAAAGCACATGCTTAAAATGGCAGAAGATTTGATTTCTTTAATTAGAGGTTCTATGCCCCCTCCTGATAAGAGGCCCAGGGTGGAGCCAGAGTTGGAAAGTTTGGATCAGGCCTCAGATGATTCAGAGTCTTCTGCTGAAGACATTCAAGATTTTCTCCCTTATTCTGATTCTGATGCAGAGGATTCCACTCCTTCTGCTTCTCCTCCAGAGGATTTTTCATTTTCAGAAGCTCTACATTCCATGAGGGAGCATTTTAAGTGGGAAGGACAGGATTTCTCTGATTCACGGAAGAGGCTTAGGGAATTCTTGTTTTTACCACAGCATAGACCCTTGGCTATACCTCCTGTTTTGGATGTTGTTCAGGATGTTTTCTCGGAGGCTTCCCTTAATCCAGATTCTTTGCCTCCTGCGCCACTTAAACCGGACAGGTATTACAGGGTGCCTGAGGCTCATAAATATCTGTATAAGAGTCCTAGGGTGGACCCAGAAACTATTAGTCAGGGGCCTAAGGGTGTTAGAGCCTCTGTTGTAAAGAATCCGGTTCCTCTAGATAAGGAAGCTAGAGTTTTGGACAGATGGGGTAAGAAGGTGTATACCTCTTCTACTTTAGCAATGAGGGCTTTAAATTGCCAGTTTCATATGTTGAAGTATCAGAATTTCCTCCTTTCTCAGCTAAAATCTAAAGTGGATGCTTTGGCAGAGGGCATAGAGTGTAAAGAATTGCAGGATTTGGTGCATGTCTCTGAACAGGTGGGTAAGCATTCTTTGCAGTGTGGTTTTGATGCTTTACAGGCTTCTTCTAGGGTGGCTGCCACTGGTTCAGTTCTTCATAGGCATGCCTGGCTTAAGGATCAGAATTTATCCGAGCATGTTAAAACTAGAATTCTGGATGCCCCTTTACAGTCTGAAGTTTTGTTTGGTCCCCCTGTGGAGTCAGTTTTGAAGAAAATGGAAGACAAGGCTAAGTCTATGCAGACTGTTAAAGATTTTTTGCAGGTGCAACCTCCAAAGTTTAGTAGAAATTGTCCTACTAAGGGATGGACGTACCCTTCTTCTGATTCTCAGTCTAGGGGTAGATCTAGACGTGGTAGGGGCAGAGCTCAGAGTACCTTCAGGCCTAGAACATGGAGTTCGCCTGCACAATCTGCTGGTGAGGGCAGGGGCCAGTCCTTTCGTAAACAGGCCCAATGACCTGCATTTTCAGCTGCCAGATTCTTCTTGCCTGGCAGCTCCTTTGGGAGGAAAGCTAGCACTTTTCCAGCAAAACTGGTTTTTAGTCACCCAGGACAAATGGGTATTGGACATTATAAACCGAGGCTACAAGTTCTATTTCCATACATTGCCTCCTTTCAAAGGCATGCCAGACGTTCCTCCTCGGCAAAGGATAGAGGCTCACAAACAGATTTCTTTACTTCTTCAAATGGGAGCTATACAGCCAGTTCCTCTGTCAGAAGTGGGCCTAGGATTTTATTCTCGCCTGTTTCTAGTACCAAAGAAAGGGAACACGTGGAGACCGATTTTGGATTTATCTATCCTCAACACTTATCTGGACATTCCAAAGTTCAAAATGCTGACGTTACAACAGATTTTACCTCTGTTGGTAAAAGATCACTGGATGGTAACTCTGGATCTCAAAGAGGCTTATCTTCATGTTCCTATCAGGCCCAGTTGCAGGAGGTACCTGCGTTTTCGGGCTGGAAATTTACATTATCAGTTCTCTGCATTGCCCTTTGGCTTATCTACTGTGCCCAGAGTGTTCACAAAGGTTCTGGCTCCAGTGATAGCCTTTTTCAGGTTAAGAGGAATACAGATTTATCCTTATTTGGACGATTGCCTGATTATTGCACAAGACAAGGACGAACTTCTTCATCATCTACAGTATGTGATGGTAGTGTTAAGATGCCTAGGGTATTCTGTGAACAAAACAAAGTCCAGTCTAGTACCCTCTCAGGACATGTGCTTTCTGGGTGTGAGACTGAATACAGCTTCCCAGATGGCCTTTTTGACCCCGGACAAACAAAGGAGCCTTTCTCTTTATTTCCATCAAATGTCTCTACAGTCCAGGCTGACTGCAAGGACAGTCCTTCAAGCCTTGGGGTTCATGGCATCTTGTATTCTGGTGCTTCCCAATGCCAAACTGCATATGAGGAAGCTTCAATGGTATCTCAAAAATGTATGGACACAACACTGCCAAGATCTAGACACTGTCATTCAGATAATACCTTGCATTCAGAAGGAATTTTTGTGGTGGGCTCAGGAATGTCACCTAAACAAGGGACTCTCTGTGACCCGACCAGAGGCGAGTCAGATTCTAACGACAGATGCCTCGGACAAGGCTTGGGAGCACACCTCAATGGAAAATGGGTGCAAGACACGTGGCCTGTCAGACTTCAACATTTGCATAACAACTTGAAGGAGATGTTAGCAGTCCAATTTGCATTGATGGCTTTCAAGGATTTACTTCACCCAGGGCAGGTGTTGATTCAAACAGACAACACTACTGTCATGTGGTACATCAACAAGCAAGGGGGAACCCATTCGTACCCTCTTTGCAGGCAAGTGATGATTTTGTGGGAGACTGCTCTCAGTTTACACCTCAATCTTCAGGCAAGGTTTCTACCAGGAGCACAGAACTCCTTAGCAGATGTGTTGAGCAGACAAATAGTGGATCCTCACGAGTGGAAATTGGATCCTCATGTATTTCAAAAGTTGACAGTGTTATGGGGAACTCCAGACATAGATCTGTTCGCTTCTCCACTAAATTACCAGTTGCCAAAGTTTTGCACAAAATGTTTCATCCCACAGCTTGGAAGGTGGATGCTCTATCATTCAGTTGGAACAATCTTCATGTCTATGCCTTTCCACCTCTGCCTCTTCTCCCCAAGGTACTCTTGAAGGCCAGACAAGACAAGCCATCCATGATTCTGATAGCGCAGGATTGGCCTCGACAGCACTGGTACCCACTACTGAGGAGTTTAGTACGAGAGCCTCCATGGCCTCTGCCTTTGATTCCGCACCTTTTGTCTCAGGAGGGCAATCACTTCCTCAATGTCAGGATTCAATCTCTGCATCTAACAGCCTGGCATATTCTGTTTTAGACTCTGGAGGGTCTCAGCTTCCACAACAAGTTTTGAATGTTATTTTGGAAGCCAGAAGGCCTAGTACAAGGAAAGTTTACGCTGATAAATGGAGGAGATTTTTTATTTGGAGCAAAGGGAAGGACTTTGATGTTTCCAAGCCTGATTTAAGTGTTTCTCTTCAATATCTTACTGAGTTATTGGACAAGGGTTTGTCCTTCTCCTCGATAAAGGTTCATGCTGCAGCCATTTCTGCTCACTATGACTGTGACCCTCCTTTATTCTCTCATCCTTTGTTTAAGCAATTTCTTAGAGGGGCAAAGAACATAAGATCCCCACGTAGGGCTCCTACTCCTGCTTGGGATCTCAATTTTGTGTTGGAAAAACTTACTCTACAACCTTTTGAGCCTGCAGCTACTGCCGAGTTAAAGTATTTGTCATGGAAGACTGCTTTTTTGTTGGCCATTACCTCTGCAAGAAGGGTTTCTGAATTACAGGCCCTTATGGCAGTGGAACATTTCCTGATTTTTCATAAGGATAGGGTATCTTTGCGTACTAATCCTTCCTTTATGCCTAAAGTGGTGTCTAGTGTGACCTTGAACCAAACTATTCATTTGCCTACTTTTTATGCAGACCCCCAAAATAAAGGGGAGAAGATTTTGCATACTTTGGATATTCACAGGCAGTTGCGTTATTATTTGAGCAGAACCAAGGGGTTCAGGCAGTCTCAGCAGTTGTTTGTTTCTTTTGCTTTGGGTTCTCAGGGAAAACCTGTTTCAAAACAAACTATTTCTAAATGGATTGGTTTTTGTATTTCTTTCTGTTATTCCCATCATGGTAAGGAGATTCCGGCTGGAATCAGACCTCATTCCACTAGAGCTACTGCCACTTCTACTGCCTTTCTAAGGGGGGTAGCTACAAAAGATATTTTGGAGGCAGCTACTTGGAGTTCAGTACATACTTTTTCTAAACATTACCACCTTCCTCTTTATTCTAAGTCTAGGGCTGGATTTGCCACTGCTATATTACAGGGCATTTTAGCAGCCCCTAATGCTTTATGATTTTGCCATCCTCCCTTTCCTCTGCTTTGGGATTCTACCCATATGTAAGGACTGCAGCAATGTGAGATGAAGAACATAGTACAGTTTTGTACCTACCATAAATGTAGATGTTCGAAGATCCACATTGCTGCAGTCCAATTTACCCTCCCTCCTTCCCCACTGTAGTTTGGCATGGTTATATGGTTTGGGTGGTGGTTGTTGTTGGGCATGTTTTTGGGAGGTATTCTGTTTTTGGCTGTGGCCTTTCTTTTTGGGCCTTCTGACATCTGGGGCAAGAAAAGACTGAGGATATGACGTTGGTCATGCGCTTTTATACCCTGACGCTCTGATGTCAGATCTGAGCGCCCATGACTGACGTCAGCCTAATACTTTGGTATTCGGGCCGACCGAGGACAGCGGACTACCCATATGTAAGGACTGCAGCAATGTGGATCTTCGAACATCTACATTTATGGTAGGTACAAAACTGTACTTTTTCATGTTTACAGCCCCAAAAATGTTTATACAATGAAAACCAGTAGAAAAACCTAAAAGAATACAGAAAACAGTGGATGAAGTAAACTAGTATTATACATTACTAGTTTACATCATCCACTGTTTTCTGCATTTTTGTGTAGTTTTTCTACTGGTTTTCATTGTATAAATATTTTTTGGAACTGTAAACATGAAAACTGTCATGACAAGTGTTTTTTATTTCCCCCATTCCTTCAGTTCTTCTGCACTTGTAAGTTGTTGTACTGAGGATATGTCCAGATAGTGAATGATAGAACTGCAATGAATTACTTGTTTGACAACACCCAGTATCTGTTTGCCTGTGTGCATGTATTCTTCTGAAGCACTGCTATGCAATACCTCCCAGGAATGTCCAGTGTCTTACATATATCTGACCAAGTCCTACACTATGCATTATTAAAGAAAGAATGCATTCTTTTTTCAACAGTTATCAGTACTTAATAAAGCATCTTGCCATTTCACAGATTGGAAGCAATCCTTGTTAGAGCAGGTGCTGAACAATGTTGGCCAGATGGAGGAAGGGACCGAAAAACAGAAATGGAGCATCATCGGGGTTCTGCAAACAAGGTGATGTGCTTTTGTTATGTTACACTGACTCTGCAGATGGCATACATAAGGTAGTCAGCACCAACACTAATTTTCGAAGGTACTCATGTAATTAGGGATGGACACTGCAGTGAAAGTCATGAATTTTTATAGTGTGAGATGAAGGACTAGCTTCTGTCTACTGGGTGGGGCATATTATCTAGTTTAAAGATACGTGCCATCCATGTTAATCTATACTGGAGGTCCTAGAGGAGAAAGCTTTGCTAGTTTCCACCAAACACATAGTAATGGTATGAATGATGGCATTGAAAAGGTAGATGTCTTTGAAAAACAAATTCGGGTTCTGCCAAACTGAAACCTGAAGTGATAGCACCTCACACCTCTGAAATGAAACGGTATTAGTAGAAGTGCCATAACTGTTGTCCAGATCTCTGTCTAGTGTGATGGCTAGGAAACAGAGGGGATAAAGTATGCATGAAACCTAATGACTGAGGAGCAAGGATCCATATTATTCTTTCAAGAGCCTAGTGAAATGTTTGGCATTAAGAGAGAAAGTCTGAGAAAGTTTAATTCTTTCAGAGTAGGGTAGTACAGACAAAATAGAAAACTGATTTACTTTGATTATAATGCTTGTCTGAAATGCTTATGAAAGGTAAATATTAAGGGTAGTGTAGCGTCCAATAAGAATGAGATCTGAAGTTAACAACAAATCATGTCTGAAATGTGGTAAAAGTGCTTTGAAAGTCTGTTATAAAGCAAGTTAGTGAGATTGTGGTAGATAAGGCAAACAGGTGTTCATAGTCAATATGCTTGTGTGCAATGGGTATGCTCATGTCAATACACTTATCTCTTCTCTAACCATCTTTTCTACACACACTACCCTTCTTCCTTCCCCATATTCCCCTTATATGTATATATATATATATATATATATATATATATATATATATATATACATACATATATATAATGTGTATGTGTGTGTGTGTGTGTGTGTGTGTGTGTGTGTGCGTGTATCATATGTGGATCTACTTTTAAACATCGGTATCCCATACAATCGAAATTTATTTTTTATGAGATCAAAATCCCGAAACCATGAATTCCCGAATGGCAAATTTTTCCCAGGGTAAGGAAACACTTGCCCAAAATTAAACAAAAAATGCACCGTATAAATAAACCCTCCACTGTACCCCCCCCACACCCCCTAGCTATATATACCAACTGCAGGATTACACTACAGTGGAGAAAAGGGCATGCTGACCAAGTGTTTACTTACCCCGGAAAAAATTCACCATTTAGGAATTCAACATTTCAGTATTTTTGTCTCACGAAAATAAGGTTCAGTTATATAGGATTTTGAGAGAGAGAAAGAGAGAGCTACATGCGTGCACACACACACACACACACACATATATATGGTTCCCCTTTATAATCTCGAGATACTGAAAGCTCGAATTCCAGTATCTCAAGACTATAAAGTGGAACAGCCCACAATCTCAAAACACACAGACTCGAAAAACTGAAATCCTGAACATTCACAAACCATACACCACACAACACGCACACTATTCAACCCACAACACACAAACTAAACAATCCTACAGTACATCTATGCAGGGGGACAAGATCCTTGCACCCCCACACCCCCCCTACTTATATATACCAACTCTGAGATTGCACTAACAGTTGAAAAATGCATCACTCACACACAGACATTCCACACTCCCTCACACATGCACATAACACATACACAGACACAACCTCCCTACCCTAACCCATACACACAACTTACAATAAAACTCACATACACTCACTTACCTTCACTTCCGTAAAGCATCCCGGCCAAACACTTCCTGTCCGATTGCTACACTGCATAAGTGCGGATTTGAGCTATTTGAATTCGTGCTTATGCACTTTCGAGATTTTACATTTTCGCCTTTACAGTCCTGAGATACTGAAATTCGAGCTTTCAGTATTTTGGGATTGTAAAGGGGTACTATATATATATATATATATATATATATATATATATATATATATAGATATAGATATATATATATATATATATATATATATATATATATATATATATATATATATATAGATAAATATATATATATATATATATATATATATATATATATATATATATATATATACACATACAAGCTACATTCCCCTCACGCACACACATCACAGTAACAAAACTCACTGACACACACTAAAGCCTCTAACCAAAACCCTTAAACATAAATACTTACCTGAACTTCCAGCTATCCATTCACACAACGCAACACCAGAAGCGCTACTTCAACATCTTCGTACTTCGGGATTTTGAAATTCGCCCTTCTGGGGTTTCAGGATTTTCAGGTTTCGGCTTTATGATCTCGGGATTCTAAAATTTAATATTTCAGGATTTCAGGATTATTAAGTGAACCCATATATATGAGTGTGTATAGATATATATATATATATATATATATATATATATATATATATATATATATATATATATATATATATATATATATATATATATATATATATATATATATATATATATATATATATATATATATATATATATATATATATATAGGGTGACTATCAATAGGTCGAAGTGGGTTCAGTCGAACCCACTTCAGTCGAAGTCTGGAGGTTGAATGGTGACAATATCAAACCCGACATTGTCAAAGTACGAATTTCGCCCCCATCTTGACCCATGTTAAACTCCGTTGTGCGGTTTATGGCGAGTCGTTTTTCGACAATGTCGGAATTTGACATTGTCGGTTTTGCTGAAGTGAGTCAATGATCCCATCATTTGATGGGGTCAGGTTCGACCTTCTGATGGTAAACCATATTTATATATATATATATATATATATATATATATATATATATATATATATATATATATATATATATATATATATATATATATATGTATATATATATATATATATATATATATGTGTGTGTGTGTTTGTATGTATATATTTGGGAAAATGAGAGTCTATCCCAAAAAAAAATATATATTGCCCATCCTTTCCCAGCTCCTTTAGTGTAATCCTGTTAATGTATTCCTTTTGTTTTCCTTGTCTGCTTTCTTTCCCCTTTCTTAACTTATGAAATCCACAACTGGGTGCCTGGATAAATAAGCCTATAAACTGAATTCAATGCTCATACAAGTTTCAGTAAGCTGCTATCCAGTGGTGCTCAGCCACATTCTGCACAAGTTCTTGTGCAAAATTATACAACATTCATACGAGACTAGTTCATGTCTATGCTCAGTGCCAGCTGCTAAAATATGCGAAAGCATTCGTGAACATACCCACATGCATCATGTGCATGATACTTGGGACAGCTGCACAATATTAACATTCTTCTTATCTCAGTTTACACAGATCCAGGTATACTAGACTGTTGTGCCCATTCTGTCACAGGTCTGACAACTTCTGTAACCAGCACTACCAGCAGTTTACATATTTACATGCAAGCGTAATGATAGTATTTGCACATTTGCCTTACGCATTTATGAAACATGGGACTATGAATACCATCCATGGTCACAAAATTAATGAAAAATATATGTTTACACATGTAAATTATATACAGCTTTGGCAGTGCATCCTCTGAAAGACTGAGGGAACTGGATCCTCTGAAAGACTGAGGGGAACTGGGACTAGGAATTGCTAGAGGGGTGTTTCACAAAATGACAATGTTGCATATTTGATTTACTTTTCTGTAGCAATTCAGTCCCTCATTAGTGTTGAAGGGGTGTCGACCAATGTTGGATGGCCCTTATCCCCCTAACTAGTGAAGGTCATGATGTAGGTCTTTAAATGCTGCCTTTAGGTTATGCAAGGCCAGGGAATACTGTTAATTTCAATGAATAGGTTATTATTAGATATATAAATGCTACATAAACCATCAAAGCTGAACAGAGCATTGCAACAATAGGGAAAGGAAACCTTTTCCTAATATCTTAGTGGTCAATTTTAGTGCAAAGTCTTGATGAAAAGAAACATCAAAGTGACAATGCAAAACCCTTCATAAGGAATTGAACGCTATTTCCATCTGCGTGTTTGGCCCAGTCTTTTTATCATTATACTATCATGTATTTTTTATACTCCCTTCTGCTACCCTTTTGGGCTTTAAAGCTGGAATGCAGTGAGTGAGTGAGAGTTGTGGAGTAGGAAGATGATGAAGAAAAGTGTAAAAGGTTTTCCTATAACAATCTGGAAATCTTTAGTGACATCATTTAGAGGAAAGGCAATGTTAGGTCTTGGGTATACTCATTTAAAGGGTATCCTCAAGAATTTTATTGCTGTATAAGTTTGTAGAATTGGGTCTTTTTCAATGTGCTAATTAATGTGAAAGATAATGCAACATTTTGTAACAAAATGAATTACTTTTGTGCAATGTTAATGGGTTATCTGCTTGTTGTATTTTGCTGGTTTGTTCTATTGAATAATTAAAGTTTGAAAAATCTAATGTAAATAAGATTCCTGAGCACTATATACAGCATTTCTAATGTTCATCATATCATGATACCCAATGCCAAGCATGCCTGTTAATGAAAACATGTTCACTGTAAAACAAATGCAACATGTATGTCTATCTTTGCGTCTTCATTAATTTGCATTTTCCCATTAAGTGTTGATCTCCCAGCCTTGTGTCATGCCCTACAGTAGCCTTATAAATGTAGCCTGTAAACTGATTGCCCAGTCGTGTTTGCTAATGCAGACTTTTTAATTATCTTCATAAAATATGATAGTTGTTACTAGGTGCTGTATAAACATATCACCTTGAGCAGAAAAATACAATATTTGCATCATTGTTGCTGTTAACTATAGAAATGCTGATCATTTTCTGTCCGTTAATTTTTATTAACCGCTGTCTGCTATTGTCAGGACCACTGTTTGATATCATGTAAGACCTGTAACACTAGAGTATGTAATAATTCGAGTACATTTATTTCTGTTTCAGATGAAATTAACAGAAACAGGGAAAGATGTGATTTAGACTGCACAGATGACATTGAAAGCAGTCATTCTGTGCCTCAAGAGCAACATATTTCAAGTGAGATGACTAGTGCTGCCAGTAAAGGTGAGGTTATTTGTGAAAGAACTTCATTCAGTGTCCACATCTGGCATCAGAGAATACAATATATGCAGGTGAAAAATATGCTTTCATAGGAAGTGAGAATCTAAACATGCATATTAATTCTAGTGTTTAATTTCTGCTTGAACATGGTAATGAAAATGAATCTTTCTTCTGGATGTTGGGGCTGAACTATTTTTTAATATGTAGCATTTATTAATAGACTAAATTACTTGTATTATAGAAATACTGTTTGTCAATTGTCAGACTCCAGAATTCTAAATTAGCTATGTTAGGGCTTCTGTTAGTGGACAGGTAATTGACAATACATATATTCAGGATATAAAAATACATACTGGTTATAAACTAAATACTGGTAGCTCCATGTTCATTATTTGCACAAGCATCCTGAAACTCGAGAATATAATTATTTTAAAATACCTGACTTCTGAACCTCATAGTAAGCTAAATAAGCACACAGTGTAAGCTTGTTTCATCTTCGTTCACTATTTTTCGCATATGAGATGAGAAAGAAAGAAGTGTAGGATGTACTGTCTGATGTCATCTAAAATGGCAGTGTTTTTCTTCATGGATGCACACGTTGGATCCTGTTTGCTTTCACATGCATGATATGCAGTTAGTACAGAGCCGTGATAAGAAACCATGATGCAGATATTGACCGCTGCCCCAAAAGCATGAGCCTGCATTCACAGAATGTGGAATATGTACGCAGCAGATTAGGTGTGAAGGTTTTTTACCTGATTTTTCACATAGCTTTGTTACAGTTATGATACTGCTGTAGTAAGGAGAAGAACAGCTGAAAAGCCAACCAAAAATGTGACTTCATGGTGTTCACAGACTCATCTTTTGTGACATAAATGCCATGTTTCTCAGTGCTTGAACTATGGCTGCTGGCACACGTCGTGTATTATAATTGTATCTGTCATTGATTTGGGATAATTTTTATTGTTACAACAAGGTTACAAACCTACATTCAGAGAGAGTATAGAGAAGATTTAGTAAAATGATCAAAGCTTTAATTCCTTTTTCTCAAAAAGGAAGAAACGTTTTAGATTACAATTATTTGCCTGTAGGGGTTTGAGAGATGTAATAAATGTGTGAAAGACAATATTAAATGAATTAAGAATAATACATTTGCAAGTAAAATTTTCTGAAAAGTGGTTATGGGATACAGTCAGTTAGTATTTGTGTTGTAGGGTTTAAACTTTATTGACGCTTCATAGAATTCATAGGAGTTTCAAGGCATTTGAGTCTCTTGACCATTTATGCCTTGTTAGCACTTACCCTCAGCCAATATCCCCAAGATGGCTATGCCAGTTAATCCCAGGGTAGATTTGGTGGTACCCATTAAATCATACAGGTTTTGTTTGAAGGACGGCACTGCTTAACCTTCAGGGGTTCTGTGTTCCTGAGATGGGAGACACTATGTGATAAATTTGTCTCTTCATCACATGTAATTTATCTGCCAGTGAAGATTTTGGACACTTGTTATGGTATTTGTGGAAAAAGTAGACTGACAGAGATACAGGAGATACAGGTTACCTGGGTCTCTAATGGTGCAGGAAGGGAAGCATAGATCTCTCCTCAAGAGTCTATAGAATACTAAATAAAGGGACAGTGCTTCTAGCCTCTTTTGATAGTTCATGATCTTTAAGCCTGTGATCTTTGTAGTTAAGAACCGCTGGGGGTCTTTCAAATCATTTGATATGTCTAGTGAGGTGCATCTTTAAGAGGTCTATTTTTTGTCTAATTAATACTGAATATAATGAATTGATAAACTCTTGAGATCTAGATGATATTCCCTTGGCAATTAACTGCAGTAAGTAGTGGGATTTTCTAGCTGCTGTTGTCAAATAATGATTAAAAGAGAATTATCAACATATGTTCCAAGGTCCCTAACTACATTTTTATCTTGTAGTGAGGTGTTATCTGTACTGCATGCTGAGAGGAATGGTTGTTTACTAAATGAATTGATGTTGCACTTTTTTGGATTTAATTTGAGCCCATTTTCAGTCATCAATTATTTACAAATATGAGTTTTTGCTATAAGGTTTTGGTGTCAGAGGTGTAATTGATAATAACTCCCAAATGACAGTCATCTGCAGTCTTATCTGGCCAGAGGCCCTGGTTCCTGGTCTGGAGATCAGAAAAGGAAGTGCTGAAAGGAGGGGTCCCAAAACTGAGCTCTGGGAGACACCAGTGGTTACTTTCATACTTCTCAATGAGGTATCTGCCATTCAAACTTTGTGTGTTTTGTGTTTTAGCCAGTTTCCTATCCATGTTATCACATTGGGATATATGTTAAAGCATTTAGCTTACTTACAGCGCCTGCATGAGGTATAGTGTTGAACACCTTGGCCAGGTCAAGATGTGCCAAGTGAACAACTTGACTGTTATTAACAGTCACAGTCACCCTCTCAAAGAAATGTAGGATCTTCTTTTGACAAAACCAAACTTCTGAGGATAGAACCTAACAATATTTTTGATATCATAGTTTATTAGGTCATTTATAATGCATTCCTTTACAGATGCGTCTGTGGTAAAGCCATGCTTATGTAGGTGCATCACATTGTGGTATGCCATGCTTCGGGGACATATCCTGTAGCTCAGCTTAGGTTAAATAGTTTGAGAAGTGGCTCTTTAGGGCATGCTTAGCATTATTTATTAAATATCTAAGTATTTTTGGCCTTAGTACATACAGTACATGTTCCTTTTTTGCTAATAGTGGGTGTAAAGGCAATGAAAGGTTTGTGAACTTTGGATGGAAGTCTTGGTGGCAAAGTTAGAACTGACTTTTTTTTTTTCTTAGTATAGTGCCAGCATCTGTTGTACCAGAATGAGATGTGCCTTTTGAATTTTCACAGCAATGCTGAGCTGTTCCTTAGATGTCCTTCAAGGATGCATCTGCAGTCATAACATATGGGTTGTCCTGCCTCAGGCAGCCCTTCGGTCGGCCGGATTCCAATGTCTGGGTCTGGCCTCGGCTGATGTCACACTTCACCCAACGTCATAGCTTCTGGGGTATAAAGGCATCAGCCGACGCCATTTTCCTCAGTCTTTCTTGCCGCGTGGTGCCCGAAGCAGAAGCTGTTCGCAAGTGCCGGTCGGTCAGATCCAGAGATTTCAGCTACCGAAGACTTCTAAAAAAGCTAAGTACTCCGTTGGGGACTCTTTCTTGCCTCAGCCAATGTCAGACAAAGTAAATAATTGTTTAACTTGTGGGAAACAAATACCTCATAAGGATTTCCACTCTTACTGCCTTCCTTGCTTAGGCCCAGACCACGACGTATCAGCTTGTTTAGCCTGTGCTTCCTTCAACCGACGGACACTTAGACGTCGGTCAGAGTTTGCAGAAGAGTTTTTTGGTCCCGCTTTTGCATATAAAATGCTGTCGGAGACTCCGACTACACATTTAGCCAAAAAAACGCAAGGAAAAGGACTGACACTCGCAGCCCGCGGTTTCGGCTGAAACCACGGTTAGGCCTACCGCGAGTGTCTCGGTTTCGGCTGAAACCAAGTCCTCGGTTCTTCCTTCTGCCGAAAACATGCCTCCGACAACTGAGGCCAGAGAGGCCCCGGCTGAGTCGGCTACAGAAATTCCTACCGAAGAAGCAGGCACACAAGAATTGTCCGACACCATTCCATTGGACATCTCTACTCCTGCACGTGGGGCAGCTAGACCCCCTGCTTCCATGTCTATTAAGGCCTTCTCCAGGGCTAAAGCAGCTAAAATTTCCAAGGCCTTACCAACAAAAGCTTCCTCTCAGAGACCTTCCTCAAGTTCTCAGATTCTCGACCTTGCTGAGGACCTTATATCTCTGATTAGGGGATCCCAACCTTTCCAGCACAAAATTGAGATCCCATGCAGGCAGAGGTGGTTTGCTTGGAGGTTTTACATTTTTGATCCCTCTTAAGAATTGTCTGAGGAGAGGGTGAGAGAAGATAGGAGGATCCATGTTGTACTCTGCTGAAATTGCTGAAGCATGAATCTTAATGGAAGAATAGGACAGGCCATTGTGGAACAGTTCTGCTAAGTATTCTAGGATGTGTGCTAGGTTTGCCAGTGTGACATTTGTACCCTTTGATGCACTCCAGATGAGGAATCTCTTCCATTTAGCTGAGTATGTTTTTCTTGTGGAGGGTCTGCGAGCCTCCAGGATAATGTCCTTGACCCTCTGAGATAAAACATTTTGGTTTTGTTTTATGCAATTTTCCAGGCAGTTAGCTGCAATGTTTTCAAGTTTGGATGCAGGGTCTTGTAGTTGTTCTGCGTTAGAAGTAAAGGCCATAGAGGTAGAGGCCATGAGTTCGTCCGAGACATGCTTCTCAGTAGCGAATACCAATGCTGCCTTGGCCAGTCTGAAGCTATCAGAATCACCTTTGGCTGTTCCTCCCTGATCTTCAGTAGAACTTTGTACATCAGTGGGAGAGGTGGAAAGGCATAAACTGTCAGGGCCTTCCAGCTGAAAGAAAGGGAGTCCACCCTCCAGGCTTGTGGGTGGTATTCTCTTGAGCAGAATTTCTTCAGTTGGTGGTTGAGTGGGGAGGCGAACAGGTCTATCTCTGGCATTCCCCATTTGTTTGTTATGATTTTGAAGATGTCTGGATGCAGCATCCATTTGTCAGCATCCGTGGTAGTTCTGCTTAAGCTGTCTGCTAGTGAATTCTCTTTTCCTGGTACGAATTTGGCCTGCAGTTGAATGTTGAGATTCAGGCCTAGGTTCCACAGGTCCATTGCCATCCGGCATAGAGGTAAATGCTAGCCTAAACTCATGGGTTACTTTTTGAGATCTAATAGTATTTTTCATGTTTTTGGTAACATTTTTGATGTTTTGGCTGTTCTGTATAATGTAAATTATTTTTTTCCCTTTGGATGTATTTTTTTATGTAGTTGGGCCACCAGGGTAGTTTATTCAATTATATTTTGCTCTGC
Source organism: Protopterus annectens (assembly GCF_019279795.1). Classification (NCBI taxonomy): domain Eukaryota; kingdom Metazoa; phylum Chordata; order Ceratodontiformes; family Protopteridae; genus Protopterus; species Protopterus annectens. The sequence goes on along the minus strand of NC_056737.1, from coordinate 845,021,455 downwards.
TTGTGACCATCAGCACTATGCAGTTATCTGACTGGGCATAAAACTCTTCATGAAGCTACCTGCTGATACCAGAGCTGATGATGCCATGAAGCAATTTTGAAACCCCCTTCACAGAATCCTTGAATTCAGAGACTGTCATAAAAAAGTTCAAAGACATTACATTATATAACAACTTTATTAATGAACACAAACTTCAAGACAAAATTAGCAGTAACTAAAAGAGTTCATATTTCCCTAGGAATTAATACATATACAGAACACAGGTAGCAAAAATGGTGTACGGTTCAGAAAAAGCATGCTGTTCATAGATGGTGCTTTAAGCTTAACAGTCTGCATCAGACACAATTACCAAACATATACCACGTTTCTGCAGCACTGTTCTTGTGCTTAAAAATCCCTGTGCATGCTGTGCTTTTAGGACAGACAAATCTTTGTTTACTAAAATACATTTTGAAAATGTTAAGTGTTAAACGGTTTTACTGTACAGCAGTTATCAGCAATTAGATGGTAGTTTACCATTTCAAAGTTTCAATGCCATCTTCTAACTAAAAAAGGTTAGACAGACTACCAGGACTTGGGTGAAACCAGAGTGTGTTGCGTTCTTCCTTCTTGGTCATTTGAGAAAGAGTTTATACTACTATCTAATACAGCATTTCATGTGTAGACCATTTAGATAGCATGCAACAGGCAAATTTGAAAATCTTGAAAACTCTGTCTTCTATCACAAGTCCTGTAAGAAAAAGTGTGAAGCCCTTCAGGTTCTTCAGACTTATCCTTTGGCCAAGAAAAAGCTTGCAGTCATTTAAAAAAAAAATGCTCCTTGACAATGGAGACAGACACAAAAGATGGTGGCTTGGATGTCTCCCTCAAAAAGAAAAAGACAGAGAGGTGAGACCCAAAGGTAAAGTCCATGGAAACCCTGGAATCTAATGGGGAGATGCTAGGTATGTGGATATGAGCTCCATCGAGGCAGTGGAGCAGCCTCCCCCATCTCTAAAAGTTGAGACTTGTGGAAACACTACCTTTGTAGCTGCTGTACCATCAGTGCTCTGCACTTCCTAATGGACCAAAAACGTAACTAGGCAACAGGCAGCTAACACCAGCCAGACTTTGACCCCCAAATGGCATCTTAGTATTGAGCAAGGGGATTGTTGAATTCTCTTGGTCATTTTAGAGGAAGATGTCTGAGTTCATAGAAAATCAGAACCCAAGGATACCCCTTTTCTTTTTCAGAGATCTTATGCTCAACTTGCCATGTTAAGACCCAGACAATGGAGACACAGGCCTCTGCCAAACCAAAGCTCCTGCCTTATGGTGGGCCCTTAGTGCCTATCTCCATGTGCCTCCCTCCCTCCCTCCTTCCCTCTCAAGGTAAAGTTAAGGTTGCTCAAAACTTCCCTCAGTTGTTACAGAGCTTACAGCCAGAAGCCAGCAAACATTCGGTATCAGAAAAGCAAACAAAAATAAAAAAAGGAAAGTCTGGCATTTAGGAGACCCTGACTCTTCTGTTTCTGAGGATGAAAAGGAGAATAATCTGGTTTGTAAGTCACAAGTATTCTAGAAGGTAGTAATAACTTACCAAACCTCCAGGAGAAACTGCAGGACAGTTTCACTAGCACTTGTTACTGGACTTAGATTATTAACACATTAAAATCTAGTATCATGAACACTGGAAAAGCTCCCAGAAATCCCAACATACATGTCTTAGACTGAAATGGGAATTCTCTTCTAGTAGTTTTAAAACACAGATATTTAGGACTGATATGAGACTAATCACTCTCATTTTGTAAATGTAACAACACAGTCATTAATAAAGCCCTCTCCTAGCTAAAACTGTTAGTCAATAGTTCGTCTTCTTGCACCAACTTCCTGCCACTTCCCTAGCAAGGAATGTATTAATCCTAAAATTGAATATGCCCTTCCTTTAGCAACCTTCTACTTCAGCACAAACACACAAAAATATAGATTGCAATGAATACAATTTGCAAATTTGCTGACCAGAGACCACACCATTGCTTAATCCTAAACAAGGACAAGTGGTTGCCAGTAAATGAATTAGCTACCCTGTTACTTGCCTCAGAAATCTGTAAAATCATTAAACTAGGTTACTACCCCACCCCTTACATCCAGTTTGCACATAAAACAGTAAGGATATTATCTTAGAGATTTAAATGCTGAGACCCTTACCATAATCAGACCCACATTTTAAATGGCCATTGATGAAAGGGCAATCACTAAGCTTTCTCCTGCCACCTGGAGTCGTATTCCAGCTGATTCAGGACAAGGATTTTTGAATACAGTCACAGAAGTCCAGAACTAAAATGAAAAATAAAAATCACCACAAAAGAACATCCCAATCTTTCCTTATACTCTCCTAAAATATCTCACTAGGTAGACATCCACCCAAACCCAAGTTCTATTACTCACCATAACAACACTGTAATTAAATTGAATCACCTTCTACCCTAATACCACACCACTTCCCCTTCCTCATCAAAAAACAAAAACTAAAGATAACCTCTTTAAACATCTGCAATATATGTAACAAAACTGCAGAACTTCATGGATGGGTAGCTCAGTACACACTATATATTCTATAAGTATTACCAAAACATGGCTAAAATCCAACATAAAAGAGTCTGAAATACGTTCTACAGGTTATAAAATCATCATAACAGATCAAATCCTAAAACACTAGTAGAATATCATGCTTATACTCCAATCTGTTTGACCTCACTGCATATAGCAACATCATTTTCAAGTTCACAATGATGAAATACTTCAGACAAGGTCTGAATGGAAAGAGGATATGAATAGAGAGATGAAATCAGCAAGACAAGGAGAATAATTCTGCTGGATTTGAATTCATCCCCAGGTCTTGGTGTGTACTTTCACTTGGTGGACCCTGATTTCACAAAATCTAACTAAGACAACAGTGATATAGAGACTATATTTTATATAGCCTATGTCATGGAGAATGGTCGATTTAAAAGAGAGCTGGGCATACAGGTCCCAGGATAAAAAGTGCCCAATCCTGGTGTACACATTGGTGCCAGGACTAGGAAAAAGGCAGTGCAAAATCATCAAGATACAGAAACATTCCTACAACAGGATTAGGCCAGGCTTAGGAGGAAGATGCCCCCCCCCACCCCATTGTAGAAGGAGAAAGTCTACAAAAAAACACAAAACTGACAGGTCAAAAAAAGAGCATAATTGTGACAAAGTGGACTATTGAGGATAAGGAAGAAATGATGTATTGTTACTATTACACAAGAAGCCTAGAATTTCCAAGCAAAGCATAAAGAGAAAGATTACAAGAGAAATTAAAGGGAAAAATGCATGCACAAGAAAACTTTCAAATGCTTCAAAGAATATCTGTGTTAATTAGTACAGCAGATTTATGAAAAGCATTACACAGACAAAGGAACTTTAGGCCACCTAGAAAAAGAAATGACAGGAAGTGCAAAAATATCACGAACAAAACCCAAAGATGTTTGGAAGGTATAAAAGGAGAAACGTGGACATGAGAAAGAAAAATAGATCTGGTATGATGCAATATTTATGCAAAGGAGAAAGCTAAATTAATCAATACAAAAAAACAGTTCCAAAGGTATTTGAAGAGAAATACAGGCAAAGACACATGGATATGGAACATTACACAATATAAAAATAAGAAAACAAAGACTGAATCTAGAAAAGTGAATTAATAAAGCAGAAGTTAAATTGATATTGAAACTATGGATTATCTGCAAAGTGAAGGATTTATTGTGTGCAATGTCACAGCATGATGGAATTATGGGTCCACAGATTAAGGAGTAAAAGGTGGAACAGGAGGTATCGGAAGAAGAAGATTTGCAACATGATGACGTTCTGGAGTTTTCTTTAGGAGACTGGTATGAAGGTCTTGTTGAAACTGCAGAGCAAGAGAAGGAGTAGGAAAGAGTGGCAACTCCAAAACAAGGAATAGTGCCGAGTACTAGGCCAATGGCTTCTCACATGAAGGAGCAGTAGATGAAGTGTGGGGCATATGAACAGGATATTGCACAGGAACAGTTTTTAGAACCTTCTATAGATTGCTCACAGGAAAAAGAGAGTAAAAAAGATGCTCTCAATCCAAAAGAAAATAATTTAAGGGAATACCTGCTTGATGTAATAGAGATGTGTAGACATATTAAGATACATGAAACCTTCCCTCAGGAAATATCATCAGATATAACTCCCCCTACTATCACTGGGCAACAGGTCCTTAATACACTCTCTAACACCAAGAACACTACATCAATGTGCCCAGACAATATCCCAGGATACCTTCTAAACAGCATGAAACATGACCTATCAGGGCCTGTGAAATTACTATTTAACTGTAGCCTCCAAACAGGCTCCGTGCCTCATGAATGGAGAAAGGCAACAGTCATCTCTATGCACAAAAGTGAGCCATCTACAGACCTTGGAAACTACAGACCCATAGGTCTCACTTGTCTTATATGTAAAGCCATGGCAAGAATTATCATGGAGATGATCAATAGATATATAGTAAACCTCCAGACAATGAACCCAACCTAGTTTGGTTTCGTCAAGGGCAGATCATGCCTATTCAATCTGGTGGACTCTTTGACAAGGTCACCGAGGCAGTGGATGAGGGCAAAATTATTCACACTGCCAACTTGACCTGGCCATGGCATTTGACACAGTACCCCACATGGACATTGTTGACAAACTTAAGAGGTTAGATATAAACCCATATGTCATCCAGTGGGTAGCCAACTGGCTCACAGACAGTACCCAGGAACTTATAATTGGGGAGTTCACCTCTACAAAGAAGCCAATCACAAGTGGAATCCCTCAGGGATCAGTCCTTGGACTGCTCCTTTTTGGCATTTACTTCTTTGAAATCAAGGCCAATGTCAGTGGTCTCTGGCTTACTACATTTGCAGATAATTGCAAATTAGAAGCTGTCATTGAATGTCACACTGACACAGATGTTCTCCAGGAGGGGATGACACAGACAAACAACTGGTGTCAGAGCCATGGACTAAAACTAAATGCCAACAAATGCATAATAGTATACTTTAGGAAGTCATCCATCCCTGGTAACTATCATATTGACAGCACACCCCTTAGAATTGACCCAGTAGTCAGGGACTTAGGGACACACATAGATAATAATATAGCCTTTGACCATTACATGTCTACAGTGGAAAGGAAATCATTCTATGTTGTGCAATTTAAAAACAAAGGCATCTAAGTCCAAGGAAGTCATTGTTCCACTGTATTAATCATTCATCAAACCTATCATTGAGTACAATGCTCTCTTTGGTATGTACCTAACCAGGCATATCCAACAATTGGAACGTCCACAGAGATTCATCACTAAAAGAATACATTGCATAAGTAAAATGTCCTATGCAGACCACCTCAAGGCCCTATTCCTGTATTCTGTCTCCTACAGGCTTTTGAGGGGAGATCTATGCCTGGCATACAGGGCATTGTCAGACCCCACTCTGATGGACCTCCTGCATATCCATAAAACAAACACCCTATAGTGCTGTTTTAGGCAAGATTCAAATGACAAATTCACCACATAACAGGTACAAGCAAGCAAAATCTAAGGGTAATGCTACTTAATGCTAGAAGTCTAAACCTCAAAATGCACTCACTTGAGGCACTCCTTAAAATGGAGAACATCAACATCTGTGCAGTGACAGAGACCTGGTCCAAGGCTCCAGAGAGCACCCCTGCATTACCAGGCTATAATTCATACCACACCTTTTGGCCACCTAACCTGGACCAAAGCACTAAAGGCGGAGGCGTGTCCATTTTCATTAAGGATATCCACACCTCCAGACTAGTTGCTCAGCATAATGCATCTGAGATTATCCAAGTGCAACTAACTCTGGGCAAGACCGCAATGCAAATTGTAGCTTGTTACAGATCCCCCACCATGTCCCAGGATTCCCACTCTTCATTTCTTTATACAGTGGAAAATATTAGGGTACAACCTAACACCCTAATAATGGGCAATTTCAACTACCCCACCATTAAATGGGAAAACTACTCATGTACCAACTCTTGTGCTCAACATTTTCTGGAATTCATAAATTCCAATGCCTTGGATCAACTTATCCACACCCCCACCAGGGGCAGCAATATCCTAGACCTGGTCATTACCAACATGGGCAACCGGTGTTCCACACCAGAGGTCAATTCCTCATTGGTCAGATCTGACCACAAGCAAATCACCCTAGACATCTACATCCCACCCCCCACCCCCATTAGGGAAACTACCGTAAAAAATTTCTCCAAAGCCAACTTCACGCTTCTTAAGACAGAAGTGGCAAACTTCACGACACCCATGCTGACAGACAATAGAGATACAACTGCTGAATCCTATACAATTGCACTTTATAAACACTTACACGAGTGCATGGATCGTGCAATCCCTAACAGAACCAAAATGCTATCATCCAAAAAAAGGAAGCCAATCTGGTGGTCCCCTGCTATAAACAAACTCTACAACAGAAGAAAGAAACTGTTGCAAAAAAAGAGTAAAATCCCATGATTGAAGGAACTCCGTGGTCAGCCTCAGTAAGAATCTGAGATTCCTCAACCACAAAGCATTCTATAGCTATGTCAAGAATTTCAATGGCAACACTCAGATCTGCTCTGAGTTATAGCACAATGGCACTAAATATGCAGAACCAACTGATATTGCCAACATCCTGGCAGATAGGTTCACTGCTAACTTTACACCTCTCTCATCCCCTAAAAGGCCCATCTCTGTAATGGAAGAATGCAAAGTACCTGTAATCACGGATGCACAGGTAAAAAACACACTCTCCAAAGCCAAGAACACAGCATCCATGGGACCTGACAACAACATCCCAGGCTGCATTCTACATGAACTACAGAATTAACTGGCACCCCACCTAAGTACCATGTTTAATCATAGCCTCACCTCAGGCTTTGTGCCCACTGAATGGTGCACAGCAACGGTTATCCCACTCTGCAAAGGGGGAGATACCACGGACCCCGGGAACTACCCCCCATTAGCCTGACAAGCCTGGTCTGCAAGGCTATGGAGTGTATCATCATGGAACTTATAAACAATGACATTGGTAATCTCCAAACTCTGGACCCTACCCAGTTCGGCTTTGAAAAAGGCAAATCTTGTCTCCTAAACCTGATAGACTTCTTTGAAGTGGTCACCAAAGCCGTAGATGAGGGTAAGGTGGTTCACACAGCCTATCTAGATCTCGCCAAGGCTTTCGATACCATCCCCCACTCTGGAATTATAGACAAACTCACTAAACTAGGTATAAATCCCTATGTCACAAGATGGGTTGCCAACTGACTCACTGACAGAACCCACACTGTGAAAGTAGCAGACTCTAAATCCAACTTCAGACCAGTGAAAAGTGGAGTACCACAGGGTTCAGTCCTAGGTCCTCTCCTGTTTGGTATCTACTTCTCTGAAGTACAGGCTAACACAAAAGGTATTTGGCTAACAAAGTCTGCAGATGACTCAAACTAGGAGCCATAATCAAAACTCCTAACGATGTGGACATCCTACAAAAGGGCCTCACTGAGACAGATGCCTGGTGTCAGAGCCATGGCCTCAAGCTCAATGCCAAAAAGTGCATTGTAATCCCTTTTGGTAAAAACTATGTACCCATGGACTACCACATAGGCAGTAGTCTACTTAACACCGAAAGTGTGATAAGAGACCTTGGGGCACAGGTGACAGTAGTCTCTCCTTTGATAATCACATTGTCACAGTAGTCAGGGAATCCTTCTATGTGGCACACCTCATCACGAAAGGTTTCTCATCCAGGAAAAAAGTGGTCATTGTTCCCTTTTACTCATCACTCATTAGACCCATTATAGAGTACAATGCCTGTTTTGGTATATACCTCACAAGACATCTACAACAACTGGAAAGGCCGCAGAAATACCTCACAAAGAGGATTACCGGCCACAAACAGATGCCCTATGCAGACCGTCTCAAAAAACTCCAGCTTTACTCTGTCACATATCGCCTACTCAGAGGCGATCTCTGCTTAACATACAAAGCTATGTCAAACCCAGAGCTGTTGGACATGCTCCACGTAAAGAAATCCCAATCCCTCCAAGCTACATGCTCTAGGGACCTAAACCTTGTCACCACAATAAACAGAACATGCTGGAGGGATAGATTCCTGTCCCAGAGACTTCCCATACTCTGGAACAAACTACCTATCTATATCAAACAAAGCTTCTCATTAGCACTCTTCATGAAAAATCTTGATGATTGGATGGGAGATAGGAAATTCACCCCGGGGATCTCTTCTGTGGCTCTGCTTGACAGCAGCACAGGAAAATAATTTTCTTGGATGGCAAAAGCCAGGGTACTATTTAGCTAGGCTTATATAGGCCCTAGGGCCAATAGCCTAGTACCTACCTATGAACCTATAAACCAGAACTTACCAGTTCTAAAGACTTAAACCTTGCCTGTGATTTAAACAGGACCTTCTGGAGAGATAGGTATGTATCCCAGAAACTACTGCATCTGTGGAACAGGGTCCCTATTCATGTGAAGCAGAATTCCTCCCTAACCCACTTCAAGTGCAATTTGGACAATTAGATGGGAAACTGGAAATTCATCCCTGGTTTGGCACCTATGTCTCTAATGGACATCCAGATAACCTGTAAATGGTTCATCTCCCAGGCCATCGCTTACACTTATCAAGGGTATCAGAACTTATCAGAGATTTGGGATGCATGGCTAGGCTTAAAAATGCCCTTGCAGTTGTTAGCCTAGTAAACAACTATGAACCTATGAACCCATGAAATAAATAGATTGCAGAAAGTAAGTAAGACCTAAAATGTGATGAGTGGTTAAACAGATGAAACCAGTAATCAAGACTATTAAGAGAAATTCATGTTGTATAACAGAAATAAATATAATATATTACTGTTCATCTAAACTAATAACAGATAAAGTGCTACTATAAAAATATAGAATAACAATTGAAATGTAGGGAGCAAGTAAAATGCCATCATGGAAACATAAAATAGAGAAAACTGTAAAACAAGACAAGAAGCATCACCATTAGAAGAATATAGAAATGGGAAAAGATCATCAAAAATACATAGAAAGATAGACGTGAATGCAACACACAGAATCAAAACAGACCAAAATCTATCATATACTATTGTCAGTAATATACTAAAACGTTCTGCACAGGCAAAAAAACTTAGAAAGTGTGTAGATAAATACAAAACAAAAGTGAAAATAAGCAATTCAGTGATGACCCAAAAATATTTTGTAGAGAATTGAGAAACAAAGCAAAAGGAATAGAAACACCACCAAAAAAGAAGAAATCGGCACATTTTGGAGAAGTATTTATGAAGACCCAGTTGATCATAACAAAGATGCTGAATGGATAGAAGAATTAAAAGAAACAGTAAGGAGCTGTAATGTAGAAGATATGAAATGGGATGAAATAATAGCCAAATAAATTGAGGCAAAATTATATAAAGCTCCTAAATTGAAAACCCCATGTCCAGACACAGTACCTAACTTCTGGCTAAAAGTATTAACATCTTTATACAAAAATCTAGCCTTGAGTAAGAATTACTTATATGAGTGTCCCAAACACACAAAGCCTGATTAACAACAGGAAAAATGATACTCTTCCTTAAGAATGAACATGCAAGCCACCTTAAGAACTATAGACCCAATTACTTGCCTTCCAATAATGTACAAACTATATACTGGAATTCAAGCAGACAGAGTTTATAGTCACTTAGAAAAAAAAATCAATATTGGCAGCAGGACAAAAAAGTCACATAGAGCAAGGGATCATTTTTTGCTAAGTCAAGCCATAACAGAGAACTGTAAAAATGAGAAGAATTTAAGTATAGCATAGATAGATCACAATAAAACATTTGACACCATTTCACATTCATGGATATAGAAATGCTTACAGCTGTATAAGACACTTACATTATAGTAGCCATGAAACAGTGGCAAACCACTTTGCAGCTGAACCATGACAAAGATAAAATAGCCTAAGGATAAAAATTCAAAAGGAGATATTCAAGAGTGATTTTCTGTCTGGCCCTTAATCTTTTAAGCTATTTACTTAAGAAATTAGTCTATGTTTGCAATTTGGCTTCCAGAAAGCAACCTTGTTTAAAGACATCTCATCTATTCTCTGTGGATGACTTAAAACTGTATAGTTCATGTAATGAGGAGTTGAGAGCACAACTAGAATCTGTTAAAACTTTCACAAATGGTATTAAGAATGATTTTTGCTATTGGTAAATGTGCAAAAGTAACATTTAAAACAGGAAAGCTGCAGCACCAAGAAAATATCAATCTGGGACAGGAATGTGATTTAAAAGAACTTGAGCAGAAGTGAGCATATGAGTATTTGGGGGTAGATGATGGATTAACAGTAAAACACAAACAAATGAGTATAAAACTCAATAAAAACTACTTCAGAAGACTAAAACTGATATTAAAAACTGCTTTGACATCTAGGAATAAAGTCCAAACTACAAATCAAGTTGCTCTTCCTATTTTAACTTACAGCTTTGGGGTGTCTGACTGGCCCCCAAAAGTACTGGTCAATTAGACAAGAAAACAGTAAAATTGCATCATGCTTATCAAATGATATATAAAAATCAGTGTATACCAAGGTTATATATCCGTTGCTCTGAAGGGGGTATGGGTCACCTCAAAACTAATTACGTGTATAGATCGGCACTCATTGGACTGCATGCATATATGCTGATCTCACCAGATTCAAACATAGGGAAAGCCTCAAAACAAGAGGAAAAGAAGTCTAAGATGACATCCTTGCCTTGTTTAGAAGAAGCATTCCAGTGAAAAGTGGGAATGGAAATAAAAAAGAAGTAGACAAAAATCAGACAGCAACTGAATGTGCCAAAAGACAAAGGAAATAATATAAGGGAAAGTATCAGATGAGAAGGAAAGAAAACTGGAAAATCCATAAATCTAGTGGCAAGTACAGAGATATCCTGGAACAACCTCATGTTAACCAAGATTATACACGAGTGGTTAAAGAGTGATGGATTGACACCAAAAGATGAAAGGCTAATAATGGTGGCCCAGGACATTGGACTACACATATGTTGGTTTCCAAAGTCCATTCAGCATGTACGAAAAACAGACAAATGCAGGTTCTATAAAAAAACTGGAAACAGTTGCATGTCTTAATGTGACAAGACCATTGGTTTGGAGATTGTGCAAACACTACAACAGAAAAGTAGCTGAGAAGCATTGGAAACATGAACCACAAAGAATTACGAAGAATGATGAAGTGTACATCACACGGAATCCCCATTACCAACAGTTCAAAAATAAATGCAAGAAAACCAGATATAGTAGTCCGTGAAAAAAAAGACAAAAGTAACATTGATCATTGAAGTTGCTACTGCTAGTGATTACAGTATCTTATGTTCAGAAAGACACAAAGTCATAAAATACCAGGATTCGCAGGCAAAAATGAGACCCAATGTGCAAGAAAAGTACCTAGATAATTCCAATAGGAATAGGAATAGTAGGGGTAGCAGATGTAATAAAAAAGAAATTACACTTGTACTTAGATATGCTACCAGTGCATATAACCATATGAATTACAGAAGAAGTCAATTCTGGGCACATTGCAAGTGCTGGGAAGACCACTTTTGGTGAACATCAAAGACTTTAGCGATAGCAGTCTTATGAACTTTAATTGTACCCTGACTTACAAATGGGGTCCATTCCCATCATGATATTAGAAACCCAAAAGACTTGGAGAAATTAAAGTATAATACTTATTTCATACTCAAACTAAATATAAAAATGCAACTTTGTATCATTGCTCTGTAGATATCCCATAAATAGTATGAACACTTTGGAAGATATCCTTAACTGGATATCCAATATGCTCCTGAATGAAAAAAATCATATTAGGATACGCTACTATTGACTGGCAAAACACTTCCTTCAACTTCTGTTATTCCAGTGCTAGTCTATGTGGTCTTACCCAGCGTATTACATCACCTACTCTGTATAACAAAACTGTTGAGAAGAGCTCCACACTAGACTGGATAATAATCTCTGACCATCACAAATACACCTCCTACAGAACCCTTGCAGCCTCCTTTAGCAGCTATTTTCCTAGTTACACACATAGATTACTCGCTCATCAGGTTAAACAAAACATCTACAAATAGACCCATAATCTTACAAATTTCAGCCCAGATGCCTTCACATCAGCCTTACGCTCCATCAGCTGGACCAATTTAAAAATCTTCCCCATGGTTATCCCTGTCCTCACATTCAATATAACATTCTTAAATATTTTAAACAACTTAGCACTCCTTAGAAGAAAAAAAAGAGTTAAAAACAAATTGCCCCTTGGTTATCTAACAACACTAAAACTTTTATCCATAACATTAATCAATGGGGCGGCGAAAGCCGACAAACTCTGGCTAGGCTTATAAATGCCCTTGGGCAGATAGCCTAGTACCAACCTATGAACAAGGATATGGCCTGAAAACATGACAGATAAACAGAACGCAATGACTGCATGAGGTTAGATAACTCAGAAGACTTATAAAACACACCAATATGGACAAAAACATTACAATGATCTGCAGATATACCATAGACATAATTCTAAAAAATTCTGATTCTCCATCAAAGAATTGATGCAGCCAAACACAAAAGTCAATCTAAATCCTTCATCCAACCTCTTCCCACTTGAACTTGCTAGGCAGTTTAATACATACTTTATTGACAGCATAGGTGCCCTTACCAAGAACACCTCTAATACCACTGACCATCTCACATACACCCAATTAACCTGGCTCAAAAAAATAATATACAATCCTTCTACCTGTCCAGCTCTCAGTACAGTTCTTCAAAACTACATCCTACATTGTCCCTTAAGATAAAATGATAAACAACTTCTTATTATCCGTAAGCTTAAAATCAGTTGACACTGCCTTTAGGATAACTCAGTAGCAATAAATTACAACTCACTTCCAATAACAATTAAATCATCAGCCAACATCCACATATTCAAATCTCCCTAACTAATCCCTGGTTCTGCTCTTGCTCCACACCACAGAAGTTCCATCTTCTAACTATATTTATTCTTATTTCACCCCACTTCTTTACAGATGTGCTTTCCTTTCACTTTCTCCAGCTATCTTCCTTATTTCATCTCACCATCTATCGTTCTTTCCTACCCTACCAGCACATCTTGCACTACTATAAATCAATCGCAATTGTTATATTTGCACACTTTCTCTTTTACTATTCTGCCATATGTACATATCCTACTAATACATGATGCAAATACCCTTTCTTGACTAATGTAAATATATAAACCAAAGAAGGTCACACAGACAAACCATTCAGTAAAAACTGTGAGAAAGACCCAGCCAGCCAAGGATCTTCATTGAGCAATATCTTAAAATCTCCTGCAGTGGAGGTCCATGGGATATATGCAGATTACCCCATTAAGAACATACCTGTGTTTTAGCTACATCGCTTCTGAATGCCCATGACGTTTAACTTTTTAAAAGTCTTGCTGGGTGTAATGAGGCCAATGAAGCCAAACCCATCCTTCCAAAGGTTAGGCAACAGCTTAAGCATGGCATGTCTACAGCTAGTGGGATTTAAAAATGTTATAACCCCCTTCCAAAAATGGGAGAAAATATAGATAAAATTTGACAGTGATTATTCAGCCAGAGTCATGGGGAAAAGGACACATTTTCCTCAGATATGGAATAAAGACACATATTTTGTTTTGAGCAAGAATAACATATTTATTTATTTTTTATTTATTTTATTTTATTTTATATTTGTTAACCGGGCTAGTCTAGCTGGATACATATCCTTTTTCAGTAGAGGCCCGAGGAGAAAAGCTCCAACATAATGGTAAAACACAAGTGGAAAAAAACAAGTTATAAAATATACAGGTTATAAAAAATACAAGTTATAAAAAAGTATAAAAAAGTATACGTGTTGCATTTACAAGATTAGTAAAAAAATATATTTTACATAGAAGCACTATGAGACAAAGATCGATCGGCTGGTAATACATAGCAGAGAATCTTATATACTAATAGTATATATACTAGTTCAAGAGTCACCCGTTTATATTTGGGGTAAAGAGAATTTTAAAGATCAGGAAATGGGAACAAGATTTAAGGAGATAGGGGACTAGATGGATTTGATTTGAAGGTTTGATATGTGAGGTTAGTCAGGTTCAGGACATGGGCATAGCCATTGTGTCTTGAGATATTCTTTCAGGTTGCTTTTGAACTGATTGTGAGAGGTTGTAATTCTAAGGTAGTTTGGGAGGGAGTTCCATGGCTTGCCAATGGAGTTGGCAAAGAGGGCATCGCCGCCAGAGTTGTTAGCTTTAATGGTTAGGATCTGGGTGCTGTTGGATGATCGGAGACTATTTAGGTTAGTGTATGGGATCAGTATGCTACACAGTGAGGGGGTTCTATCTGGTTGATTAATTATTTTACATGCTTCAGTGAGTTGGTTAAGTTTGAGAAGGTTGGGCAGTTCCAACCAGCCAAGTTGCCTCAGGTTAAGACAATGGTGGGTGCGATATGGGGAACCTGTTATAAATCTAGCAATGTGGTTATAGGCCAGAGAGAGCATGTTTAGTTCACGTTTATTGAGGAAAGAAAAGACTGGGGAGGCATAGAGGAGGGTAGAAAGGAGATGTGTGCGGGCAATGGTTAGTTTGGCAGTAGGAGTTAAAAAGTTTTTTATTCTGTACATGGATCCAAGTTTTTTGTTAACAGATTTTACGGTTTGGGTAATGTGTATGTCAGATTTGAGCTTATGATCAATAGTTACTCCTAGTAATTTGGTACTGGTGACAGGGGTTATGGTAGTCCCATTATTGGATTTAACATGGAAGGTAGTATTATTAGTATTTGAGAGTTCTTTTCCTAGGGTAGAGAAGACGTTGGGGAAAAATAGTAGTAATTTGGTTTTGGTTGGGTTGAGTAGGAGTTTGAGGTCAGTGAACCATTTTTCTACTAGAGAAAAACAGAGTTGAGTGGTGGTTTGGAGGTTGAGGAGGGAGACATCTGAGCAGATTAAGGTGGAGTCGTCAGCGTATTGGATGCAGGTGGATTGAGGGATGACTGAGTGAAGGTCATTAATGAAGATGGAAAACAGAAGTGGACCCAATATTGAGCCCTGAGGGACACCTATGGTATTGGGAAGGAGGCCTGATAGTCTATTTTGCCACAGGACAGCCTGTTGCCTACCAGTGAGGTAAGCTTTGAACCAGGTTAGTGCTGGGGTGTCCAGATGTAGGGTTGCAAGGGTGGAAAGAAGGAGCTGGTGATTGACCATATCGAAAGCTTTTGACAGGTCAAGAAAGAGGGCGGAGGATATAAGTTTGCTATTGCAATTGTTATTAATGGAGTCAACAAAGGAAAGGAGGGCAGTGGTTGTACTGTGGTGGGGGCAAAAGCCGTGCTGGGTGTTGGACAAGAGATGATTGCAAGTTAGGTAGTGAAGAAGTTGTTTGTGGATACATCTTTCCATAATTTTCGCTATTGGGGACAGTATAGCTATTGGTCTATAGTTTGATATTTCCGTGGAGGTACCTCCTCTGTGAAGTGGAATGATGTAAGAAATCTTCCAAATAGTGGGGATACTAGCTTCAGTAATGGTTCTATTGATAAGGATTGATATAGGGTATGCAATAACATCAGACGCAATTTGTAAGAATTCTGCTGGGAGGTGATCAGCTGCTAGGGTGGTTGGCTTGAGCTTTTTTAATAGAGTACTTATGTATGATGTGGAGACTGGCTTAAAAGTGAACGGGGTAGTGGCCTCAACATGGGGTTGTGTGGCAGATGGGGGAGAGGAAGTTAGTTGACTGGCAAGGGTTTGGATTGTCTCGGTGAAGAAAGAGTTAAAGGAATTGGCTATTTCTTCCTGCCCTTTCTCAATGAGTTTCTCGGGGGTTGGGGTAGTAGTTTTACCTGGGTGCTGGAGGTTGTTAAAACATGCCCAGAATTTCTTTGGGTTGTTCTGGTGTTTCTGCTGGAGGTGGCAGAAGTATTGTTTTTTGTCTAGGGTAATGGCTGTTTTAGTAGTGTTTCTTAGTTGTTGAAACTTAGTTCGATCTTGGGGGGTTTTTGTTGCTCTCCATTTGTCCCAGGCTTGGTCACGGAGTTTAATTTTGGTTTTTGTTTCTCTAGTAAGCCAAGGAGCTATACGTACTTTGGATCTAATTTGTCTATGTGGGGCATGTGAGTCAAGTATCTTAAGGAATGTGTTGTTAAAGTAGGTCACACTCTCCTGGAGGGGTAGGGTTCTTAATATGGTCCAGTTACAGCATTTTAGTTCAGCAAGAAATTGTTGTGGGATAAATTTCTTTTTGTTTCTAATTAGTCTATATACAGGAGGGTTGGAAGTAGGGCATTTGTGTTTAATAATATAAGTTATGAGGTGGTCACTGAGGTCATTGGGAAGGGTGCCTGTAGTATAGCTGCTTGAGTCTCTATTGGTAAGGATCCAGTCAATGGTACTTTCTTTTTGGAGAGAATTGCCTATTCTGGTAGGGGATAGGATATGTTGGGAAAAACCATATAGGTTAATGGGTTGTGGGGTTGTATGGGTGGAGCAGAGAGACCAGTCAATATTAACATCCCCAAGTACTATTGTTTCTTGTGGGTAGTTGGTGGCTAACCAGCACAGGGTTTGCTCTAAGTTTTCTGTATTCTTCCCCGGTGGGATATAGGTAACTATGAGGTTGAGGCATTTTTGAGTGTTTAGGCAAATTTTTAGGGCAATTAGTTCTAAGTTAGAGATTATAGGTGGTTGTACTGGATTCCTATGGATATTTAGGGTATTTTTAAACATAACAGCTATTCCTCCACCTTTTTTCTTTACATGATCAGCCCTGAAGATATTATATCCGGGTGGAAGGATCTCTTGATCCTTAGTGGTGGGTTTTAACCAGGTTTCAGTTAGACACATAATGTCAGGGGAGTGAGTAGCTATCATTGCATGTAGGGTGTGAATTTTGTTGTTAATGCTTCTAAGGTTCAGATGTAGTATTAGAAGGGAGTCGGTAGATTTTCGGGTTAAGTTAGTGGGGTTAGAGTTTGGCACTGTAGGGGGGCCTGGGTTAGGATGGATGTCACCATCAATGATTATTCGAGTTTTCAGGTAAACTAAAAATCTTTGTAGTTTAAATAGTAATTTGAGGTTGGTTTTGTTAGTTGGAGTTTTGGGGTGGTGAAGTGTGAGATGGACTACTTTGGGGGATATTGTTTTGTCTTGGTAGAGTGAAGGAGCAATAGGAACGATATAGGGATAGGATTGGGAGTTAGTGTGGCCCTTATGGAAGGGGATTCCTACCAGAGATTGATTTTCATACTAAGTTAAGAAATAGATGGTGATAAGTAGTATTGATGTGAGAGGGGCGATGAAATAGATGAATTTGGCCATGATGGGGATAGGGAGAGGATATGGGGAGGGGGAGGAGGTTTGGTGTTAGATTTGGTAATGTGGGTGGGCCTTGGGGTGGGAGGAGTAGTAGGGTGAGTCACGGGAGGTTTGGATTTGCAAGGGGGGAAAGTGGGAGGGGCTGGCTATACCTATAAATGTAGGGGTAGTGGGGGCGGGTGGGATATGGGGGCAGGGAGGGGAGCGGAGCGGAGCCCGAGCGAAGCGAGGGCGAAGCGGAGCGGGGCATCCACTGCCAGGAGTAATTTCAACAGTTATTTGTGGTTATACAGTAAAGAAGCAGTCTTCAGGTAATTATAGTTAGGGCTATAATTATTTTAGCGGTACTGCCAGGTTCCAGAGACTAGTACGTTAATGTTTACTGTTAAGCAGAGAAGAATGCTTTAAATTTTACCCTGTATTAGAGTAGTGGTTAGGTTGACTTTCTAATTTTATCCTTATTCTGGTCAGAGCATTCGCTGAGGTGAGCGTTTTGGGTCTTGGGAACCCGCGTATAGTTTGGGCGAGGGACTTCCTGTGAATATAATGGAAGGAGAGAAGGATGTTAGAATATCTAGGCTAGTTAGGAAATACAGATTAATTCAATGAAGTGGTGAAATTAAGATGCAGTCAAGACAAAAGTAATTCAAAACAGTTTAAAATACATTGTGTGTCATGGACAGTATCACATAAGTTAACTTTATGACAAACAGACTCGTGCAGACATTTAAATTGTTTCTTCAACTCTATCATCCAAGTCGCTAATGCGATATAAGCAAGATGCCTCTTTCCAATATTTCTGACTGATGGGCAAAAAAAATCAACACTCTTGAAGAAGCAATTTCAAGCAAACAACATTCATGAGTTAGTTAATTGAAAGCATGGACCAGAGTACAATATGTTTGGAAAGACAAGCTGGAAAGCTGTTAATAAGAACAAAAACTGAACATAATTGTAGTAAATATTTAATATGTCTAAAAGTAGTTTGTGAAATAATGGGGGCATGAAATTTATTACATCCATGAGTATTTTCATATAAAAAATAAAAGTCCATCTTACTTTGCAAGTTATAGCAATCTCATTGGATAAGACATCAACACAAGTACAGAAAGGACAGTAAGACTCAGTTTAATATGCAAGATAGCTAAACAACTTATTAGTAAAGAAAGTGATATAATGAAGAGGAATATAATTTAAAATGACATGTCTAGTTTATTATAAACCTTATTTAATATGTCTAAATGTTTCTATAAACAGTTTTAAAAATAATTGTTAATCTTACTATATGCATTGTTCTTTATTAACTAATGTTTTTTTTAAATATTTAAATATGTAAGATTAATGGTAAACAAGTCTTAGCCAGAGACGTTCTAATAATTTTGGATCAAACATGACTTTATGAAGGTCAATGAGTATTTCACGAACACTTCAGTGGGAAGCCACACAGATGTAAAGTGCTACACTTATGTGACAGGAAGCCTCACAGATGTGTAAAGTGCTACACTTATGTGACAGGAAGCCACACAGATGTAAAGTGCTACACTTATGTGACAGTAAGCCACACATGTAAAGTGCTACACTTATGTGACAGGAAGCCACACAGATGTAAAGTGCTACACTTATGTGACAGGAAGCCACACAGATGTAAAGTGCTACACTTGTGTGACAATAAGCCACACAGATGTAAAGTGCTACACTTGTGTGACAGGAAGCCACACAGATGTAAAGTGCTACACTTATGTAACAGGAAGTAACACAGATGTAAAGTACTACACTTATGTGACAGGAAGCCACACAGATGTAAAGTGCTACACGCATGTGACAGGAAGCCACACAGATGTAAAGTGCTACACGTATGTGACAGGAAGCAACACAGATGTAAAGTGCTACACTTATGTGACAGGAAGCCATGCAGATGTAAAGTGCTACATTTATGTGACAGGAAGCCACACAGATGTAAAGTGCTACACTTATGTGACAGGAAGCCACACAGATGTAAAGTGCTACACTTATGTGACAGGAAGCCACACAGATGTAAAGTGCTACACTTATGTGACAGGAAGCCACATAGATGTAAATTGCTACATTTATGTGACAAAGCCTCATAGATGTGTGAAGTATTACCCTTATGTGACCGGAAGGCATATTAATGTAAAGTGACAAATTCAGGCCAATAAAGCCAAACCTCCCTAGCTGTGCAAATACTTGTTACAGCCTTCTTATGGCCTTGTCAGCACAGCATGAGTGGACTGTTTAGCTAACCTTTAGAAACACAGGGTTGTCATATCCAACTGATGCCATAGCATTAGGTTGTCTACAAAACATCACACAGACAAACCAATCAGTAAATACTACAAGACAATTCTAGCCAGGCTAGAGTTGCCAATGTGTGATTCCTTAAACCTCTTGCATTAGAGGCTCATGGGATATATTCAAATGACCCCTTAAGGACATCAGGTGTTTTAGCTATATAGCCGTTCTGAATGCCAATGAATTTTTTTTCTTTTTAAGTCTGTTATGGACAAAGTGTTAAAAAAAAGAAAAAAGAGTTAAGATCAATTAACAGCTATGTGGAAAAGGCATACAAAGATGTAGAATTGCTTTGGTGAGTTTAGATAGTTCTGACAATGTTGACAGCACAGTAGTGAGGCAGTGGAAGGAGCAGTGTAGATTGGCAATGTGTAGACAGCAACTATAATGTGAGTATTTGCTTATGTAAGGTTATCCCTTTGCTAAGTATTTTAAATAGTTTGTTTAGTGCATTTTCACCATACAGAGTTGTCAAGCTTACAAATGTTTGGCTTTATAATTCTCATAATTACATACCTGAGGTTTATAACTTATGACCTTACAATTAACTGACTGGCAAACAGATTTATTGGGTGATGATCCAAAAACGTGTTAATTGTGTCAGACTAATTAAATCAAGCTATATCTGAAAATAGGATTTGAAGCAGTTTGACATAGTGCAGAAAGGATAGCTGACTTAAAGTATATTTGATTGCTTTACTCAACGAGTCTGTCATTTTTAATAATAAGCTGCAGATCCTAACAACCCAGCAGTCGGAATTATTTAAATCTATTTTGTGGTAAGATTACCTTAGGTCTGTCCCATTTATTTTTCCTCTGGTTGCTAACCTTCCTAAATGTCTTTATTTAGTAGAGCTGATCTAATGTTACTATAACATTCGCACAGGTATTACTGGGACAGTTATCATTTAAGACAGAATGTGGTAGCTAGAAGGTACATTCCTATCTACAAATCTTGGAATAGGAAGGAATCATTTCCTAGCTTGCTATTGAATTAAGACTGTAGCCAACATTTTTATGCATGCTGATAAGAGTATATGTCCAGGTGGAATGTATCTTTGTGTCCACTAGTATGCATAGCACTTCATGTGCAATGCTGACACCTATATATGTTAGCTAAGACATTAGTATTTTCCAACTATACATTGATTTTGAAAGGCAATAAATGGAATACTAGATATCAGATACACTGGTGCAAGGGAGTTGGCCGCACAATGCAGTGTTAAGCAGGCATTTCCAGCGGCTTCTCAATGAAGAAAACCCCAAAAACATTGTATTACCCAATTTATAGCCTACAAAAAAAGGGAAAGAAGTACCCAGCCAAGACATAAGAACAGCACTAAGGAAAATGAAGACAAAAAAGCAGCAGGCTTAGATGAAGTCACAACAAATATGATCAAAATGTTGGATGAGTTAATGAAGAAATGACTTTGAGAGTAGTCATCACAGTGTGGAGAGCGAGGCATATTCCAGATAATAAAAGAATAATAATTCTAGTGTGCATCCTGAGTATATTTGTTTAGCACTAATTTGCTCCAAAGCTCAGAAGTTTAATTTCAGTATGATTTAAAAATACTTTTTCATTGAAAGTTGTTCTTACTGAAGAATAAATTAACATGTACACATCATAGCATCAGGAAAAGAAGAGTAAAAATGTGAGATTGCAAATTGAGATAACTGCAACAGTTAAACACTGCAAGAATAGTTTTATATACACACATATATATATATATATATATATATATATATATATATGTGTGTGTGTGTGTGTGTGCATACACACACATACACACACACACACACACACACACACACACACACACACACACTCTTCAAGAAAATTAATTGTCTCCATTAAGTCAACACATTGCCACTGCACGTGATCATATTTATGCAGGAATTTAACTTTTTAATTCTTAATGTAATGTAATACATGCATAACTTTGCTGCATTTATATGGTCTAACGTAGATACCGTCTTCAAACCTAGAGTCACCTTTGTCCATATTAAAAAACCTACTGCCTCCACTCATGTTTGGCACTGTTCAAAACAAAGTACATTTAGTGTTCTGTGTCAAACGACTGCCAGGCCAGAATGCATTAAGAGATGATGTAAACATGGAACGTGATGATAAAATTTTACTTTGAAGTATATGACTGAGACTTAATCTGTCATACAGTTAGAGAAAGCATGCACATTCAGAAACAAAGGCATACTGGAATTCATCCAATCCCATGTTAAATCATCATCATTAACCCCCTTTTTCTCACATTCTGTATGGGGTTAGGGTGTTGTGTCAACTGTTGACACCTTTCTGGGTTCAGTGATACTCTTCTACCTTCTGAGACAGTCATGCCTGTCTGCTGTACTTTTTCTGTCATGCAGTCCATCCATCCATTGGCTAACGTCCTCATCTCCTCTTGCCTTCCTCCTGTCTCTCCCAAATTGTTTTCTGCTTGACATTGTTCTCCTTGGTAGTCTCTGTAATTGGATGTACTTTGACTTCTGCTCTGATGTCCCACAGTGTGCAGCCTACCACCTTTTTAAGGCACTTTCTACAACCTACAACTTCCTCAGCTGCTCTTCCTTCATTGACTAGGTTTCTGTAGCATAAAGAAGCTCTAGCTATCCCTATTTTGTACAGCTTTCTTTTCAGCTTCCTTGGCACTCTTTTGTCACAGACTAACCCTGACACTGTGTTGGTTGGCTGTGGTGCCTTTGATTATAGATTCATCTTCCTCATTCAGATTTCTCTTTCCCTTAACCACCCCTCCCAGATATTTAAAGCTGTTAACCTGTTCCGCTATTTACCTCATTTGTTCCCAGGGCAACTATCTTATCTGTGTGCAGTTTCATCCCATGTTCCTTTAGGTTTACATTCTAATCTCTGATCATATGCTGAAGTTTCTGCTCAGAGGTTGCTTGTGGTGCCAGATCATCTGCATACAGCAGATTGTTTTATCTGCTCCTTCAGACTTGCTTGTTAAGTCCTTTCATTAGTATTAACAGCAATGGACTCAGAGCTGAACCCTGCGCCCCCACTTCCACTTGGAACCCCTCTGTGTGACCGAACACTATTCTTACTTGAGTCATTGGGTCCTTGTTCATAGCCTGCACTAATTCTGCCAATGTTTCTAGGATTCTGAGCCATTGTAGGACTGCCCAAGTCAGCTTTCTTAGGACCTTGTCATATGCTTTCTCTAAATCGAGAAATGCCTAGTTGGACTCTTTCCTCTTATCTAGCTTCTTCTCAACTGTCTGTTTCACTGAAAACAATGTTGTTCTGCATTCTGATCTGAATCCAAACTGCTGATCTCCCATCTTACTTTCTGCTACTCTGCATATTCGTTTTTCAATCATCCTTTCCAGAACTTTCATGCGATATGACAGGAGTTTGATACCTCTGTACTGCCCACAGTTGCGGATGCCCCCTTTGTTCTTGAATACTAACATTAGAATGCTTATAATCTAGTCATCTGTAATATGCTTTTCTCTCTATACTACTATGACTACCCTCAGGAGTCATTTCCTCGTCTGTCTCATCCACCATCTTGATCATATCTGATGAAACTTCATCTGAGCCTGCTACTTTCCCTTTTCCTTACAGCTGTTCTTACTTCTAGGGTGGGCTCCTCTTCTCTTTTCATCATAAGATTCATCTAAGGCAGTATAGCTTCTATGAGGTTTTCTTAATTCAGAAGCTCCTGAAATTATACCTTTCACCTTTCTTTGATTTCCTCTGGGCTTGTGAGCAGGTTGTTACTGACATCACTTATGAAAAGAGCCTGACTGCCTTCTTTATCTTTCTGTCTTTGTCTTGCAAGCTGTTAGTTTCTTTGTGTCCTCTACCGAGTTACTTTCCAAAAGGTAGTAGAGTGTCTCTGATGCCTTTTTTTGTTATTGCATTTCCACTATTAGCTTTGTTGTTAGCCCACCAGTATTCCGTCTGTACCTAGTACATCTTTTGAGCATTTCCTTGGACCCTTGTGTTTTCTGTCCAGTCTTCAGCTCTTATCTCTCTTGATCTTAGGGCCTTCTCCGACCACTGCTTGCAGCTGATTATGACACCTCATGGTTTATGCTGTGGGTCGACTGATGTTCTTCGTGTTTCACTGTTGCAGTCATCACATTTAGGTTATCCCTGCCAGGGTAGCCCTTGGCCGGCCCGAATTCCAGAGGCTTAGTATTTCTGCTTCAGTTGCTGTCGCTTCAGGACTGACATCAGGTCATCAGTAGTATAAAGTAAGGCAGCCAACACCATTACATCAGTCTTTCTTGCTGAGGATCCCAAAACAGAAGCAGTTTGCATGAGTGCCGGTCGGCCACTACCTGAGTTTCATCTTCCAAATTGAAGGTGAAGTCTTCTAAAGCTAAGTACCCCATTGGGGATCCCTTTTTCTTGCTCTAACTGATGTCAGAAAAAGTTAATTTTCTTGCCTGTGGAAAGCAAATACCACATCGAGACTTTCATTCTTACTGTGTCACTTGCTTAGGCCCAGACCATGACATCCCTCACTGTTGCTTTTGTGCTTTGTTCAACGCCAGAACTATACGATGTCTGGGTCCTTATTGTAGCTAGATATTTTCGCTCACAGTCCTCGAATTCCAATATGGCTTCGGTAAGCCATCCGACAGCAAAGCTTCCGAAAAACGTAAGGATAAAGACAGAGACAGACTGCACAGGTCCAAACCTACCAATGACGCTTCTGTTAAGCTAGTCGTCAGTTCTCCAGTCCTCAGTGAGGTGCTTTTGCAGCCCCTGATGCCTGCTTCTGTGGATTCGGAGGCAGCTACCGAGACCCTTTCAGAGTCTGGTATGCCGCAAAATTCTTCTTCAACTAAGGATCCTGCAATTGTCTCTACCTAGGATGGTTCCGGAGCTGCTGAGCAGGCACCGGCTTCCAAGGAAGTACTTTGCACTACCGATTCTTGACACAAACCGATGACTTCTTTTACGTCTACCATTCTTTTGAAAACTACCGGGTTTCTAAGGCCCAGGGTATGAACCACACCCAAGAAACTGACGACCCAGTCTCAGGCACCTGCTTCCTTGCCTCAGTCTCAAATGCTTAAAGTGGCAGAAGACCTTATAATGCTGATCAGGGGAAGCCAAGCTACCCCTTCCAAAAGAAAAAGAGATTTGTCCCCAGTAGTTTTATCTGAACAGGAGTCTGATGACTTCAATGCATCTGAATATGAAGACATGCAACCCTTCTCTGCCTGTGAGGATTCTGATGCAGAGGAATCTATTCCTTCAGCCTCTCCACCTGAGGACTTTTCCTTTGAGGAAACCCTACATACTTTAAGGGACCATTTCCAATGGGAATGTCAGGACTACCCTCAGTCTAAAAAGAGACTCAGGGAATTCTTAGATCTTCCACAGCACAGTCACTTGGCCATTCCTCCTGTCTTGGATGTTGTGGATGATGTTTTCATGGAATCTAGTTTGACTCTAGACTCTCAGGAAACCTGACAGGTATTACAGAGTCCCTGACTCTCACAAACTTCTTGTCAAAAATCCTACTGCTGACCCTGAGGTTATTTCTCAAGGGCCTAAAGGAATTAATGCAACTTCTGCTAAGAATCCCTCCCCCTCAGATAGGGATTCCTGAGCACAAGACAGATGGGGTAAAAAAGTATGCACCTCTGCTAGTCTTGCTGTTAGAGAACTAAATTGTCAGTTCCATATGCTAAAATTTCAGCAACATACCATGGAGCTCCTCAAACAATAAATATCATCCTTTCCTGCTTGTGCAAAAAATAAAAAGTTACAAGAGTTAATGCATTCTGCAAGTCAAGTAACTAAACACACCTTACACTGCAGTTTTGACAACCCTAGAAGCTTCTTGAAGGGCAGTAGTCACAAGTTTTGTTCTTAGAAGGCTTGCTTGGCTTAAGGAACAACTCTTGCCAGACCATGTCAAATCTAAACTATTGGGTGCACCCTTGCACAAAGACAACTTATTTGGCATCAAGGCAGAGATGGTCTTAAAAAAGATGGAATGAAAAGCTAAATCTATGCAGACAGTTAAGGATTTCCTACAGGTCCAGCCACCCAGGTTCATTAGGCATTGCCCCTCCAAGCACTGGTCCTTTCCTGCCCCTCCAGGTCAGTTCAGCCAAGACCCCAGGGAAGCAGACCCCCCCTCCCCAGGCAACAGCCACAAGGAATGCAGAGATCAAAGCAATGGAGTTCCTCCACTTCAAAACCAGGGAGTGCAAAGCCAGTCCCTCATGGTAAGAAGTCACAATGACTCTTAACTTCCACCCACTCCCTCTGCCCACCTGCACTTGCCCCTAGGAGGAAAACTCTCCTTCCATGCAAACACCTGGGCCACCATTACCAACGACCGCTGGGTCCTCAACATAGTGTCCCAGGGATACATATTTTCTTTCCACACTCTCCCAACCCCAAAAGGTTTCCTAGACCTTCCTCCAAACCAGTGGGCAGAGGCCAAAAAGCAAGTCCTTTCCCTGCTGTCTATGAGGGCAATAGAGCACGTTCCTGCAGAACAGATAGGCCAAGGGTTCTACTCCAGGCTCTTCCTGGTACCCAGAAAAGAGGGAGCCTGGCACCCCATCCTTGATCTATCCGTTCTAAACACCTTCCTGGTGATACCAAAATTCAAAATGCTCACTCTCCAGCAACTATTACCTCTGCTCTCCAAGAATGCTTGGCTAGCCACCCTAGACCTAAAAGAGGCCCACCTGCACATCCCAATCAGGGAATCATGCAGGAAATACCTACGGTTCAGGGCAGGATCTCTGCACTTTCAGTTATCTGTGCTTCCCTTTGGCTTATCTACTGCTCCCAGAGTTTTCACAAAATGTCTGTCTCCCGCCATTGCTTTTTGCAGACAAAGAAATATACAAATTTACCCATACTTAGATGACTACCTAATTCAGACAGTCAGGAAAATCTGCTCAAACACCTGGCCTTTGTAAAGTCCGTATTGACCTCCCTAGGATACACTATCAACAAAAAGAAATCCAGACTAGTACCCACCTAAAGAATTATTTTCCTGGGAGCAAGCCTGGACACAGCATCCCAGATGGCATTCCTTACAACAGAAAAGCAAACTTACCTGACAGCCTATTTCTCTCCACTAGCCACCAGACCCCAGTTATCCACGAGGAAAATTCTGCAAGCTCTGGGTTCATGGCATCTTGCATTCTACTCATTCCATATGCCAGACTGCATGTGAGGAAACTTCAGTGGTACCTAAAAAGCCTTTGGTGTCAACACTCTCAAGACCTGGAAACTCTTATACCAATGATACCTTGCCTAAGGAAAGATTTTCTTTGATGGGCAGCAGCATGCTACCACAACAAGGGACTACCTTTTTCACCACCCCACACTGCCCAGATCCTCACCACAGATGCATCAGACTATGCCTGGGGTGCACACCTGGATGGCAGGTGCATACAGAGCCAATGGAGTCCACAGCAAATACATCTGCACATCAACCAAAAAGAGATGATGGCTGCCCAGCATGCATTGACAGCTTTCAGGCCCCTTCTCTCCCCAGGGGAGAGCAAAACAGACAACACCACTGTGATGTGGTATATCAACAAGCAGGAAGGGACTCACTCCTACCCTCTTTGCAGGCTCGCCATGACCCTTTGGCACACAGCCTCAGCCTTGCAACTACACCTCTTAGCACAATTACTGCCAAGCTCCCTAAACTCTCTGACAGACAACTTAAGCAGAAATCTTCTGGGCCCACATGAGTGGCGGCTAGACCAAAGAACTTTCACCCTAATAACTCAAAAATGGGGCTTCCCGAAGGTCAACCTCTTTGCTTCCTACTCCAACCATCAGCTCAGCATGTTCTGCACCAGGGAGCATCATTTCCTGGCTTGGAAAGTGGATGCCCTGTCCTTCCCCTGGGTCAACCTCTCGGTCTATGCATTTCCCCCACTACCTCTCATTACCAGGGTACTGCTCAAGATAAGGGAGGAAAAGCTGAGGACAACTCTAATTGCTCCAGACAGGCCTCACTAGCACTGGTACCCACTGCTGTGCAGCCTGCCCCACTGCCACCATGGCATCTCCCTCAGACCCTAACCCTCCTGACACAGAGGGAAGGCGAATTCATGCATCCCCAATTGCAGACCCTCAATTTGGCAGCCTGGCTTATTCCCTGACCACTGATCAAGCTGCCAGTCTCAGTAAACAGGTTCTAGATGTTATATGTGAGGCTAGATGCCCTAGCACTAGAAAGTCTTATGCTGACAAATGGAAAAGGTTCTGCACCTGATTCAGGCTAAGGGAGCCGATATGGCACAGGCTTCCCTACCTCTCATCCTGGATTACCTAGCTGATCTGTTACATAGTGGTCTCTCCTTTTCCTCTATTAAAATTCATGCCTCTGCTATCTCTGCTCATTTCAACACTGAGCACCCACTTTTCTCACACCCTCTCATCAAACAGTTCCTAATAGGGGCTGGCAACTTTAAGCCACCCAGAACAGCACCTACCCCAGCTTGAGACCTAAACTTTGTGTTGGAAAAGCTCACCCTGGCCCCCTTTGAACCAGCATCTTCAGCAGAGTTAAAATTTCTCTCCTGGAAGACAGCCTTGCTGCTGGCCATCACTTCAGCCACAAGAGTATCCGAGCTACAAGCACTCATGGCTGTAGAGCCCTTCATCATCTTCCATTCTGGCAGGGTGTCCCTTAGGACTAACCCATCCTTCATGCCCAAAGTGGTGTCCAGTGTGGCTCTCAACCAATCCATTCGTTGCCACCTTTTTCCCTAACCCAGAAAACAAGGGGAAAGGATCCTGCACTCTCTAGATGTGTACAGACAACTCATATTCTATCTAGACAGGACTAAATCATTCAGAAAGACTGATCAATTGCTAGTCAGCCTTGCTGCAGGGTCAGAGGGCAAGGCCATATCAAAACAAACCATTTCCAAATGGATAGCACACCTCATCCATTTCTGTTACAAGCAACATGGGAAACCTCCCTCTAAGGGGATCAGGACTCACTCTACCAGAACAGCCTCTACCTCTGCAGTTTTCCTCAGAGGAGTCCCCACCAGGGACATCCTGGAGGCTGCCACATGGACATCTGTTCACACCTTCACCAAGCATTACCACCTGCCTATCTTCTCCAAATCCAGGGCAGGCTTTGCCAATGCAGTCTTGCAGGGCATCCTAGCCAGCCCCTAGTCTTCCTGACTGCCTTCACCCTTTTCCTCAGCTTTGGGAATCAACCCAAATGTGATGACTGCAACAGTGAAACATGAAGAACATAGTACAGTTGTGTACACTTACCATAAATGTAGATGTTCAAGTATATTCACTGTTGCAGTCCTGATTTCCCTCCCTCCATCCCCCTTTTCTTCTCTCTCTCTCTCACCTTACAAGGAACTCTTTGGTATTTACATTCTACTGATGGGGTTCTTCCACCATATCCTGCCTCCCACTTGGGGGCTTCTGACAGTTAGAGCAAGAAAAAATGATGTAATGGTGTCAGCTGCCTTACTTTATACTACTGACGACCTGATGGCAGTCCTGAAGTGACAGCAACCAACACAGAAATACTAAGCTTCTGGTATTCAGGCCGGCCAAGGGCTACCCTGGCAGGGGTAACCCAGATGTGATGACTGCAACAGTGAATACACTCGAAGCTCGAACATCTACATTTATGGTAAGTGTACACAACTGTACTTTTCACTGGGGATGACTTTACAGTTGTTGTTTCTTCCCCAGTACACTTTCCTTACTCGGAGTAAGTCTACCTTTGTTGCATGTTGGCAGCTCTTGTATGGAATCTTAAGACTGTCACTCTTACTGAACCATGTATTAGTCATCATCAAGCCATTTCCCAGACAGAAATCTAGACTGGCTTCTCCTCCTTTATTTCTGTTGCTCCACCCTTGTGGACCAAGGCAGTCTTCATATCATGTTCTATCTGTCCTGATATGCACATTCAGGTCACCCATTATCAACACCAATTCATGTTGTGTATAGGTTCATCAGTTCATATGTATATACTAGGATGACAAGCACCATAGCCTTTATAAACCTAGTCATGCAATCCAAGCCAACTGTATCTCTTTGTGTCATGGGCTTCTGTTAGGAGAGGGCGTGTTAGGAAATTTCTAGACGTTGTGTGTGGGGTATATTAATTCAGGCATTACTGCTTCCCTTTATCTATCAGTGACATGGGGTCCAGACCCGAGGTGAATTTCTGATTTACCATCCATTGGTTAAGGTTATGCTTAAATACGGTTAGTGATGGACTCTACTTCACATGGATGAGGAGCCTGTTCCAGAGCATGGGGATCCTCTAAGACACATATCTGTCTTGCCATCATGTCTTATTTACATTACAAGCAAAGTTTAAATCCTTGAATCAAGTATTTCTTATACTGTTCCATTTTGCAGATCTGCAAAAGGTCCATCAGAGCTGGATCCAAGGATGTGTTGTATGCCAGGCATAGATTGCCTCTTAATAAGCTGTAGGAGACAGAGTATATAGATAAGGTCTTATGGCAATCCATGTAGGGCATGTGTTTATTACCTTGGATTCTCCTGGTAAGGAACATTTGTGGGAGTTCCAGCTGCTGCATATGTCTGGTCAGGTACATGCCAAGGGAGAATTTTACTTAAAAATGGGTCTGATAAGGGCCAAATAAAGTGGCACTATGACTTCCTTGGACTTTGATGTCATGTCCATACTTATACGTTGGATGACATAGAATGATTGTCTTACCACCTTGGCAACATGTTGGTCAAAGCCAGATTACTGTCTATTTATGATCCCAGATCACTGACTACAGGGTCAAATCTTTAGTGTTTCATTGACAGGGTAATTATCTTAGGTTGCAGTTTTCCTAAACAGAACTATAATGCATTTCTTGGCATTGAGGTTTAGTCCATGACTTTGGCACCAGTTATTTGGGTTAGACCCCTTTGTAAGATATTTTTGTCATGGGGTAATCTATGATACCTTCCAATTTGCAGTCATCTGCAAACTTGATCAGCCAAAGACCCCTGACATTAGTCTTTACCTACAAAAAATAGATGCTAAATAGGAACACTCCTAGCATGAAGTCTGAAGGTTCCCAGTGGTGATCAGTCTCTTAGTGGAGGTGGTATCACCAATCCAGACATCCCGGGTCCTGTCTTTGGGCCAGCTGGCAATCCAGTGAGTTATGTAGGAGTTTATGCCCAATTTGGTGACTTTGTTAACTATAGCCAAGTGGGGTATTGTACTGAATGCCTTAGCCAGGACCAGGTAGGCAGTATGAACTGTTTTCCCCCATCCATTGCCTTGGTGACTTTCAAGTCCACCAGATTTAGAAGGTATCACCTTCCATTAACAAAGCCAAAATGTGTTGCGTCTAGTGACCAAAGGTTACCTATATTTTTGTTGATCATTTCTACAATAATGCATTCCATGGCTTTACATTTTAGCCTAGCCAGACTAATAGGTCTGTAGTTTCTGGGGTCAGCTGATGGTCCACCCTTCTGAAGTTGGATAACCGTTGCAATCCTTCATTTTCATGGTAGAAAGCCTGTTTTGAGGCTATAGTTGAAAAGTGACTCATGTGGTCCTGATAGATGATGTTTCAAGCTATTTAGGAGGCATCCCAGGATATTGTCAGGCCCATTGAAGCTATGTTTTTGGCCTTAGCAAGTACCACCAAGATCTACTCTGTTTTGATAGATTTAGGGTTATGCTAATAGGTGTTTCATGGGGGAGGCAGGGGGTGAGGGGGTGAAGTTTGAGATGAATTTGTCAGCCAGCAAATTCACTATCTTCCTGTCTCTGCTCAGTGATGGTGGCACTATTACCCACCAGTCTGGCACACTGATGTGTGGTGCCTTAGAGGTTTTTGACATAGCTTTAGAAGACCTTGTTGTTGTTTTTAGCCTGTGAGGCTATCTTGACCTCATGGTTGACCTTGTTGGATTTAATGAGTCCTCTTGGTTTCCTGTTTAGTTTAATAAGAGAGCTCTTGCCATTATAAGAGCTGCTGTTTCTGATTTCTAGCAATTATTTTTTTCCTTTTGATATCTACCCTATTTAGGTTAGGATTCCACTGAATGGTTTGTTTTTAGAGTTTGTTTTTGGCTTACTTCTAGTAGGTACAGCAACCACCATACAGCTATTTACATGGTTGTACAGAGTCTCTGTAAACAATTCTGTAAACAGTTCTCTGTAGGTTGCTGTGAACTTGGGGTTAGGAGGGGCAGTGAATTTTGAAAAACTAGCATAGTTCCTGTTACAGGGTTTACTGGGGTTAACGAGTAGATTTTCATTTTGAAGGAGACAGATTTGTAGTCTGACCTCACCAGTGAGGACATGATATTGGTGGGCGTGCAGTGCTCTTCCATATTGGTGAATATCAGCTCAAGGTCCAATATATTTGAAGCTCTGGTGGGTATGCACACTATATAGGGTGTCAGTCATACAACAGGTTGCACACTTGCCTTTGGTGCAGAAGAGTATAGATTTTGTTCCCACTCCAAGGTGCTTGGTTGCTGACATTGCAGTGAAGCATAAGAGGGGGTGCTGCATTACTGAGTGTGCTATCCTTTGAATAAGATGTTAACCTGAAGCCCCAACTGCTTGAGTTGGTAGTACCTCAGGTGGGTGCAAAAATCACCACTGTGTCTTTTGAAAAGAGTAGGGGGGGCCTTTATTTGCAAATTTACATTTTTACATATTTATAAATGTACATATTTATAAAATTATGCAATTGCTTACATAATAACATGTTCTATATTGTATATTTAAAAATATCACTCATACTTACCATCCTTATGCATTTTTTCTTCGTACTGTACCTTTATTCTTTTTTGTTTCCATAACCACCAACTGATTTTTCTTAGTATTATTGACAATATCCACTTCCCATTAAGCATAAATTCATTTAATCTCTCATTCCAAATAACCCAATTTACATAAAACAACACTATGCCAATTCTACTTTTATATTCTTTGTTTTATTCTTATAATATGCATATTTAATCATATCCATATTTATATTACTACTTTCTTTTAAATCTCCCAAAAATATTCTGTTTACATAAATTTTCTCATAATTTCTTCACCCTCTTACATTTCAGAAAAACATATCTTGTGGTTTCTTCTTTATCGTAATATGGCATATTTTATATTTCGTTTTACAAGGCATATTTTCTTTCAATGGTAATTTATTTATTCCCATTCTCCATAAAAGGTCTTGACATTCTATTGTTCCTTTTATACCTTTAATCTTTTCCTCTGGTAAATTTCCCATGGATTAACACATTAATGTTGTACCATTATATTTTTATACCATGTTTTTTATAATGTTCTATGTCACCCATATTCATCTTCCACATGTTTTATTTTTACTTGATAATTTTATATTTATTCATTAAAAGATTATTTTTCTCTTTTATTTCTTTTTATTTTCCAGAGTTTGTTGTACTTGAATTTAAACAGTAATAAATGGAAAAAAAGTGCTTGAAGCTAGGAAGAGGATGAAAAACTTGTTTCCAATAGTTTAAAAACACAGCTTTATTCGCACACTCCAAACTGCATAAACATATCCAAATTCGATTCAGTACAACCTCCACAATCTCCCTTACTTACGCCGCTCTGTCATTCCTTAATGGGAGGTCGCTCTGATGGTTTGAAAGTGACAGGTAGCGAAACCGAAGGGTCAGCTGGTCCCAAATCAAAGAGGAAAAGGGAGCTAATAGGCGATAAGGGAGATCGTGGAGGTTGTACTGAATCGAATTTGGATATGTTTATGCAGTTTGGAGTGTGCGAATAAAGCTGTGTTTTTAAACTATTGGAAACAAGTTTTTCATCCTCTTCCTAGCTTCAAGCACTTTTTTCCATTTATTGGTGATTTTTGGTGCTTTCCCGTTTGTTTTGCTGAATTTAAACAGTCTTACCATTAAGTTTATAATTTTTTCCCATTTCTTCATTTCAGTCATTTATACAAGTTTAAATAAGCTGGAAATACTACTGGATTCAAAAATCCTGCTCCTCCTTCATTTTTATTCATATTTAATAATTTTCTGTTTACAGGATTTAATCTATAAACCTATATAAATGTAAAAATCACTTCTAACATTTGTTTCTCATATTATTTTCCCAGCAATACTAAATTTACCAAACTGCTTTCTTATAAATGAAATCAGAATGTTTTCCATAAAAAAAAATATCCTTTAATTCCTCTAATAATTGTTCCCATTTTATTCTACTTCTTTACAATCAAAATTTATTCTCAACACTGACATTTCTTTCAATGTGAATTGTATTCCTCCTATCTTTACCGTCTCCCAGACCATTGCTTTTATCCTTTTTAATACATGCCTGTTTCTTTTAAAAATTCAACTTCACAAAGTATAGCTTTTCTCATCCGTAAACTGTTTTTAATATTTACAATAATATAATCTGCATATGTCATTAAAAGTAGAATCTCTATTCCCAAGCAATGCTCATTTCCCAAATCCCATATTATATTTCCACCCAATAATTTTTCTGTTTGTAATATTTCTTTGTTTGTTAAAAAATCTTATGTATTCTACAACAATTATATCTATATCGCATTTCTTACTCTACTCTAAAATCTCTGTCTTCTACCATTTTGTTAATACTATTTATATTTACCAAAATCATTCTTAAATTATTAATTTCTCTTTTCATTTTAATTCTCATTGCCAATCACCCATTTTCTTTCTTTTTTTTCTTTTAAATTTACACTTTTAAACTTCCCTTTTCTGCCTTTTACTCTTCTCTTTTTCATAGGTTCATAGGTAGGTACTAGGCTATCTGCCCAAAGGCATTTGTAAGCCTAGCCAGAATGTTTTGGCTTTCGCCGCCCCCTTAGATTAGCTCTGTGTCCCTCTGTCCAGCAGAGCCACTGAAGTGATTTTACCACTTTACAGTTTATATCTTCTTCATCACTAATTTCCAAACCTTTTTCTATCTCCACCCCATCCTTTTCTCCTTTATTATTATTTTCTGTTTCTAAGTTCTCCTCTATTTCTATTTCCAGCTCTTTTCCATGTTTTCTTTATCCTCTCCCTCTTTTCCCTGTTTTTTTTTTCATTGAATTCTTCTTTACAATCCATACATAAATGTCAGTTATTTTACATTTATAACACTCCAGTTCATATATCTTTGCATTATGGGCTATTTTCTCTCACGTATAACATTTCTTATCACAATTATTTACAAAATGTCATTTCACACAAAAAAATAACATGTTCTGGGCTGCTCCCAATATTTTACCACACTCCTGTTTCCTTCAACATATATAGTACTTGGAATATGCACCTTTATACCATGGCCCCCTATTAATTTTCCAAAACATGCACGCTGATTGGCCAGCGTGCACGTTGTAAATCGACTTATACTAATGGAAAAAGGTCCGGTCGCCCGGACTTTTTCCATTAGTATAAGTCTTTTTTTAAAACACTGTCTCGCTATGTTAAAAGAGTTTAACATAGCGACAGGTTTAAAAAAGCAACGGAGATCTCCGTTGCTTTTTAAAGCTGTCTCGCTATGTTAAACTCATTTAACATAGCGAGACACTAAAAAAGCAACAGAGATCTTGCTTTCTCCGTTGCTTATTTTAAAGCTGTCTCGCTATGTTAAACCCATTTAACATAACGAGACAGGTTTAAAAAAAAAGCAATGGAGAAAGCAAGATCTCCGTTGCTTTTTACTGTTTCGCTATGTTAAATGGGTTTAACATAGCGAGACAGCTTTAAAATAAGCAACGGACATCTCCGTTGCTTATTTTAAAGCTGTCTCGCTATGTTAAACCCATTTAACATAGCGAAAGAGTAAAAAAGCAACGGAGATCTTGCTTTCTCCGTTGCTTTTGGCCACAGCTCTGATGTACTGCGTAGGCATGCACAGTACATCAGAACTGCCACGGATGCCAGACAGCTGCGGAAGGGCAGCAAAGAGGCATTATACAATGCCATTATTTAAGAAAAGTAATTGTTTCTTTTCTTAAATAATGTCATTATTTAAGAAAAGTAATTGTTTCTTTTCTTAAATAATGTCATAGTATAATAGCAATAACCCACTTCTGGGTGTGGGTAATGCGGGATTTAACCACGGTTGTCTTTGTTTGGTCCCTCGGGACCAAACCACGCCAACTGTGGTTAAATCCCGCATTACCCACATCCAGGCATGGGTTATTGCTATATTATTTCCATTCTCATCTTCAGGACATTGCAATCCTATCCCCTAGTCCATACACCTCTTTTATCATAAACCTTTAAAATGTCCATTACTTCTTTACAAATATTTTTAAATGTCCTTTCAAAGTCTGTCTTTTCACTTCTGTCTGAAACTTATATCTTCTTATTTGTTCCTTAAATATGGAAATAGATGTGCACCATAGTAATCTTGCAGTAATACATAATCTTCATACAACTGCAAATGAAGCTACTGAAGCTACTCTTTCATCTGGAAGGTCCTGCAACTGCTGTTTGAATGCACTCTTTTCCTTACTATCACAACCCTGCTGTGCGGCATAGGCTGAGATTATGAATACTGCCCTATTATTACACTTGAGTCTGATTGCCATGAGTCTATCACAAATTCTGATGATGTCTCATGCCATGTTCTGAAGCCTCTCATTCACCACAATTCCCACACCATTTCTAGTTTATCCTCCTCCTGTATAGTAGACACTGAACCCCAAGTCAAGTGACTTTGCTGCACTTCACGTCCATCTTGTGTCCTGAATACATAAATTGTCCAGCCTCCTTATCATCATGTCATCCACTTCTAGAATAAATCATGTCAGTAAAGCTGCTTTGAGTGTAGCAATTCTTAATTCATGTTTGGCAGGTTGATTGTTTTTTCATCCAGGTTTCACTCAACAGAGCTCTCCCAAGTAACCCAAGCTGGGCAACTGGATACCGGCCAGCCATTTATTAGCTTATTACTGGAGAGCTGCTGGACTTTCAGGCAGGCACACACTAGCCAATAGGGGAACCCACTTAACACAGGCAAATACCCATGCCCATTTGGCAGCATTAGTCAACATGACTGAATCACCTACAGCCAATTTTTGCACTATTGAGTGACTAGCCCTGACATAATGTGCAGTCTGTGATCGAAGTTCTCCCATCTTGAGTATACTGCATACCACAGTTGATGCCTAAAGCTGTTGGTCTGTACAACTCTTCTTCATATAGAGCACCATCTATAGTCTATGCTGCTACCTACAGCTCCATTTTTGGTGAGTTTGAAGTGGAAGCACTCAGCATGATTTTGGGAGGTAGGAGCAGCCTCACAGAAACCCAGGGAGAACATGCAAGCTCTATCTGAGCATAAACCTTGTACCTTATGGATGGGAGGTGAAGAACTTAATTGTTATGCTAACTCATGTCTCAAAGTTAAAGTATCAGTGTGCAAACCTCCTTACATGGTTTACCACACAAAGTCTGACAAAAGTGGTATGAACTGTCACCTTGAAACATCTTTTATCTACCATTCTTTTGTTCTAGCAATAAGAATGCTAGAAAAACCTGTTGCACACCATAAATATTCAAATACAACTAAGACTGCAAAAAGATTAATGCTTTCATATAACATGTTACCTTCAAGAATGGTAGAGAATGTATGCATGTTAAATACATCATGTCTAAGTAGCTGACCCATTGTATTGACCATTTTTGCAATAAGTGAAAAAAGCACTTCAGGGTTCTATTAAGTTTTCATTCTATTAGGGCAAGCATTATGTCTGTAACAAGCTTTATAACTACATTTTCATTGGTGCTATTCATGAAACTGATACATGGACTACTGTCCATACATTTAAAATGCATTACAGGCTTGAAACTCGGTCTAGGGATGGAATGGGTTCTAATGTGGCTACTTTCAGGGATAATCCAAGTGCCCTCCTCCCAGTGATACCCCTTTTATAGTGCTTGGAATGCTACCCAGATGTTATTTTCAGTTGCAGGCAGTGATTGTCTGCAACATAAGATTGTACATTTATGAGATATACTCAATACTGTAGTAAATCTTCTAAAGAGGTCCCTGTATCAGTAAAGATATTTGCATCTATTATTACATAATTGAACTTTTAAAAGTTTGAACTTCATATGGTCAAAACCATATGATCAAAAATTTAAAAGTTTGAAAATGTAATAAAAATAAATAAATCAAAGAAAAAATCTGCCTGAATGGTTTAAACCCCCCAGACCCCCCACTCTTTAAATATACCATCTCCAAGATCACATTACAGTGCAGAAAAGGGAAGGCTTCCCATTGCGCACTGTACGGAGATCTCCATTGAAACGTTCAAACTTTTAAAAGTTCGATCATATGGTGTCGACCATATGACGATCGAATTTTTAAGAGTTCAACAACGTGATACAGACCCGGATATTCACATTCTTCTGTTTTATTTTTTTGGAGGTAGGTATAAGGAGGTCATTATACAAGTTACATTTTTGATTTTATTGTTCTTAGTTATGGATTGCGGTTATCATTTTTAAACTG
This sequence comes from Protopterus annectens, assembly GCF_019279795.1. Taxonomy (NCBI): domain Eukaryota; kingdom Metazoa; phylum Chordata; order Ceratodontiformes; family Protopteridae; genus Protopterus; species Protopterus annectens. The sequence continues at coordinate 844,983,157 of NC_056737.1, read as the reverse complement.
TTTAATTGTGTAGCCTACACACAGGCACATTATTGCATTTATATACCATGGGCAAACAACTCTTTGTAGTGATATTAAACTTAAACAACTGAAGAGAGTTTATGTCAGTGCTAGTTATACATGGTCACCTTATGGCACCTGTACATTCGATGGCAATAGACTAAAGTCGGCCTTTTCAGGGATGATGACTGCTTTAAGTGGCCAGACCCATGCAGCTCATCTGGTGAGTGAATGCCACAATGTTATCATTTCCTGATATGTTGACCAGTTCTCAAACGTCTGCTACTCTGCTATCGTAAGTGCATCACACAGCTGTATTTTCTGAGACTGTACACTGTATGATGTGCTTTTCTTTTAAAACACAAAGGTCCCATTCTGTCATATGTTACTGCTTATGATTCCACAATGGATTGTTTCCTTATCATGTTATGCATTCTCGTTCAAAAACTGCTGTTGATACAAGTAACTATAAGTTAGAGTAACAAACATAGATTAGAAAGTAGTCCCTACTTTTTAGTGCATTTGTTGTGGATTTGTGTGTTTATCTGCATTTATATAAATATTGTAGGTTTATTTATGTCTATGTGTATGTCTGCATTTGTAAAAAAATATTTTTAATATTACGTTTATTTTTTTTAGAATTCAATAACCTAATTCTCCAACAAAGATTTGTTGAAGCTAGCAGTTATCTGATTATGCTGGAACACAAATATAGCAGTAAGGCAAATCAGTCTGAAGAAGATTTAGGGAAAGAGCTGAAGGATGTTGAGATGATGTATAAAGTGCTTCTTGAGCAAGTTTCTGATACAGTGACTAGCATGCTGACCATTGCAGATACAAATCCCCAGCTGCTTAAAAATGCAGTAAATACTATAATACAGGAAGAACAAGAAGATGAAAAGTATGTAACAGGGAAGACTTGCACCCCTTCTTCAAGGTCAAGACCAAGAAAATGGAAAGTGAAATGTTTGTCTTCTTTAAGGAATGTTGCATTCTCAAGACTGAATGAATTTCAATCGTATACTTCAGTAGATAGTGACTGTTCAGTTTTCCAGCATCTCATTTTCCTAGGGAAACAAGTAAAACAGGATCTCATTTTCATAATAACTCACGTGAAACCATGTTTCCCTGAAGAATATAGAATATGCTTCATATTTTCTATGCATTTCCATGAATATTTCTCTTCTGAGATAAAACAACTTATGAAAAAAATTCAGCTTGAAAAGAAAGTTACTCATTCTCTTCTGTGCTGGATCCTTAACTTTTACCCAAAGTAAGTTCATATTCCACAGTCTTTGTTTTTGTGTTTGAATATTCTGATTTAGTACTGATTCTTTTTCTCCCTGCATTGTTGACTTTGTGATTGGGTGTGAAAGCAAAACTACATTTCTTAGTTCCTAAAAAATCTTGACTGTCTCCCCAAGAGTTCATTTTTCTCCCCTTATCAAAAGTTATGTCTAATGAAATAATTTTTTGATGCAGCTTTTGATAAAAGAAAAATGCACATATTTTGAGAGGGCCGTGGTGGTGGTGCTGCGGTAGCGTTGTCGCTTCACAGTAAGACGCTGTCTGGTTCGATTCTCAGCTAGAGTGTCTTCTGTGTGGAGACATGCGTGAATGGGCGTACCTTCATTGAAGGTTGTGCGTCAGGGCTGGTAACTCGGCATGTAAAAATCAACTACCAATCATTAGCGGACCGGAGTTCCGCTGTGGCGACCCCTAACCAGGAAAAGCCGAAAGACACAAACAAAACTCTGTCTCCTCCATGTAGCAGGCATCATCCTGTGGGATTTAGAACTGACTACATGTCACTGTACCTAGGGACAAGACCAGTGTTAAAAATGACACTGGCATCAATTGACGAAGCCACAATTTGAAGTGTAAATTATTGCATAACAGTTCATTGCAAAATTGTTCAGCAGTTGCCTTCATTACCCCAGACATTCTTTATTTAGGGGACTGTAGTGAACATTGCAAAGACATTTCAGGACTTTACCTATCATGAAAACAGAAACAAAAACGTTGATGCTGTTTTAAGATAATTTGGCATATTCAGCTTGAACACAAACTGATAAAAGTAAACTTCAAACTTAAAACATTATGTTCCCTCTTATCCATTTTAAATCATCTTTAATTTCTGCCCCACCATTCTTGTACTACTCAGTAGTTATATCTCTGTAACATTCTTGTACCATTCTGTAGTTATATCCCTGTAACATTCTTGTACCATTCTGTAGTTATATCCCTGTAACATTCTTGTACCATTCTGTAATTATATCCCTGTAACATTCTTGTATCATTCTGTAGTTATATCCCTGTAACATTCTTGTACCATTCTGTAGTTATATCCCTGTAACATTCTTGTACCATTCTGTAGTTATATCCCTGTAGTTATATCCCTGTAACATTCTTGTACCATTCTGTAGTTATATCTCTGTAACATTCTTGTACCATTCTGTAGTTATATCCCTGTAGTTATATCCCTGTAACATTCTTGTACCATTCTGTAGTTATATCCCTGTAACATTCTTGTACCATTCTGTAGTTATATCCCTGTAACATTCTTGTACCATTCTGTAGTTATATCCCTTTACCATTCTTGTACCATTCATTAGTTATATACCTGTAACATTCTTGTACCATTCTGTAGTTATATCCCTGTAACATTCTTGTACCATTCTGTAGTTATATCCCTGTAGTTATATCCCTGTAACATTCTTGTACCATTCTGTAGTTATATCCCTGTAGTTATATCCCTGTAACATTCTTGTACCATTTTGTAGTTATATCCCTGTAACATTCTTGTACCATTCTGTGGTTATATCCCTGTAACATTCTTGTACCATTCTGTAGTTATATCCCTGTAACATTCTTGTACCATTCTGTGGTTATATCTCTGTAACATTCTTGTACCATTCTGTAGTTATATCCCTGTAACATTCTTGTACCATTCTGTAGTTATATCCTTGTAACATTCTTGTACCATTCTGTAGTTATATCCCTGTAACATTCTTGTACCATTCTGTAGTTATATCCCTGTAGTTATATCCCTGTAACATTCTTGTACCATTCTGTGGTTATATCTCTGTAACATTCTTGTACCATTCTGTAGTTATATCCCTGTAACATTCTTGTACCATTCTGTAGTTATATCCTTGTAACATTCTTGTACCATTCTGTAGTTATATCCCTGTAACACTCTTGTACCATTCTGTAGTTATATCCCTTTACCATTCTTGTACCATTCTGTAGTTATATCCCTGTAACACTCTTGTACCATTCTGTAGTTATATCTCTGTAACATTCTTGTACCATTCTGTAGTTATATCCCTGTAGTTATATCCCTGTAACATTCTTGTACCATTCTGTAGTTATATCCCTGTAACATTCTTGTACCATTCTGTAGTTATATCCCTGTAGTTATATCCCTGTAACATTCTTGTACCATTCTGTAGTTATATCCCTGTAACATTCTTGTACCATTCTGTAGTTATATCCCTGTAACATTCTTGTACCATTCTGTAGTTATATCCCTTTACCATTCTTGTACCATTCATTAGTTATATACCTGTAACATTCTTGTACCATTCTGTAGTTATATCCCTGTAGTTATATCCCTGTAACATTCTTGTACCATTCTGTAGTTATATCCCTGTAACATTCTTGTACCATTCTGTAGTTATATCCCTGTAGTTATATCCCTGTAACATTCTTGTACCATTCTGTAGTTATATCCCTGTAACATTCTTGTACCATTCTGTAGTTATATCCCTGTAACATTCTTGTACCATTCTGTGACCTGTGCCTGACATATAAGGCCATGTCAAACCCTGATTTGATGAATATGCTTCACCTCAAAAAATCTAGATCCCTCAGAACCACAAGGGCGGGAGACTTAAACCTTGACACGGTTATTAATAGAACATGCTGGAGGGACAGATTCATCACCCAGAGACTCCCTATGCTGTGGAACAAAATCCCGGTACATGTGAGGCAGAGCACCTCGCTGGCCTTGTTCAAGAGGAATCTTGACCAATGGATGGGGGATCGCAGATATACCCCAGGGATTACTTCAGTGTCACTGCTTGACAGAGGCACAGCAAAATAATAGGCATAGTTTTATTCTAACTAAAGGGGTGGCGAAAGCCAAATAACTATGGGCTAGGCTTATAAATGCCCTTGGGCAGATAGCCTAGTATGAACCTATGAACCTATGAACCTATGTAGTTATATCCCTGTAACATTCTTGTACCATTCTGTAGTTATATCTCTGTAACATTCTTTTACCATTCTTTAGTTATATCCCTGTAACATTCTTGTACCATTCTGTAGTTATATCCCTTTACCATTCTTGTACCATTCATTAGTTATATACCTGTAACATTCTTGTACCATTCTGTAGTTATATCCCTGTAACATTCTTGTACCATTCTGTAGTTATATCCATGTAGTTATATCCCTGTAACATTCTTGTACCATTCTGTGGTTATATCTCTGTAACATTCTTGTACCATTTTGTAGTTATATCCCTGTAACATTCTTGTACCATTCTGTAGTTATATCCCTGTAACATTCTTGTACCATTCTGTAGTTATATCCCTTTACCATTCTTGTACCATTCTGTAGTTATATCCCTGTAACACTCTTGTACCATTCTGTAGTTATATCTCTGTAACATTCTTGTACCATTCTGTAGTTATATCCCTGTAACATTCTTGTACCATTCTGTAGTTATATCCCTGTAACATTCTTGTACTATTCAGTAGTTATATCCCTGTAACATTCTTGTACCATTCTGTAGTTATATCCCTGTAACATTCGTGTACCATTCATTAGTTATATACCTGTAACATTCTTGTACCATTCTGTAGTTATATCCCTGTAACATTCTTGTACCATTCATTAGTTATATCCCTGTAACATTCTTGTACCATTCTGTAGTTATATCCCTGTCTTTCTCAAGCCCCATTTCAGCCAGTGAATTTCTTGTTTTTGTGCACCTTTCTCCAAACGCTGTTACCTTCTTTGGCTGTAGTGAGATACTTCTGAATTTCTCCCTTGCCCACCACTTCTGTCCCATCTCAGTTCTGTCCTTTATGCAAGAGTGTACATATCAGTTTCTTTTGTTCTCTCTGTATGTCTTCAGTTACATACTCTAGTAATATTTAAGTTGTTCTCTTCTGTTCTGCCATCGTGCCTTCTCTGTATGTTTGCAAAACTGGGATTAAGTCTCCATAACTGCATACATACACTGTTACGGCTAATACATTGTCTACATTTACACAACATAATGTTACACTGCTATAAATAAATAGACCATATGCACTTCTATATGTGTATATATAGATATGTATATATATATATATATATATATATATATATATATATAATATATATATATATATATATATATATATACGTATATATATATATATATATATATATATATATATATATATATATATGTATATATATATATGGGGTTCTATATCACTTTGTTGAATGCTTTATTCAGTGAATCACTATTTATTGAACTCACTTAAGTGAAAGCTCATTTAAGCGAACGATTGTTTCAGCAAATTTTTTCTCAGGGAAAAGAAGTGGTTAGCCATCATCGGGAATTTTCCCTTTTCCCCACTTTAGTGTGATCTCAGAGTTGATATATTTTTAGATGGGAATATGTAGGGCACACCCCCTTACATTGGGGGTGTGGGGCAAAGCCCCCCACTTTTTAGAGTTTTAAATTGTGTAGTGCTTGTTATGGTCAGTAGCTGGCCCACTAGTTTTTTTCCCTTGGAGAATTTTCACTGAAATGATCATTCTCTTAAATGAACTTTCACTTAAGTGAGTTCGATAAATAGTGATTTGCTGATTAAAGCATTCAAGAAAGTGACATAGATCTATAAATATATATATATATATATATATATATATATATATATATATATATATATATCTGTATGTGCGTGTGTGTATGTGCGTGTGTGTGTGTGTGTGTGTGTGTGTGTGTGTGTGTACGTGTGTGTGTGTGTGTGCGTGCTCGCGCACGTGTGTGTGTGTGTATGTGTATATGTATAATCTTCAGTGCACATACACACTGTTTCCTCCACTTTAAGTTTTTAATATAGGAGACAGAAACAAACATGGGATTAACAGCAAGTCATGGTATCTGGTCAGTACTGCAGGAGCCAAGTAATTGAATGCACGCATTTGTCTGAAATGTAGTTTTCCTCAAATGAAGTTGCTATGGTCAGATTTGCCTTTTCCTCAGCTTTCAAAACCCTTTGAAGTTGATTATGTCAAGTTCATTAGTGTTTAGTGTGGAAGCTTACCTCTTACAGGAAATGAATATGTAATCTGGTTTCTGTTTGTTGTCTTGTTTGATTTTTTTCTGTGATTGACACATCTTTTCATGAGAAAAGTTTTCAATCGACTGCTGTTGTTATGTTGACGTATTGCTTAATATTGTATTATTCATTATTCAGTTTACCAAAATGCATACTGTTTCACTATGGACAGAAGTATTGTCTCTAACCCAATATCCACTTAGGATATTGTCATGTTTAAGCATTTATTATTAATTTGTTTATTAAAATAAGATAACTTGCTGATAATAATGTTTCATATTCATTTCAGTAGTTTTTGTAATTCTTGTCTAACTATGCATGCCCTCTCCCCTTATGTATTTATCCAGTGAAGAGGTCTCCAAACCAACCCATGGCAGCATATCTGTGATCACTCTATGTTCATTACAATCACCTAAATAGGCCCTTTGAGGATATTTGTTTGCAAAAGAAAGAGTAACAACAACATTGCAATCATTCAGGGATGTGGGAAATTTAATTATTCACTCCTCTTTGGTCAGAAATATGGTATTTTATGCACTTAGGAAAAAAACTGGTCAGTCATTTCTATCAGAAAATGCTCATGGTTATCCATTTTTCTGCGGTTATAGAGCTAAAAGGACATCCATATTTGGGAATGGCTTCAGTTGTTATTGACCCCACCAAGCACAGGATATCATATTGGAAATTCAACCCTCCAGTGTATCATCTTGCTAATTGGATTGTTCTTCAAATCTCATTTCTAACAAACGGCTCTATAATAATGAATCATACATTATATTTGGGCTGTAGTCAATGCAGTTGATGAGTACTTCTCTTCTGGTTTCCCCATTTCTGCACATACCAAACCCCACTGTGGCTGACCAAGTTCGCAGATGACTGCAAACTGGGCGCCATAATCGACTCTCCAGCCGACACAAGCATCCTCCAAAAGGGCCTCATAGAAACAGACAACTGGTGCCAGAGCCATGGCCTCAAGCTAAATGCCAAAAAGTGTATAGTCATCCCCTTTGGCAAAAACAAAGTGCCCACAAATTACCACATAGGTGGTAATCCATTAAGTACAGAAGAAGTAATTAGGAACCTGGGGACCCAAGTTGATAGCAATCTCTCATTTGGCAACCATGTGGCCAAAGTGGTTAGAAAAACATTTTATATAGCCCACCTAATCATGAAGGGATTCACATCTAGATCAGGGGAGGTCATCATGCCTCTTTACTCATCCCTCATCAGGCCCATAATTGAGTACAATGCCCCTTTTGGGATGTACCTTACCAGACACCTGCAGCAACTGGAAAGACCCCAAAAGTACCTCACCAAGAGGATCAAAGGGCTCAAACAGATGCCATATGCTGCCCGGTTAAAGAAACTCCAGCTCTACTCAGTGGCATACCGCCTGCTCAGAGATGATCTGTGCCTGATGTGTAAAGCCATGTCCAACCCGGAATTAATGGACATGCTGCACCTCAGGAAATCCAAATCCCATCAAGCTATGTGCTCGAGAGACATGAACCTCAACACTGAAATAAATAGGACATGCTGGAGGGACAGATTCATAACCCAGAGGCTCCCTTCACTCTGGAATAAAATACCAGTCCAGGTTAGGCAGAGTCCCTCATTGACTCTCTTCAAGAGGAATCTTGATGAGTGGATGGGAGATCGTAGGTTTACCCCGGGTATCACCTCTGTGTCACTGTTAGACAGAGGCACAGTATACTAACCTCGAAAAAGGGCATAGCAAAATTAATTTAAAATGGGTGGCGAAAGCCAAACACACTCTGGCTAGGCTTATAAATTCCCTAGGGCAGATAGCCTAGTATGAACCTATGAACCTATGAACCTAATCCTGAAAAAAATGTAACACATCTGATACTTGCATTTCTGTAGCCATTTATTAAAATTTGTTGATTTGTGGAAAAACTTTCCAATGACCGCAAATTCATATTTAGAAACTGTACATTGTAAACTTGCTTACCCAGATCTGATTTCACCAAGTCAAAACAACTTCCTGTTCAGGAATAATATGCCTGGGGTAGTGATGATAGCTGAATTCATAGTCATATGTATCACTGAGGTAAGCAGCAAAGAAATTTGTCTTGTATTACAAGGATTTACTTGCTGCCTTCATGAATGTCTGTGCAAAAAATTCACCTAGCCCATTTCAGGCCATACAGTGAGCCAGAGTCATGAAGTGTTTGATGCCCTTTTCCTGTGCAAATATTTTGAATTCTTCTGACATGAAATGTGTAACCTTATTACAAACGATTTGCCCTAGAAAGACATTTCTGGCCAGAATTGTTCTCAGCACTGGTACTTCCTTTTCAGACATTATCAGTTCTTTGCAGATGACATCAGACACCTTGACTCTCCATCCTCTACAGAAAACAATTCTCAAAACATGAAAGGACCCATGAACAAACACATGTCGCCACGGTACAGATGCCTGCTCTCCAGGATGCAGGGATGCTGATGGCATTGCATTTTAGATCATTTAAAATGTACTCCAGCTTTTGTGTAAGTCTTCCTTTTCATTATCCATGCTAGTGTACTGTAGCATACAGGAGGCACAGGACTTCATTTTAGTGTCCCTTAGTGCCTTTCATGTACAGCAGCCAAAACGTTGGCCTATAATTCAGCTGGAATTACCACTGTGCAACCTCATAAATTTTGATATAGGGTCGACTACTCTTTCATAGTAGCAGACCCATGGTACAAGATGTTATCGCTTTTGCATCAATCTTTTATGGCTAATCCATAGACCTGTGGTAGTGCTGTGTCATTTGTGTTTTCTCTGTGTAGTAGTATTCATCATTGGTAATTATTGTAAGTAATGTCTAGTACAATGCAATTTGATCCATGGCTTTTGGTTCTATGGGTTACTGGTAATAGCAGTCATGACACTCCATCAGTACTACTATGTTACTTTGTTTCATTATGTTCCATATCATATCTATTTCACTACTGGATGGTGCAGTGGTAGCATTATCGCCTCACAACAAGAGGCTCTCTGGTTCAATTCTTGGCTGGGGTGCCTTCTGTGTGGAATCTGCATTTCTTCCCTGCATTCATGTGGGTTTCCTCCCACAATTCAAAGACATGCGTTCAGACTGTTTCTCCCTGGGCCTCCACTGAAAATTGGCTTTGTTCCAAGTCGGACTTTCCCAGTAAACAAAATGTTAAATAAATAAAATATTTCCTGCTAGAGTACAGGACCAAAGTTTCATCCTATTTTCATCCATTATGGATTCCTCCTTTGTCAGACTGAATATAGCCAACATTGTCTGGGAATCTGTAACCACATAAACCTTTTTTTTTGTCAGTATTAATTGAAATGTCTTTACTTCCCAGATTAAGCTTAGGGACAGCTCTCTATCTGGGCATGGTTGGAATGAGCTTTGGTCTTGCTCTGTAGCATCTTAGACTTTAAGTGATAAAACAGCACTGATTCTGCAAGGCGTAGCATCATTAGTTGAAAGGCAAAGATGGGGCAAAGTGGAAAAACACTTCATGGAACTTGACCATTTTCTCAAGTTTCATGAAAGTGTCTTCACATTTCTACATCTCATTTCCTCAGACCCATTCTAGACCAATCTGTTTAATGGTTGAAATTACATGAGGCGTTTTGGTAGAAACCTGTAGTGTTAGTTTATCAGTCATAAGTAATGACTTTATTTGTGACACCTTTTGATGCCTAGACTCCTTTACCACAATCTCTTTCTTATTCAGCATACTACATCATCTATTCTTACAAGTGATATACTTGCAGTAAAAGTAAAACATCTAGGATTCAATAAAAATATTACTGCTTGCATTCATACCTCTCAACTGTTCAGCTTTTCACAGAATGTCCAGGTTTTTGCCTTATATTTTTGGTCTGCTCCTCATAAAATTTATGATATGTGAGAAAATCATTGAGGATCTAAGTCACTAAATAATAACAAGCATTTGAGTTTCTGACATCATATCCAACAGAAAATGCATGCCAATGCAAAGCCTATTTTTGTAGCAACTTTCTAAGTTTATAAAAGCAATATTTAAAATCTGTCCCTATTTTGGGCCTTTCCCCCCCCCCCAGTATTTTTGACTTTGTCCAGATTTCTTCTCCTAATAGGTTGGGAAGTATGCTTGCATTAATGTAGGTTGGTCAGTTAGTGAGAAGGCAAGAAGATGTTATTCTGACAGGTATGGCCATAATGTGAAAGACCTCATTATCATCTCATCACCATGTCCATAAAATGAAAACTAGTGCTGTCAGACCTGACTGTACTAGTGTTTTCCCTAGCAGCCCATGCATCATGTTAGCTAAGACACCCCTTGGTACAGAGGTCCAGGTACACTTACACACACCCCTACAAACACACACTCTCGGACCCCCCCAAGAATATACATCCATTTATCAAATATCAAGCATCCCACACTTGATCATACTTAAGGAAACACTCAGCCATGCACTCTCACTACAAACCAATACATACATTCAGACTCACAATTACCTACCTAATCCCCTCAGTGCAGTCACCCAGACAGAAAGACACTAACACATACATGCGCGCGCGCACACACACACACACACACACACACACACACACACACACACACACACACACACACACACACACACACACACACACACACACACACACACACACACACACACACACACACACACACACACACACACACACACACACACTCACACCTCCCCATCTTGACTGAACTTACCTGCACCATAGGAGTGAATAAGTGACCATTGATTTTATGATAGTAGCTTTTTTCTCCTAGAGCAAAATTTCACTCAGCCAAGCAACTAAGAGTAAATTGGGAGCTGCAGATATTTCTGGGGAGAAAATGTGGCTAATTAGCTTTGACCACTCCCTGAGACTGCTACATTAGCATGCAGCTCCACCCACAATGCCACTTTGCATGCTGGCTTCTCTGTGAGGGAAAAACCTATTCAGAAAGACTTAGCATGAAGCAGAAGCCTTAGCACTGAATGCCTTTTGAATTCTGAGACTGGTCTACCACTAGTAGACCAGCATCTGAATTTGAAAGGCCTTCCATGCTAAGTCTTTTGCATTGTGCTGAGTCTTTCTGAATCCCAGGGACTGTCCTTGTATAGTTTATTGATGTGCCCATTTGCCTGAGGCCCAAATTCTTTAAGGCTGTCTAGTATTCTCTGCAGTTTATCAATGTAGTTTTCTTCATTATTCCATATAAGCAGAATATCGTCCTCTTAGCAATGAATTTTAGGATTTTTTTGGAGCGCTAGGCAGAAATGGCATTCATCATTCTCTTGTACAAGAGCAGTACTTAATACATATAAACTGTAAGACATTTCTTGGAAGATTATTCCATTTCTGTTTGTAGACATGCTTGCACCAGGTCAGTTCCTGTGTATCTCTTCCCCTCATCCCATGCATAAAGCATGCCAAATTATCTTTATTCATTGGCAACCTTCTGTGTTGTTGGTTTAATGGTTTTATATTGACTTTTATATTGCAGCAGATACAGATATTCTTTACTTTACCTTTATTAACCACTAGGAGTATGTATTTCCTATTTATTTTCCTGCATTTGTCACAACAACCCAACATTTTCCATCTTTTGTAGTTCACTTTCTTACTTAGCTAAAAAAATACTGTCCTGTACTCATTTTGGAATAGCATTCATTCCTAGTTAACTCATTCCCTTTAAGTCTTTCAGTGTTTCCATCTCCTTAACAAGGACTTGTGTGGCATCTGCTGGTAACATAACAAAAGTTCCATTGTCCTTCACTTTCACCTTCAGCTTCCTGATGTTGAAGTGGCTGATAAAACACTGGAAACGTGGGGCACAAAGCATCATAGAAAATTATGAAGTTTACATCACATGGGATCACCTATTACCAACAGTTCAAAAGATAGATGCTAGAAAACCATATATAGTGGTCCATGAAAAAAACACAAAAGTGGCATTGATCATTGAAATCGCCACACCAACTGACTATAGTGTCTTGCGTACAGAGAGACACAAAGTCATAAAGTATCAGGATCTGCAGGCAGAAACGAGAGAAATGTGGAAGAAAGATACCCAGACAGTTCCAATAGTAGTAGGAGCAACGGGTCTTATAAAAAGGAATCTACAGCCGTATTTAGATATGTTATGATTACATGTAATCTCATACGAATTGCAGAAGGAGTCATACTGGGTACATTGCGGGTGCTGCGAAGAGCACTTTTGGCTGACATCAGAGATTGAAACAGTACTAATTTCATGAACCTTAATCGTACTTTGACTTAAGAATGGGGTCCACTCCCATCATGGTATTAGAAACACCCAAAATTTGGAGAAATTAAAAGAGCAACAGTTCAATCTGATCTTAATTAATCAGTCTATACCAGATAATGCAGATGTTCCTATGTCATATACATACATATTCATGAAATCCATGAGGTTGATGTGTAAGTGACTGATTTATTTTACCCATTAAAGCACTTTCATACCTCTGTTGAGTCATTAATGTTACTTCTTATGCAACTTTATTTTTGACAAGAACTTAAATACATTTTTGAGGTGCAAGTGTATTTTTTATGAGAAAAATATAGAGCAGAATGTAAGGAAGAGTGATATTGTGGAAGAAAGTGTTTACAATATAAAAGGGAGAGGATGTCAAGAATTGTTATTAGTTGTGAGAGAAAATGTGGATGATATTGTAATTAAAAGTGAGTATGTGAAACTTGTGGTAGGTGATATTAGTAAGGCATTTGATACAGTAGGACATGATTTTTGTGATATATTATAGAGAAATATGGAATAAATAATAGACTTATGAGAGTGTGTATGTCAGCACATCAAATAATAGAGTAAGAGTGTTATTGAATGGGTGACTGATTAAAGACATATGCAAGAAGTGTGGTATAAGACAGAGATGTCCAGTAAGTGGAATATTGTTTTCAGTGGTAATGAATGTGATAGTGAGTGAAGTAGCATATAAAATAAAAGATGTTAGATATGTGACACAAAAGGATGTGGTGATAGCAGTAGTTTTGACATATGCAGATGATATTGTCATAGTTCCTAAGAACAAAATATGGATGAGGAAAGTGGTGGTCTATCTGGATGGATGTTTAAAGGAAATGAGAATGACCTTGAATAAGGATAAAAGTAAGGGTTTGGGTGTTGTGGTGAAAATTGGTGGGTTGTATTTTTCAGTGAATGAAATGCCTTTGCTAGAGATAAAATCTGGGAAAAAATAAGCAGTATGATGCAGTGGGGAGGGATGGGGGTTGATAAAAGGAATTAAAGAACTATGTCTATAGATTTGCATTCACAAAAATGGTTTATCTGGTGAATTGTGTATTAATGAAAAGAAGACCATACATGTCAAATGTTTATATGATCCCAGAAAAATATGAAAAGGAAATTGTGCAATTGGTGTTTTCTTTCATAAGGGGTGAAAAGAGATTTGTTGCATGTGAGTGAAGATGAAGGGGGGTTAGGATTACTAAATCCAGTTGTTTATTCTGCTTCTTTAAACTTGTATAGAATATTAAAATGGATAAATGGGGAGAATGAGAAAATAATAGAGAGTACAAGTACAGAAAGTTCTGGGAGATGATGAGAATAAAAAAAAAGAGAAAAGGGGTATGTAAATGAAGAAATTAAAAATTATCAAAAAAAAATACTAACATGGAAAATAAAAAAATTGGTAATATAGAGCCAGATAGAAGGATGCAGTATAATAATGTGGTGGAACAATACTAACATGTAAATCCATGGGAAAATTTACCAGAAGTGATTAAAGCCATTAAAGCAAGGAGAAAGTGGTGTACCAAGGCAGTAGAGTTTAAAGATTTCCTATGGAGACTGGTTAATAAAGAATTTATAAGTAAATGGAAGTGTGTCATAAAAAAGAAAGTTGAAAAAAGTGTGTGGGGAAGAAGAGCATAAAGAGTATTTTTTTACACATTATTACACATTTTAGTGTACAGTCCTTCTGCCATTAGTATATCACAACCAGCAACAAGATATGCAACTCTTTCCAATTCTGTTTTACAAAACATACATTTATCTGTTTCTCCCAAATGTTCAGTGGACTTTGTAAACCAATGAGTACATAGTCCACTGTCTTGGGCTGCCAGTATTAACCTTTCATCTTTTGGTTTAAATTCACCTCCCCTTAACCATTCCTGTGTTCGATCCTGATCAACATGAAGTTGATGTTCTTTGTGTTTCACTGTTGCAATTATTACATTTAGGTAATCTGCTTGCAGTAGCCGTCAGTCGGCCTGATTAACAAAGTCTTGTGTCCTACATTGGTTGCTGTCTCTTCTTCCATGATGTCAGGTCGTCAGGGGTATAAAATATGCAGCCGACATCATTACATCAGTCTTTCTTGCCGTGTGGTGCCCGAAGCAGAAGCAGTTCGCAAGTGCCGGTCGGCCGACTCCTGAAATTTTTGTTTTCGAGTTTCAGAACCGAAGTCTTCAACTAAAAGCTAAGTACCCCGTTGGGGAAACTTTTTTTTGCTCTAAACCGATGTCGGTAAAAGTAAATAATTGCATTTCTTGTGGAAAGCAAATACCTCATAAAGATTTTCTTTCGTACTGTATTCCTTGCCTAGGCCCTGACCACGACGTACCTCGCTGTCAGTTTTGTGCCTTATTTAAACCACAAACTATCCATCGTCGGTATATTTGCACTTCTAAATTTTTTGGTGCTCGGTTCAATTAACCTGATATGTCTTCGGTAAGCCATCCGACTACCGACATTCCGAAAAAATGCAAAGATAAAGACAGAGGCAGGCCGCCCAGTTCGCCGGTACTCAGTAAGGCACTTTCACAACCCCTGATACCCACTACTTCAGATTCGCAGGCCTCTACTGAGACCCATTTGGAGTCTGGTATGCCATAAGATGCTTCAGCTGTGGAACCTGTGGATGTCTCTACCTTGGATGGGTCCAGAGCCGCTGTGCAGGCACTGGCTTCTGAGGGTGTATTCAGGCCTACTGACTTGCATATTAAACCGGCACCATCTTCTTCTTCAAGGCGTAAAACTCAAACCATGCCTAGAAAACTGACGCCTAGGCCACATGGTCAGGCCTCTATGCCTAAAGAACAAATGATAAGAATGACTGCAGACCTTATTACTTTAATCAGGGGAAGCCAACCTTCCCCCTCTAAGAGACCTAGGACTGAGTTTGCTTATGATACTTCTGACCAGAATTCTGAAATTTCTGTTTCCTCTGAAGACCAGGATTTACCCTTATCTACCTATGAGTATTCTGATGCTGAGCACTCTATTCCCTCAGCTTCCCCCCAGAGGATTTCTCTTTTGGTGAAACCTTGCATACTCTCAGGGAGCTTTTTCGTTGGGAAAGTCAGGATTTCTCTGATTCTAAAAAGAGGCTTAGGGATTTTTTACTCCTGCCCCAGCACAGGCCTTTAGCTATACCTCCTGTACTGGACATTGTTGACAATGCCTTTTCGGAATCTAGCATGGCTCCTGACTCTTTACCTCCTGCTTCCAGAAAACCTGATAAATATTACAGGGTTCCTGACTCTCACAAGTTCCTTTTCAAAAATCCTACTGCTCATCCTGAGACCATTTCACAGGGACCCAAGGGCATTAAAGCTACTACTTCCAAAAATCCTACCCCCTCTGATAGAGACTCCAGGGCGCTGGATAGATGGGGTAAGAAGGTATACACTTCTGCAACTTTGGCCATTAGGGCCTTGAATTGCCAGTTTTGTATGTTAAAGTATCAGCTGCATATTATTGGATTGCTTAAATAGAAAATGATGTTGATTCCTGATTGTGCTGAAAATAAGGATTTACAGGATTTTATGCATTCTGCTGAACAAGTTGGTAAACATACATTGCAATGTGGTTTTGATTCACTAGAGGCATCTTGCAGGGCTGTGGTAACTGGGTTGGTACTTAGACGGCATGCTTGGCTTAAGGAGCAATCCTTGCCAGATCATGTTAAAGCAAAATTAGTGGATGCTCCCTTAAATCAGGGCCACCTGTTTGGCAACAAGGCAGAAGAAGTTCTTAAAAAGATAGAGGAAAAAGCTAAATCTATGCAAACTGTTGAAGACTTTTTACAAGTACAACCTCCAAGATTTAGTAGGCATTGACCTTCTAAGAATTGGTCCTTCCCTGTCTCTTCCAGACCTTCTCAGTCCAAACCCAGATCCAGCACAGCACCCAGGCTTCAGTCCCAGGAGATGCACAGGACTAAGCAGTGGGGGGCCTCCACTTCAAATTTGAGAGTAATAAAACTCCCCCCTATGGTAAACTGTCTCAATGAGTTATTTTTAAAACTTCCAAGCACTTCTCAACTGACTGCCCCTTTGGGGGGAAAGATTGCTCTTCATGCAAAGAACTGGGAACTCATTACCCAGGACAAATGGGTTTTAAATATAGTGTCCCAAGGATACAGATTTCACTTCCACACGTCACCAACTCCAAGCGGTTGGCCGGATCTACCTCCAAAGCAGTGGGCAGAGGCCCAAAAACAAGTACTCTCTCTCTTAAGCATAGGGGCTATTCAATTGGTACTAAAAGAGAAAAAGGGACAAGGTTTCTACTTGAAATATTTCCTGGTACCCAGAAAAGACAGTTCATGGCATCCTATCCTGGACCTGCCTACTCTAAACACCATTTTGGTGATTCAAAAATTCAAGAGGATGACTCTTCACCAGTTGCTTCCTATGCTAAGCAAAGATGCCTGGTTGGCAACACAAAATGTAAAGGAAACATACCTGCACATCCCAATCAGGGAATCTTGCAGAAGATACCTACACTTCAAAGCAGGCTACACGCACTATCAGTTCTCTGCACTGCCCTTTGGTTATCTACTGTCCCCAGGGTATTCACAAAGTGCCTAGCTCCAGTCATTGCATTTTGCAGGCAAAGAAATATTCTAATATACCAATACCTGGACGATTGTCAAATTCAGGCAGAAAACCAGGACATACTTTTGAATCATCTGGCTTTTGTACAGAGGGTGCTAACTTGTCTGGGGTACACCATAAATGAAAAGAAATCGCACCTGGTACCCTGTCAACAAATTATATTCCTGGAAGCAAGCTTGAATACAACTTCCCAGATGGCTTTCCTTACACCAGAGAAACAAATTCACTTGACAACCTACTTCAAACAAGTGGTCACAAAAGCCCTGCTATCTGCAAGGCAAATACTACAAGCTTTGGGGTTCATAGCCTCCTGCATTCTTCTAATTCCATATGCAAGACTGCATATGAGGAAACTACAATTGTATCTAAAAAGCTTATGATGTCAACATTCTCAGGATCTAGAAGCAATGATTCCTATCATTCCTTGTCTATGCCTAGAGTTCCTTTGGTGGGCAGAGGCCTGCCACCAAAACAAGGGACTACCATTCACACTACCCCCTGCCAACCAAAGCCTAACAACAGATGCATCAGACTATGCATGGGGGGCGCACCTGGCAGGAAAATGCATTCAGGGCAAATGGAACCCAATTCAAATGCACCTTCACATCAATCATAAAGAAATGTTAGCTGTAGAGAATGCTCTGACAGCCTTCAAGTACCACATTCTTCCAGGACAATTAATGGTAAATACCGACAACACCACTGTTATGTGGTACATAAACAAGCAGGGGGATACACATTCTTACCCCCTCTGCAGACTAGCCATGGCATTGTGGAACACAGCCTTGAGCTACCAAGTACATCTACAAGCTCAATTCCTGCCAGGAAAACTAAATACACTGGCAAATGGACTAAGCAGAGCCCTCATGGACCCACATGAGTGGAAACTGGAACCATGGATTTTCAACATGTTGACAAGCAAATGGGGGAGCCCAGATATAGACCTGTTTGCCTCCCCCCAGAACTATCAATTGGAAATATTTTGTGCAAAGACTCCCCACAGACAAGCTTGGAAAGTGGATGCTCTGTCCTTCAGCTGGAAAAACCTATCAGTTTATGCCTTTCCTCCTCTGCCTCTGCTCTCCAAAGTACTACTAAAGATCAAACAAGACAAACCAAGGATGATTTTGATTGCAACAGCCTGGCCATGCCAACACTGGTACCCCCTCCTGTGCAGTGTGTCACTGTTGGCCCATGGCACCTGCCTCAGACTCCTACCCTGCTGTCTCAGCAGGAGAACCAGATTATGCACCCTCAGCTTCAAACACTGAACCTAGCAGCCTGGCTAATTACCTAAGCTCTCCTTTACCATCCCTCAGTAAACCAGTGGTGGATGTCATTTTAGAGGCAAAGAGGCCTAGTACTAGAAAATTGTATGCTGAAAAATGGAAAAGATTCTGTGCCTGGAACCAATCTCAAGGGATGAGCACAGCAGTGCCCAATTTACCTCAGATTTTACAATACTTAACTGAGATGCTTCACAAGGGCGTGTCTTTTTCCTCAATAAAAATTCACACCTCAGCCATTTCAGCTCATTATAACACAGAACATCCCCTCTTCTCTCTTCCACTGTTCAAGCAGTTCCTCAGAGGGGCCAAAAATTTAAGACAAAACAAATGGCCACCAGAACCCAGCTATCTGCAAGAAAAATACTGCAAGCCCTAGGGTTCATGGCCTCATGTATACTGCTAATTCCATATGCAAGACTGCATATGAGGAAACTTCAATGGTACTTAAAAAGTCCTTGGTGCCAACTTTCTCAGGGCCTGGAAACAGTCATTCCTATCAAACCTTGTCTAAGGACAGAGTTCCTTTGGTGGGCAGAAGCATGTAACCACAACAAGGGATTGCCTTTTACTCAAACCCATGCTGCCCAGACCCTGACCACAGATGCATCAGACTATGCATAGGGGGCTCACATGGCTGGCAAATGTATTCAGGGCCACTGGAGCCCAAGTCAAATTCATCTGCACATCAACCAAAAAGAAATGCTAGCTGTACAGAAGGCCCTGACAGCTTTCAGATACCTACTCTTGCCAGGACAGCTGCTGATAAAAACAGACAACACCACAGTTATGTGGTACATCAACAAGCAGGGGGGAACCCATTCTTACCCACTCTGCAGGTTAGCCATGGCCCTGTGGAACAAGGCCTTGGACATCCAAGTCCATCTACAAGCTCAATTCCTGCCAGGCAAACAAAACTCACTGGCAGATGACTTGAAATCTCCTAGACTCACACAAGTGGAAATTGGACCACAGCACCTTCAACCTTCTGATTCAGAAATGGGGGACCCCAGAGGTGGATCTCTTTGCCTCCCCCTACAACCATCAGCCAAGCAAATTATGCATCAGGAACCCTCACAGCAGGGTCTGGAAAGTGGATGCCCTATCCTTTCAATGGGAAAACCTCTCAATTTATGCCTTTCCCCCTCTGCCCCTTCTGTCAAGAAAATTACTCAAGATAAAACAAGACAGGCCAAGGACAATTCTGATTGCCCCGCACTGGCCACACCAGCACTGGTACCCACTCCTGCACAGCCTGACAACGGTGCCACCCTGGCACCTACACCGGACCCCAATCCTGCTTTCTCAGCAGGAGGGACAGATTTTGCATCCATAATTGCAAACCCTAAATCTTACAGCCTGGCTTATTCCTTAAATACTACACCAGCAACCCTAAGCAAACAGGTGCTGGACATCATTCTTGAAGCCAGAAGGCCTA
The DNA here is from genome assembly GCF_019279795.1 of Protopterus annectens. NCBI lineage: Eukaryota > Metazoa > Chordata > Ceratodontiformes > Protopteridae > Protopterus > Protopterus annectens. The sequence goes on along the minus strand of NC_056737.1, from coordinate 844,963,191 downwards.
GTACAAGGAAATCCTATGCTGAAAAGTGGAAAAGTTATTGTTCTTGGGTTCAGTCTAAAGGGAAAGACACATCACTGCCCTCCTTACCTCTAATCCTGGATTACCTAGCAAAACTATTCCACAGAGGCCTATCCTTCACCTCCATTAAGATCCATGCCTCTGCCATCTCGGCTCATTACAACACTGAGCCACCTCTTTTCTCTCACCCTCTCATCAAACAGTTCCTGAGAGGGTCAAACAACTTAAGGCCACCAAGGAGAGCTCCCACCCCTGCTTGGGACCTTAACTTTGTACTGGAAAAGCTCACGCTGCCCCCTTTTGAACCTGCTGCTTCAGCAGAGTTAAAATTTCTCTCTTGGAAAACAGCCTTGCTTCTAGCCATCACTTCAGCTAGAAGAGTGTCTGAGTTGCAAGCACTGATGGCTGTGGAACCCTACATTATTTTCCATGCTGACAGGGTTTCCCTCAGGACTAACCCTCTAACCCTTCCTTTATGCCTAAAGTGGTGTCCAGTGTGGCTCTCAACCAATCCATCCATTTGCCAACCTTCTTCCCTAATCCTCAAAATAAAGGGGAAAGGATACTGCACTCTTTGGACGTGCACAGACAGCTCAGATTCTACCTTGATAGGATAGGACTAAGCCTTTCAGAAAGTCTGACCAGTTGCTAGTCAGCTTTGCAACAGGGGCAGGGAGCAAGGCCATTTCAAAACAAACCATTTCCAAATGGATAGCACACTGCATCAATTTCTGCTACAAGCACCATGGAAAACCAACCCGTCCGAGGGTCATAACACATTCCACTAGGGCTAAATCTACCTCTACAGCATTTCTCAGGGGAGTTCCTACCAGGGACATCCTGGAAGCTGCTACCTAGAGTTCTGTACACACCTTCACCAAGCATTACCACCTGCCTATCTTTTCCAAATCCAGGGCAGGTTTTGCTACAGCAGTCTTGCAAGGCCTACTAGCCAGCCCTAACTCTTCTTGACTACCTCCACCCTTCCTCAGCTTTGGGAATCAACCCAAGTATTATGACTGCAACAGTGAAACGCGAAGAACATAGTACAGTTGTGTACACTTACCATAAATGTAGATGTTCGAGTGTATTCACTGTTGCAGTCCTGGTTTCCCTCCCTCCAGCCCCCTGTTTTTTTCTGTCTCTCTATCTCTCCTCTCTATGGCTATTCCTACTGGTATTGGTATTTACTTTTTACTGGTGGTGTTTTCCCCACCATATCCTAGCTCCCTATTTAGGGGCTCCTGACATTTGGGGCAAGAAAAACTGATGTAATGGCGTCTGCTGCCTGTTTTTATACCCATGACAACCTGACATCAATCCTGAAGCAACAGCATCTGACACAGAAATACTAAGTCTCTGGTATTTGGGCCGACTGTGGGCTACCTGCAGGCAGATAGCCCAAGTGTGATGACTGCAACAGTGAATACACTCAAAACATCTACATTTATGGTAAGTGTACACAACTGTAATTTCTCCATTATGACTTTATTTTAAAAAAGTGATTCTTTGTTCCATATGACTTTCTTTTACTACCCTTTTGTTCTATTGCCATGATTTAGTTTTCTTCTAAATGACTGTAAACTCTATTGGCATCAATTCCAGTGTATAGTTTGTACATTGTCAGAAGGCAAGTTATTGGTCTATAGTTTTTATGATAGCTTGCAGGTTCGCTCTTAAGAAGGAGTATTGTTTTTCCTGTTGTTAACCAAGTCGGTGTCTATTCGGGTGCACATATAAGTAGATGTTCTTCATGTTTCACTATTGCAGTCATCACATTTGGGTTATCCCTGCCAGGGAAGCCCTTGGCCGGCCCGAATACCAGAAGCTTAGTATTTCTGCATTGGTTGCTGTCACTTCAGGACTGATGTCAGGTCGTCAGTAGTAAAAAGTTAGGCAGCTGACGCCATTACATCAGTCTTTCTTGCCAAGGAGCCCAAAACAGAAGCAGTTCACAGGAGTGCCAGTCGCCCGCTACCTGAGTTTCGTCTTCCGTATTGAAGCTGAAGTCTTCTAAAGCTAAGTACCCTGTTGGGGATCCTTTTTTCTTACACTAACCAATGTCAGAAAAAGTTAACAATTGTCTCGCCTGTGGAAAGCAAATACCACACAGAGACTTTCATTCTTACCGCGTCACTTGCTGAGGCCCAGACCATGACGTCCCCTGCTGTCACTCTTGTGCTTTGTTCAACACCCGAACTATACATCGTTAGGCCTTTATTGTAGCTAGATATTTTCATTTACAGTCCTCGATTTCCAATATGGCTTTGGTAAGCCATCTGACAGCAGATCTTCCGAAAAAACGTAAAGATAAAGACAGACAGACCGCACAGGTCCAAACCTACAGACGACACTTTCATTAAGTTAGTCAGTTCTCCGGTCCTCAGTGAGGTGCTTTCACAGCCCCTGATTACTGCTTCTGTGGATTCGCAGGCCGCTACTGAGACCCTTTCAGAGTCTGGTATGCCATAAAACTCTTCTTCGACTAACGATCCTGCGGTTGTCTCTCACTTGTATGGGTCTGGAGCCACTGAGCAGGCACCGGCTTCTGAGGAGGTCCTTCACACTACCAATTCCCGACACAAACTGATGACTTCTTTCGCATCTACTATTCTTTCGAAAACTACCGAGTTTCTTAGGCCCAGGGTACGAACCACACCCAAGCATACCTCCCAACCATACCGAATTACTAATTTTTTACCGAGTTTTGGGGTTCAAATGAAGGGGTGCCATGATTCCCGAATGGCATCCCTTCATTTCCAACTTTTTTCTTTCTTTTTTATTTTTCACACGGACAGAGCTGATGTCATTACGTGTGCAATGACGTCAGCTCCATCAGGGCTACCAGCCTGTCGGAATTGAGCTTATGGAGCTCACATTGTGCATGCATTTCCAGCTGGCTGGCTGGCCTGTTCAAATGCTCTGGGAGTGGGAACAGCACTGAACTGCTGGATGGAAACAGCACTGACTGAACTACTGGATTTAACACTGGAGATTTCTAAATGCAAGCGGGAAGTTGGGGAACTACTAGATTTAACTCAGAGTCTCTAACTGAACTGAACGGATTTCTGGATTTAACTCTGGAGACTGAACATATTTCTAGGGTAAGGAAACCTTTATGTTGGTTTGAGGAAGGGTGTGTGTGCTACTTTTTTCAATTCAGCGAATTACTCTACACACTGCACACAGTTGGAAAACAACAGATATTTTCCCTGGATAGTAGAAAATTGTAAGGTGATTGAAATATACTGGGCCTTAGGTAGTCTGTGCTATAAATTCGACATTTGGTGTGCTCCTTATGTAGACACAGGTTGCTGGCTATTTAGTGGATCCCATTCATTGTGTGTGTGTGTGTGTATATGCACACAGAGTGAGTGAGTAGTCTTTATTTACATGAGCAGTTCAAACTAGGTACCCAGCAACCGTTACCCAAACTATTGTTTGCATCTTTTGTACCCAGTAATTTCATATTAACTTACTGCCTTGCACATCGGGTATTACAGTTTTGAGGCGCTGCTTTATAGTTCCTGTTGTGTTGCGTTTACAGTGTCATTTTGTTTGTGGCAAATTCTGAAATATTTATGCATTTTTAAGCAAGTACTGCAGACCTGGTTGCTTTAGTGTGTAAGTACCGAAACAGCATTGCGGCAATTGAAATATCTTCAGAGTGAGTGAGGCTGTTCAACAGCTATTTTTTTCAGTAGCTTGACAGACTTTCCCTACTTTGGCTATACTACGCAAGTTAACGCTGGTTTAATTAAACACACGATGGAACTTGAAAGTTGGCTCCTACCTACCCACCACACCGTCACCCAGTCTTTTCAACTGCTGTATTTTATTTAAGTGAGTGGAGTCATGCAAATATAATGAAAAATGTTCTCTGTGAACTAAACACTCGCTGTGTCTTTGATAACTTGACTGCAGGAGACCCTTTGTTTTTTTTTTTTTGTTTTGTTTTTTTTGTCCCTCGGTAGTCAGAAGCTACAATCACTGTTTTGCTTAATGAGATGAATGGATTTTTTAGTGCTGAAAAGGACGAGGAAGGAGGTATGATCAAGCTAGAGGCTGATCGAGTGGGTGGTGAGTGAGTATACAGTACTGTTTTCATTGTTATTCTGTCTGTGTTGCTGCTGCATAATATTAATAATAAATGTTAAAAACATTTAAATGTTGGCAGTTTACTGAGTTGACGCCTCAATGCAATGTTGTTACTGCAGTATGGTTTGTGGACACAGAGACATTTCAGGCAGGGAGAAACTTTTCTGGCAAATTAATGATCTGAGGATTAAAGTCACTAAATAATGACGTGCATTTTAGTTTCATCAGACTTCATATCCTTCAGAAAATGCATACCGGGTCACTGTGGCCGTGGTGCTAACAAACGGAATGAATGAAGCAAAAGTCAAACCACGACAAGTTCTGACTGAGCTTTTTTTTTAAACAGGAAATCTATATGTGCTGGTGGATGCTAATAGGTCAGGAATGTGGACTGAAGCAACTTATGTAAAAAGCTGTTGTGTTTGCTCTTCTTGGTGCCATGTCAGTGAGTGTAACTTTACATTATTGACACATTAGCCTTGCTGCTGCATATCAGGCTTTGTCCAGATTTCTTGCAATAAGACTTAGAGTGAGGGATGACTGCATGTGTTGATATTGTAGTTATTCAGCTGAATTGGTCAGGTCTGCAGTTGTAATACAAGTGAAAGAAATTTCCTTTGCAAGAGCTAATAGGAAGAAGTTTTATAGAAGCATACCATGCGTTTGCTTTCAGAAAAATTACACTAGACTACTTTTCTGCTTGTTGTAACTGCTGTGCAAGGCTGTCTGCACTGAAACAGTATCATCCAAACTGCGCTAGCACTAATTAACTTCATCTACTTTTTTTTTGCTTACCATCTGACCACAAGCTTGCTTGATTTTAATGTTGTATTTGCTTTGCTGTTATTCTCAAATTAGGTAACCCACTGAACATCACTGCTACACATTAAGTACTACAGGGTCTGGGCATATTTTGGTTGTCTGTTCTTCAGTTTGCATTTGAAAGTTGGTATCCCACAATTCCACGGGAGTGTGCAGGGTTATATAATTATGTATGCAAAATTTATGTTAATCACCGTACAGATTTGTACCTATTTTTCATGGCCTTTGTCCAGATTTTTGATGTTTCCAGGTTGAGAGGTATGCACCCAAGAAACCGACGACCCAATCTCAGGCACCTGCTTCCTTGCCTGAGTCTTAAATGCTTAAAATGGTGGAAGACCTTATCATGTTGATTAGGGGGAAGCCAAGCTACCCCTTCCAAAAGGAAAAGAGATCTGTCCCCTGTAGTTTTGTCTGAACAGGAGTCTGATGAATCTGATGCATCTGAATATGAAGACATGCAACCCCTCTGTGCTTATGAGGATTCTGATGCAGAGGATTCCATTCCTTCAGCCTCTCCTCCAGAGGACTTTTCCTTTGGGGAAACCCTTCATACCTTAAGGGAGCATTTACAATGTGAAAGTCAGGAATACCCTCAGTCTAAAAAGAGACTCGGAATTCTTAGATCTTCCACAGCATAGACCCCTGGCCATTCCCCCAGTCCTGGATGTTGTGGAGGATGTTTTCCTGGAATCCAGTCTGACTCCTGACACCCTCCCTTCTGCACCCAGAAAACCAGACAAGTATTACGGAGCCCCTGACTGACACAAATTTCTTTTTAAAAATCCTTCAGCTGACCCTGAGGTAATTTCTCAAGGGCCTAAAGGAATTAAAACAACCTCTGCTAAAAATCCCACCCCCTCAGATAGGGATTCCCAAGCACTAGACTGATGGGGTAAAAAAGTATACACCTCTGCTATTCTTTCTATCATAGCACTAAATTGCCAGTTCCATATGCTAAAATTTCAGCAACAAACCCCAGAACTCCTCAAACAAAAAATGTCTTCCTTTCCTGCTTGTACAGAATCTAAAGGGTTACAAGAGTTAATGCATTCTGCAAGTCAAGTAACTAAACACACCTTGCACTATGGTTTTTACACCCTAGAAGTTTCTTGCAGGGCAGTAGTCACCGGTTCTGTCCTTAGAAGGCATGCATGGCTTAAGGAACAGCCCTTGTCAGACCATGTTAAATCTAAATTGTTGGATGCCCCCTTGCACAAAGGCAAGTTATTTGGCACTAAGGCAGAAGAGGTCTTAAAAAAAGATGGAAGAAAAAGCAAAATCTATGTAGACAGTTAAGGATTTCTTACAGGTCCAGCCACCCAGGTTCAGCAGGCGTTGCCCCACCAAGCACTGGCCCTTTCCTGCCCCCACCAGGTCAGTTCAGCCCAGACACCATGGAAGCAGACCCCCCAGACAGCAGCCACAGGGAATGCAGAGATCTAAACAGTGGACTGCCTCCACTTTTAAAACATGGAGTTCTAAGCCACCCCTTTATGGTAGGAACCCACAATGACTCTCCTCCTCCACCCCCTCCCTCTGCCCACCTTCACTTACCCCTAGGAGGAAAACTCTCCTTTCATGCAAGCACCTGGGCCACCATTACGAAATGACCACTGGGTTCTCAACATAGTGTCCCAGGGATACAAATTTTCTTTCCACACCTTTCCAGCTCCAAAACGTTTCCCAGATCTGCCTCCAAACCAGTGGGCAGAGGTGCAAAAGCAAGTCCTTTCCCTGCTCTCTATGAGGGCAATACAGCATGTTCCTGCAGAACAGAAAGACCAGGCTTTCTACTCCAGACTCTTTCTGGTACCCAGAAAAGAGGGCACCTGGTGCCCCATCCTCGATCTATCCATTCTAAACACCTTCCTGGTGATACTAAAATTCAAATGCTCACCCTCCAGCAGCTTCTACCCATGCTTTCCAAGGATGCTTGGCTAACCACCCTAGACCTAACAGAGGCCTACCTCCACATTCCTATCAGGGAATCATGCAGAAAATATCTCCTTTCAGGGCAGGATCTCTGCACATTCATTTCTCTGCACTTCCCTTTGGCTTATCTACTGCTCCCAGAGTTTTCAAAAAAATGTCTGCCTTTGGCCATTGCCTTTTGCAGAGAAAGGAATATCCAGATTTACACATACTTAGATGACTGCCTAATTCAGGCAGACAGCCAGGAAAAGCTGCTCAAGCACCTGGCCTTTGTAAAGTCCCTACTAACCTCCCTAGGGTACACAATCAACGAAAAGAAATCCAAACAGATACCCACCCAAAGGATTATATTCCTGGGAGCAAGCCTGGACACAGCATCCCAGATGGCATTCCTTACACCAGAAAAGCAATGTTTCCTGACAGCCTACTTCTCTCAACTAGCCACCAGACCCCAGTTAACTGCAAGGAAAATCCTGCAAGCTCTGGGGTTCATGACATCTTGCATTCTACTCATTCCATATGCCAGACTGCATATGAGAAAACTTGAGTGGTACCTAAAAAGCTTTTGGTGTCAACACTGTCAAGACATGGAGACTCTTATACCCATGATACCTTGCCACAGAAAAGATTTTCTTTGGTGGGCAACATCATGCTCCCACAACAAGGGACTACCTTTCTCACCAACCCCCGCCACCCAGACCCTCACCACAGAGACATCAGACTATGCCTGGGGTGCACACCTGGACGGCAGGTGCATAGAGGACCAGTGAAGGCCACAGCAAATCCATCTGCACATCAACCAAAAAGAGATGATAGCTGTCCAGCATGCCTTGACAGCTTTCAAGCCCCTTCTCTCAACAGGGGCTCTCCTGATCAAAACAGTCAACACTACTGTGATGTGGTATATCAACAAGCAGGGAGGGACTCACTTCTACCCTCTATGCAGGCTGGCCATGACCATTTGGCACACAGCCTCTGCCATGCAACTCCACCTGTTAGCACAATTCCTACCAGGTTCTCAAAACTCTCTGGCAAACCACTTAAGCAGAAATCTCCTGGGCCCACACGAGTGGCAGCTCGTCAAAAGAACCTTCACCCTTATAACTCAGAAATGGGGCACCCCGAAGGTTGACTTTTTTACCTCCCACAACAACCATCAGCTCAGCAAATTCTGCACCAGAGAGCATCACTGCATGAATTGCTTGGAAAATGTATGCCCTGTCTTTCCTCTGGGTCAATCTGTCGGTCTATGCCTTTCCTCCACTACCTCTAATCCCCAGGGTACTGCTCAAAATAAGGGAGGAAAAATCAATAACAATTCTTATTGCTCCAAACTGGTCTCGCCAGCACTGGTACCCACTACTGAGCAGCCTATCCCCACTGCCACCATGGCATCTCACTCAGATTCCAACCCTCCTGACCCAGAGGGAAAGAAAATTCCTGCATCCCCAAATACAGACCCTCTATTTGGCAGCTTGGCTTATTCCCTAATGCCCGATCAATCTGCCAACCTCATTAAACAAGTTCTAGATATTATATGTGAGGCCAGATGCCCTAGCACTAGAAAGTCTTATGTTGATAAATGGAAAAGGTTCTGCACCTGGATTCAGGATAAGGGAGCCAACATGGCACAGCCCTCCCTCCCTCTCATCCTGGATTATTTAGCTGACCTACTACACAGTGGTCTCTCTTTTTCCTCTATTAAAATTCATGTCTCTGCTATCTCTGCTCATTTCCCCACTGAGCAGCCACTTTTGTCACACCTTCTGATCAAACAGTTCCTAACAGGGGCTAGCAACTTGAGACCACCCAGAAGATCACCAACCCCAGCTTGGGACCTTAACTTTGTGTTGGAAAAGCTCACCCTGCCCCCCCTTCAAACCAGCCTCTTCAGCAGAGCTAAAATTACTCTCCTGGAAGACAGCTTTCCTGCTGGCCATCACTTCAGCCAGAAGGGGCTCCGAGCTGCAAGCACTCATGGCTGTGGAACCCTTCATCATCTTCCATGCTAACAGGATATCCCTCAGGACTAACCCATCCTTCATGCCCAAGGTGGTGTCCAGTGTGGCTCTCAACCAATCCATTCATTTGCCCACCTTTTTCCCTAACCCACAGAACAAGGGGGAAAGGATCATGCACTCTCTAAATGTGCACAGACAGCTCAGACTCTGTCTAGACAGGACTAAATCCTTCAGAAAGTCTGATTAATTGCTGGTTAGCTTTGCTGCATGGGCAGAGGGCAAAGCCATTTCCAAACAGACCATTTCCAAATGGATAGTACACTGCATCCATTTCTGCTACAAGCAACACATAAAGCCTCCCCCCAAGGGAGTCAGGACTCACTCCACCAAAGCAGCCTCCACCTCTGCAGTTTTCCTCAGAGGAGTTCCCACCAGGGACATCCTGGAGGCTGCCATCTGGACATCTGTTCACACCTTTACCAAACATTACCACCTGCCTATCTTCTCCAAATCCAGGGCAGGGTTTGCCTCTGCAGTCTTGCAGGGCATCCTAGCCAGCCCCTAGTTTCCTTGACTGCCTCCACCCATGTCCTCAGCTTTGGGAATCAACCCAAATATGAAGACTGCAACAGTGAAACACGCAGAACATAGTACAGTTGTGTACACTTACCATAAATGTAGATGTTCGAGTGTATTCACTGTTGCAGTCCTGGTTTCGCTCCCTCCATCCCCTCTTCTTTCTTCTCTTTCCTTACAAAGGACATATTTTTTTTTTTTTTCTTTCTTCATACTAGGCTATCTGCCCTAGGGCATTTATAAGCCTAGCCAGAGTGTGTTTGGCTTTCGCCACCCATTTTGAATTAATTTTGCTATGCCTTTTTTTGAGGTTAGTATGCTGTGCCTCTGTCTAACAGTGACACAGAATTGATAGCCGGGGTAAACCTACGATCTCCCATCCACTCATCAAGATTCCTCTTGAAGAGAGTCAATGTGGAACTCTGCCTAACCTGGACTGGGATTTTATTCCAGAGTGAAGGGAGCCTCTGGGTTATGAATCTGTCCCTCCAGCATGTCCTATTTATTTCAGTGCTGAGGTTCAAGTCTCTCGAGCACGTAGCTCGATGGGATTTGGATTTTCTGTGGTGCAGCATGTCCATTAATTCCGGGTTGGACATGGCTTTATACGTCAGGCACTGATCGCCTCTGAGCAGGTGGTATGCCACTGAGTAGAGCTGGAGTTTCTTTAACCGGGCAGCATATGGCATCTGTTTTTGCCCTTTGATCCTCTTGGTGAGGTACTTTTGGGGTCTTTCCAGTTTCTGCAGGTGTCTGGTAAGGTACATCCCAAAAGGGGCATTGTACTCAATTATGGGCCTGATGAGGGATGAGTAAAGAGGCACAATGACCTCTCCTGATCTAGATGTGAATCCCTTCATGATTAGGTGGGCTATATAAAATGTTTTTCTAACCACTTTGGCCACGTGGTGTCAAATGAGAGATTGCTATCAACTTGGGTCCCCAGGTCCCTAATGACTTCTTCTGTACTTAATGGATTACCACCTATGTGGTAATTTGTGGGCACTTTGTTTTTGCCAAAGGGGATGACTATACACTTTTTGGCGTTTAGCTTGAGGCCATGGCACTGGCACCAGTTGTCTGTTTCTATGAGGCCCTTTTGGAGGATGCTTGTGTCAGCTGGAGAGTTGATTATGGCGCCCAGTTTGCAGTCATCTGCGAACTTGGTCAGCCACAGTCCTTCCGTGTTGGCCTGTACCGAGAAATATATACCAAACAAGAGAGGTCCCAGGACTGAGCCTTGTGGGACGCCACTTGTAACTGGTTTGGAGTCTGACATGGCTCCAGCAATTCTAACCATGTGGGTTCTGTCCTTGAGCCAGTTTGCAACCCATCTAGTGACATAGGGGTTTATATTTAAGCTTGTGAGCTTATCTATAATGCCCGAGTGGGGTATTGTATCGAAGGCTTTTGCGAGGTCCAGGTAGGCTGTGTGGACGACCTTCCCCTCGTCAATGGCCTTGGTGACTGTTTCAAAGAAATCGACCAGGTTTAAGAGGCAGGATCTGCCCTTAACAAAGCCAAACTGGGTAGGATCCAGTGTCTGTAGGTCCCCAATATCTTTATTTATGAGGTCCATGATGATCCTTTCCATAGCTTTGCAGACCAAGCTAGTCAGGCTTATGGGGTGATAGTTTCCAGGATCCGTTGAGGCACCACCTTTGTGGAGAGGGACCACTGTTGCTGTATGCCACTCTTTGGGTACATATCCTGTAGTAAGGCTAAGATTGAACAGTAGTTTTATGTTTGGGTTTAGCTCTTCTTGGAGTTCATGTAGGACGAGGCCGGGACACCATCTGGTCCCATTGATGCTGTGTTTTTTGCTTTGGAGAGGGAGGCTCTTACCTGAGCATCTGAGATGTCAGGGGGGCAGCACTCTGTTGGGATAGATATTTGCCCTTTTGGTGGGGAGGGGAGTTTGCACTGAACCTGTCAGCTAGGATGTTGGCAATGTCTGTGGGCTCAGTGTATTTTTTGTCATTTTGGACTAATTCTGAGCATATCTGGGAATTCCCACCCAGGTTCCTAACATAACTAAAGAAAGCCTTGTGATTATCCTTAGTGTCCTGTGCAATTTTTCTCTCAAAGCTGGCCTTAGACGATTTTATGAGTGCCCGTAGTTTTTTGCTAATACTGATCAGAGATGCCTTCCCTTTTTGGGATTTTGCTCTATCATGTAGTAGCTTCCTCCTTCTATTGTATAGTTTGTTTATGGCTGGGATCCACCAGACAGGACGTCTGCCTTTGGAGGATTGGGTCTTGGTTTTATTTGTGATTGCATGATCCATGCTTTCCTGAAGGTGTTCATAGAATGTGTTTATAAAGGATTCTGCGGTCTGGGCCATATTTTCCACAGGCCCAGGGGCTTTGAAGGATTTCGCCTCGGTTTTGAGGCATGTGAAATTTGCTTTAGAGAAGTTTTTCACTGTGGTTTTCTGGGCAGGGGGTGGGGTAGGGATGTGAATATCCAGTGAGATTAGCTTATGGTCTGATCTTACCAGTGAGGGATACACTTCTGGTCTGGAGCATAGTGTCCCCATGTTGGTGATGATCAGGTCCAGTATGTTTTCCCCTCTTGTGGGAGTGGTAACAAGTTGTTCCATAGCATTTGAGTTTATAAATTCTAGGAACCTTTGGGCTAGGGTGTTGGAGCTAGAGTAATGCTCCCAGTCTATGTTTGGGTAGTTGAAGTCGCCCAATATAATGGTGTTTGGAGAGACCTTTATATTTTCCAGTATTCTCAGGAAGGCCGAGTGGGGTTCCTGTGTTTGGGAGGGTGGTCTGTAGCAGGCTATAAACTGGAAGGCAGTTTTACCCACAGTTAGTTGCACATGGATGGTATCTGATGCTTCGTGCTGTGCCACCAACCTGGAGGTGTGGGTATCTTTGACGAATATTGATACTCCCCCTCCTTTTGTGGTTCGGTCCAAGTTTTGGGGCCGAAAAGCATGGTATGAGGTATAACCTGGTAGTGCTGGGGTGCTCTCGGGAGCCTTGAACTAGGTTTCTGTTACTGCACAGATGTCGATGTTCTCCATGCTAAGGAGAGTTTCGAGTGCGTGCATCTTGAGGTTTAGACTTCTGGCGTTGAGTAGCATTACTCTTAGTTTCTTATCCCTTGTGATACCTATGGAGGTGGGTTTGTCTTTTGAACCTTGCCTAAAAAAGGCACTATGGGGGTAGCAAGAGCCTTTGCCAATATCCGAAAGCCCAGGGGTGACAGGTGCAAGCCGTCCCTAGTGAAGCATCGTGGCTCCCACCTGGGGGCTCCTGACAGGTTAGGGCAAGAAAAGCTGATGTCTTTAATAATGGCGTTGGCTGCCTTATTTATATTACTGATATCCTGACGTCAGTCCTGAAGTGACAGCAACTGACATAGAAATACTAAGCCTCTGGTATTCGGGCCAGCCAAGGGCTACCCTGGCAGGGATAACCCAAAATGCGATGACTGCAACAGTGAATACACTTGAACATCTACATTTATGGTAAGTGTACAGAACTGTACTTTCTTACTCATAGGTAAATCTCCATGTAAAGATGTTAATACTTTTAGCTAGAAGTTAGGTACTGCATCTGGGCCTGGGGTTTTTGAATTAGGAGCTTTTCTTAACTTTGTTTCAATTTCTCTGGCCATTACTTCTTGCCTCCTCATATCCTGTACATTTGAACTTCTTATTCTTTATTTTACTTTTTCTATCCATTTAGCATCTTTGTTATGTTACAAAGGATCTTCCTAGATATTTCTCTGAAGTGCATCTATTTCTTCTTTTTTTGGTGGTGTTTCATTTCCTTTTGCCTTGTTTCCCAATTCTCTATAAAACCTTTTTGGGTCATCAATAAATTGCTTATTTTATACTTTTCCTTTAGATTTATCTGCATGTCTTCTAAGTTTTCTGTCTGTGCTGATATTTTTATTTTATTATTTACAGTAGTGCACAATAGATCCTGATCTGTTCTGATATTGCTCATTGTTTTCGTCATGTCTATCTTTCTAAGTATTTTGTTGATCTGTTCTCTCTTCTGTACTCTTGTAACCGTGACACTTTTTGTGTTAATTGCTTTATAGTTTTCTCTGTTCCATACTTCCATGATGGCATTTGATTTCTTCCTTTCCTTTCCCTTACTGCCCTGTGTTTTTATGGTAAGACTTCTCTGTTATTAATTTAGCTGCAAAGTAATATATCCTATTTGCTTCTTTTATATCGCATACATTTCTATGATCAGTCATACTATGTTCATTTGTTTTATCAAACTTCTAACTTTTTGGGTCTTACTGACTTTCTGTAATCTATTTCTTTCATTGATCTTAATATGCCTATCCATCTCTGTTAAATCAAGCAACTCTTCTCTTAGACATTTTCTTCTAAATTGAGGATGCATTCTTTATTCTTCATTTCCTGGGGGCATTCTACAGAAACTTCCAGAGCATCTTCCTGTGTCACATTCTCTTCAGTTTCATCCTGTGTTATCTGTTGCTCTTTCATATGGGAACACACTGGCCTATCACTCCTCAACACTGACTGCATCAGAGTTGCCACAGTTTCCTGTTCCTTTCCTTGCTGTGGGTTGCAGTCAAGGTTGCCAGATTTCATATCGACCAGGTAGGGACAACAAAAAAAAAAGTGAAGAGCAAAAAAAAAAAAAAAAAAAGCTCTTTAACAGTAGATCTACACTAAATACCGGCATACAAAAAATCGCTAAACACGGAGCTACTTCTGTTTAATCCGGAACAGAAAAAGCTCCGTGTTTAGCGATTTTTGATTGGCCTGTATGCCAGGTATACGGGCCAATCAAAAAAAAAAAAAAACAAACAAAGGGATTTAAACCGGCAGGGCGGGACTCGGGATCAGGCTGCTGATCTCGGGACAGTCCCGCCCAAATAGGGACGTCTGGCAACCCCGGTTGCACTCTGGATCCTGCGGTAAGAAAATAAAGAGAAAGACAGCACAGTCATGTATTTAGCAAAAAAGAAAATACTGACAGCATCACATATACAACACAGCAATAGGTAAGTAATAAGTAATATGCAAATACGTGATGGACTTTGCAACTGTACACCAAATGGGCCTGTATTAACAAATATTGACAAAAATGTCAGGTGCCACATGTGCACCCTGTTGAAAGCTATGATAATTTTGCTCATCTGTCTGCACTTGAAAATGCATGGCTTGCCTTTCCACTGGATATACATGTAGTGTACAATGGTAGGGAAACAACTATATAACAGAAAACACCATCATGAAATGAGGTTGAGGCACTAACAAGGTAGTGTTCACAGTAAGAGTATATAGACACTCACCTGCCGATCACTGGTTTAGTCCTGAAGTAGACAGACCTGTGAATATTAATACAAACAGCATTACAAATGTTGCTTGGACTGCTGTCTGTAACTCATTTGTATGAATACATCTAATCAGACTTAAGTTCATCACCCTCACCTTGTGTGGATATGTGTTCACAGCTCAACTCTGCTACTGTAACTCAGAAACAGCAATACATAAATATGCATGCTACAGCAATATGCAGTGATTGTCTCAATACACTTCCCTGTAATGGAAATAAGTACATACATGTTAGTCCTGGAACTCCAGCTTCAATGCCACCACCAGGAATATTCACTTTCGTCTTGCTGTATGCAGTGAGGCCAGAAATATTGTGATGTCATCAGGGAGGTCAGTGGTGGTCCACCACCGACAGTATCCCTTTATCTCTCATAACATATCACTCTTTTGGCTGCATGAAGGATCATATCCAAATGGTAGCATCTGCAGGCTTCACAGGATCAGCTGTGGCCTCCAATTGCATTGATGCTGTTGGTGAGGTCTACCCAGATTTCATTTTTCCAAACAGTACCACCAGAATGGCCTAAGAGTGTCCTTCCATGTTAGTAGAGAGCAACAATTATGATGTCATTTTTCCTGGGAACGAAGTTGCCAACCCTAGGATGGTTGGCCATCTGAAAGATGTTGATATGCACATGATAATATTCATGCTCGAGCCCATTTTTGTATTTCATTCTGTGAGCAACATATGTTAATATAAACAGTTTGCATTCCAGTGCATTGAAAATGTTTGTATAGCACTGTATGTGATAATGTGACATTACATGTAACAACAATGCCTTGATATATTACATTGGTAAAATCAACATAACTTTTAATAGCTTTACAGTTTGTTAGTGGGACTAGAAACACTTACAATGCATATATATATTGCATGGAGGTCCACAAAGACAACAGCGTTATGTCACATAAGTCTGCTTACATATCGCATTCAAATACTACAACAAATAATTTGAAGAACTTATGGAATATGTGGGTAAACCTTGGAATCCAAAGCCAGGCCACAGACAATATGCATCCTTTGCCACGGTGGTGCAGCGGTAGCATTGTTGCCTCACAGCAAGAGGTTTTGGGTCTATATTAGAGCACCGAACTTTCAAAATTTCGAGTGTTCTAATATCGATCACTGTTGGTCTTTCGGCTTTTTCCTGGTAAGGGGTCGCCACGGCGGAACTCCGGTCCACTAATGATTGGCAGTAGATTTTTTTATGAAATGCCGAGGTGCCAGCTCAATGCCCAACCTTCAATGAAGGCATGCCTATTTACGCACACATGTCTTTTAAACGCTACCCAATTGTGGGGCGGACATGCAGACTCCACACAGAAGGCACTCCCAAGCCAAGCCGAGAATCGAATGGGAGAAACTTCTTGCTGTGAGGTAACAACACTACCGCTGTACTACCACAGAATTCATGTTCTAATATCGAACACTATTAATTGAAAATTTAAAACATCGAACATACAGAACAGCGAATTTTTTTCCTTGGGGAAAAAGTTCACTGTTCCAAAACACATACACACAACACAACCACACCAAACAAACAGCAATCCACACACATACACCTAAACTCTTACACATAACCCTACACTAAACTATACATACACCACTAACTATCCACTTACCTTAACCCAAACCCTAACCCTAAGGTCCATCACTATTGCACAGTCACTTCACCTGCGCCCTAACCCTAACTCACCTACCCCACCCTAACCCTCACGTCCACACAATCGCACACTTTCTGACCCGTGCCCTAACCCTAACTCACCTACCTCGCCCTAACCCTCACATCCACACAATCGCACAATTACCTGACCTGTGCCCTAACCATAACTCACCTAACCCGCCCTAACCCTCATGTCCACACAATCGCACACTTACCTGACCCGTAACTTTCCACCACAGTGCCGAAAAAGCAACAGAAACGGACAACCAAATTCTTTCCCTAGGAAAAAATTTGGTTTTCTGTTTATTCAATATTTTCAGCGGGTCGATATTAGAACACTCGAAATTTTGAAAGTTCGGTGTTCTAATATAGACCCGAGGTTCTCCCATTTGATTCTTGGCTGGAGCGCCTTCTGTGTGGAGTCTGCATGTCCTCCCCGCGGTGAAGTAGCATTCGAAAGACATGTGTGAATGGGCGTGCCTTCGTTGAAGGTTGGACGTTGAGCTGGCACCTCAGCACTGTAAAAATCTACTGCCAGTCATTAGCATTAGTTCTGCTATGGTGACCCCTAACCAGAAAAAGCCGAAAGAAAAACAACAAGTGTACTGAGCCAGTACTGATAATACCTTTAAGAATCATCACTGAAGACATATCTATAACAGCAACAGGACATGTTTTTTAACATGTTTGTTAGGAGACATGAATTAAGAAATATCCTTAAAATCAACATCACATACTAGATATGGATAGAGTCAGAATCTGTAGCTTTCTGTAGTTACACCGCAGAATGCAAGGAATTACTAGTGAGAATTGCAGATGATCAGTAAGTCACCCTTCATATACTGTTAACATTTGCAGTGGAAGTCTATCTATACAGCTGCATATGGGACTGAGGTAAACAACACCTTGTATATATAAAGTTCAAGAGAACAGCACTCCAGTAACTTATGACAACTTCTATTAAAAATATAATTTTGAGTAAATGCCAATTTAAACATTTACCTTTTACTAATCGCCACAACAAAAATGCCACCATCTGTCAATGTATCTCTCACTCTGAATCACAGAATCAAAGTGTGCCTTGTGTGCATCTAAATTTAAATATAATTTTCTCCATACAGAATTAATGAGGTTAATTAAGATTCAAGTTTTTGGAATCCCATTTTTGCACATCTGCGTAAATGGCATTATGAGCTGAAATACCAAGGTATACCGCATAAACACCTAATAGGTATCGAAACATTGTACCTTGTGTGGCATGTGCAAGTTATCATCCAATGGTCCGATAATATGACATCAGTACCACTTTCAAATTTTGATTTTTGATACATTTACTCAACAGACCAGTGCTAACTGCAAACGGAGTGGTACTTCAGTGAGTATTTCAATGTTTTTGTATTTTCCAGACTTCTTCAGCTTGAGGATCATGATTGTAACTTCAAGGAGGCTGAGATGTGTCCTTGTGCTGAACTAGAAAAAAGAGGAGATTACCCACTTGTTGACTGTGTATGCTGGATTGCCTGAGGAAGACACCTAGACCCTGGAACTTCACCATTATCGACGTGTGGAACAGAATCATGAGGGAGCATTGATGGAGGACGGGGATCTACCACACTAGAGGGAAGGATCATCCCTGCTATCATGCCTGTATTGGAGGGATACAGGGGAGCTTCAAAGGAAGGTTGTCAATGTGCAGAAGTAGATAGTAGATGTTCTTCGTGTTTCACTGTTGCAGTCATCACATTTGGGTTATCTGCTTGCAGTAGCCCTCAATTGGCCTGATTAACAAAGTCTTGGGTCCTGCGTCGGTTGCTGTCTCTTTTTCTGTGACGTCAGGTAGTCAGGGGTATAAAACATGCAGTTGATGCCATTACATCAGTCTTTCTTGCCGTGCGGTGCCTGAAGCAGAAGCAGAAGCAGTTTGCAAGTGCCGGTCAGCCGACTCCTGAAATTTTTGTTTTCGGGTTTCAGAACCAAAGTCTTCAACTAAAAGCTAAGTACCCCGTTAGGGAAACTTTTTCTTACTCTAAGCCAATGTCAGTAAAAGTAAATAATTGCATTTCTTGTGGAAAGAAAATACCTCATAAAGATTTTCATTCGTACTGTAGTCCTTGCCTAGACCCTGACCACGACATACCTTGCTGTCAGTTTTGAGCCTTATTTAAACAATGAACTATCCATCATCGGTATATTTTCACTTCTAAATATTTTGGTGATCAGTTCAATTATCCAGATAGGTCTTTGGTAAGCCATCCGACTACCGACATTCTGAAAAAACGCAATGATAAAGACAGAGACAGGCCGCCTTGGTCCAAAGCTGCAGACAACGCTTCTCCTAAGCCAGTCACCAGTTCACTGGTACTCAGTGAGGCACTTTTGCAGCCCCTGATACCCGATACTTCAGATTTGCAGGCCTCTACTGATACCCATTTGGAGTCCGGTATGCCGCGAGATGCTTCAACTTTGGAACCCGCAGATGTCTCTACCTTTGATTGGTCCAGAGCCGCTGTGCAGGCAACAGCTTCTGAGGGTGTATTCAGGCCTACTGACTTACATATTAAACCAATGCCATCTTCTTCTTCAAGGCCTAAAACTCGAACCATGCCTACAAAACCAATGCCCAGACTGCATGGTCAGGCTTCTATGCCTAAAAAACAAATGATAAGAATGGCAAAGACCTTATTACTTTAATCAGGGGAAGCCAACCTTCCCCCTCTAAGAGACATAGGACTGAGTTTGCTTATGATACTTCTGACCAGGATTCTGAAATTTCTGTTTCCTCTGATGACCAGGATTTACCCTTATCTACCTATGAGAATTCTGATGCTGAGGACTCTATTCCCTCTACCCCCCCCCCCCAAGAGGATTTCTCTTTTGGTGAAACCTTGCATACTCTTAGGGAGCATTTTCGTTGTGAAAGTCAGGATTTTTCTGATTCTAAAAAGAGGATTAGGGATTTCTTACTCCTGCCCCAGCACAGGCCTTTAGCTATCCCTCCTGTACTAGACATCGTTGATGATGCCTTTTCGGAATCTAGCTTGGCACCTGACTCTTTACCTCCTGCTCCCAGAAAACCCGATAGATATTACAGGGTTCCTGACTCTCACAAGTTCCTTTTCAAAAATCCTACTGCGGATCCTGAGACCATTTCACAGGGACCCAAGGGCATTAAAGCTACTACTGCCAAAAATCCTACTCCTTCTGATAGAGACTCCAGGGCGCTGGATAGATGGGGTAAGAAGTTATACACTTCTGCAACCTTGGCCATTAGGGCCTTAAACTGCCAGTTTCATATGTTAAAATATTAGCAACATGTTATTAGATTGCTTAAACAGAAAATGATGTTGATTCCTGATTGTGCTGAAAATAAGGATTTACAGGATTTAATGAATTCTGCTGAATAGGTTAAAAAACATACTTTGCAATGTGGTTTTGATTCACTAGAGGCATCTTGCAGGGCTGCTGTCACTGGGTCTGTACTTAGAAGGCATGCTTGGCTTAAGGAGCAGTCCTTGAATGCCAGATCATGTTAAAGCTAAATTACTGGATGCTCTCTTAAATCAGGACCGCCTGTTTCCCAACAAGGCAGAAGAATATCTTAAAAAGATGAAGGAAAAAGCTAAATCTATGCAAACTGTTAAAGATTTCTTACAAGTACAACCTCCAAGATTTAGTAGGCATTGGCCTCTAAGAATTAGTCCTTTCCTGCCTCTTCCAGGCCTTCTCAGTCCAAACCCAGATCCAGCAGAACACCCAGGCTTCAGTCCAGGGTACGCACAGGACTAAGCAGTGGGGGGCCCACACTTCCAAATCTGGGAGTAGTAAAACTCTAGGGTACTAGGGTAAACTGTCTCAATGACTTAACTTTAAAACTTCCAAGCACTTCTCAACTGACTGCCCCTTTGGGGGAAAGACTGCTCTACATGGAAAAAACTGGGAACTCATTACCCAGGACAAATGGGTTTTAAGTATAGTTTCCCAAGGATACAGATTTCACTTCCACACGTTACCACCCCAAACCGTTGGCCACATCTACACCCAAATCAGTGGGCAGAGGCTCAAAAACAAGTACTCTCTCTCTTAAGCATAAATGCTATTCAAACTGTACCAGAAGAGGAAAAGAGATAAGGTTTCTATTCAAGACTTTTCCTGGTACCCAGAAAAGACAATTCATGGCATCATATCCTGGACCTGTCTACTTTAAACACCTTTTTGGTGATTCCAAAATTCAAGATGCTAACTCTTCACCAGTTGCTTCCTATGCTAGGCAAAGATGCCTGGTTGGCAACACTCGATTTAAAGGAAAAATACCTGCACATCCCAATCAGGGAATCTTGCAGAAGATACCTATGCTTCAAAGCAGGCTACACGCACTATCAGTTCTCTGCACTGCCCTTTGGCTTATCTATTCAAATATACCCATACCTGGACAATTGTCTAATTCAGGCAGAAAGCCAGGACATACTTTTGAATCATCTGGCTTTTGTACAAAGGGTACTAACTTGCCTCGGGTACACCATAAATGAAAATAAATCACACCTGGTACCCTGTCAACAAATTATATTCCTGGGAGCAAGCTTGAATACAACTTCCCAGATGGCTTTCCTCACGCCAGAGAAACAAATTCATTTGACAACCTACTTCAAACTAGTGGCCACAAAAACCCTGCTGTCTGCAAGGCAAATACTGCAAGCCTTGGGGTTCATGGCCTCCTGCATTCTTCTAATTCCATATGCAAGACTGCATATGAGGAAATTGCAATGGTATCTAAAAGGCCTATGATGTCAACATTCTCAGGATCTAGAAGCAATGATTCCTATCTTACCTTGCCTATGGTTAGAGTTCCTTTGGTGGGCAGAGGCCTGCCACCAAAACAAGGGAATGCCATTCACTCTACCCCCTGCTGCCCAAACCCTAACAACAGATGCATCAGATTATGCATGGGGGGCTCACCTGGCAGGGAAGTGCATTCAGGGCAAATGTAACCCAAGTCAAATGCACCTGCATATCAACAAAAAGAAATGTTAGCTGTACAGAGTGCTCTGACAGCCTTCAAGGACCACATTCTTCCAGGACAAATAATGGTAAAGACAGACAACACCACTGTTATGTGGTACATAAACAAGCAGGAGGGTACCCATTCTTACCCCCTCTGCAGACTAGCCATGGCACTGTGGAACACAGCCTTGAGCTACCAAATGCATTTACAAGCTAAATACACTGGCAGACGGACTAAGCAGAAACCTCATGGACCCACACAAGTGGAAACTGGAACCAACGATTTTTAACATGTTGACAAACAAATGGGGGAGCCCAGATACAGACCTGTTTGCCTCCCCCCAGAACTACCAATTAGACAAATTTTTCACAAGGACTCCACACAAACAAGCTTGGAAATTGGATGCTCTGTCCTTCAGCTGGAAAAACCCATCAGTTTAGCCTTTCCTCCTCTGCCTCTCCTCTCCAAATTACTAAAGATCGAACAGGACAAACCAAGGATGATATTGGTTGCACCAGACTGGCCACACCAACACTATTACCCCCTCTTGCGCAGTGTGTCACTGTTGGCCCCATGGCACCTGCCTCAGACCCCTATCATGTTGTCTCAGCAGGAGAACCAGATTCTGCACCCTCAGCTTCAAACCCTGAACCTAGCAGCCTGGCTAATTACCTAATCTCTCCTTTACCATCCCTCAGTAAACCAGTGATGGATATCATTTTAGAGGCAAGGAGGCCTAGTACTAGAAAATCTTATGCTGAAAAATGGAAAAGATTCTGTGCTTGGAACCAATCTCAAAGGATGAGCACAGCAGTGCCAAACTTACCTCAGATTCTACAATACTTAACTGAGATGCTTCACAAGGGCCTTTCTTTCTCCTCCATCAAAATTCATGCCTCAGCCATTTCAGCTCATTATAACACAGGACCTCCCCTCTTCTCTCATCCACTAATCAAGCAGTTCCTCAGAGGGGCCAAAAATTTAAGACCACCCAGGAGACCCCCAACTCCAGCCTGGGACCTTAACTTTGTATTGGAGAAGCTCACTCTTCCTCCTTTCGAACCAGCTGCTAGTGCAGATTTAAAATTCCTTTCTTTGAAAACAACCTTTCTTTTAGCAATCACTTCAGCAAGAAGGGTAACTGAATTACAGGCCCTTACGGTAGTGTAGCCTTTCATCATCTTTCATGCGGACAGGGTGTCCCTCAGAACCAGTCCCTCCTTCTTGCCCAAAGTGGTATGCAGTGTGGCTCTTAATCAGTCTATTCATTTGCCAACCTTATCCACAGAACAAAGGGGAACGGATACTACACTCCTTAGATGTGCACAGACAACTTATATTTTGCTTGGACAGGATTAAACCTCAATGGAAATCTGAACAACTGCTGGTGGCATTTGCTGCAGGGACAGAGGGGAAGGCTAATTCAAAGCAAATCATTTCTAAATGGCTAGGCCATTGCATTAATTTCTGCTATAAGCACCATGGAAAACCTATTCCATAGGGGATCAGACCCCATTCAACCAGGGCTGCATCTACCTCTACAGCCTTTCTCAGAGGTGTGCCTACCAGGGACATCCTAGAAGCTGCTACCTGGAGTTCTGTACATACTTTCACCAAGCATTACCATTTGCCAATTTTCTCTAAATCCAGAGCTGCCTTTGCCACTGCAGTCTTGCAGGGCCTTATAGCTGGTCCTAATGCTGTCTAAATTACTCCTCCCATCCTTAGCTTTGGGAATCTACCCCAATGTGATGACTCCAACAGTGAAACACGAAGAACATAGTACAGTTGTATAGACTTACCATAAATGTAGATGTTCGAGTGTATTCACTGTTGCAGTCCTGTTACCCTCCCCCCAGCCCCCTGATTTTTCTTTTTTTGGCTATACCTCTACACTCCTTTACTATGCTTAAAAGCTTTTTGGTGTATTTGCTTTTTTATTGGAGGTATATCCTTGTATGTATATACATATATTTTATTGCTTCCCATTAAGGGGGCACCTGACATCTGGGGCAAGAAAAACTGATGTAATGGCATCGGCTGCATGTTTTATACCCATGATTAGCTGACGACATGGAAGAAGAGACAGCAACCGATGCAGGTCCCAAGACTTTGTTAATCAGGCCGACTGAGGGCTACTGCAAGCAGATAACCCAAATGTGATGACTGCAACAGTGAATACACTCGAACATCTACATTTATGGTAAGTGTACACAACTGTACTATACCTACAGTAAGTACAAATATTCTACGTATACCTGAACATTGCTACAGATTTTACAGATATTTCTCTGTACCATATATATTAAGCAGATGTTTTTATAACCATGTGTTAGGTGTTGTGATAATTAACTTGTGGGGATAATTAAGTGGACTTGGTAAATACTGCCCTCTTAAATATGGGTTAGAGTCCCATGTTGTTAATTTAATAATGTGTATAATATCCACAAGTATGCCCTTTGTATGTACATATGTTTTACAACATCTACCTACATAATTTCACATAGCCACTGTCCTCGTGCATCACAGACATCTATAGCACATAGGCCGCAGCTGACTGCACACTTCATTGTTTTCCATTATAGTCCCACAGTGTCACCTATTAGACCATTACACATTGGAATAAAAACATATATATATAACTTCATTACATCATTCCTTCCAAGGAATTACATGGACATTTTAAAAGTAATGCCTGTCCCATTGCTTACACATATTTTTTTAGTTATGTGTTGATTATTATGAAAGGTCAAAAAATTGTTTGCATTTTCCATATTCATCCAGTTTCTGCAAGATTTCTAATAAACACCTACAGTATCTGTTTTCTATAATATGAAACTCTTGCTGAATGTTAGCTCCACCTGTAAAGCAACTAGCCAGCATGTCTCAATGTTTACATGCTCTGGGTTCCAATACACAAATGGGAAACATATGTCTCTACATGTCAACTTCACTGATAGCATTTTTTGCAAGAAATATATTGCAGCACTTAATGTTTATGTTGTGCATAGTAACAACTCACTGATATAGTCTTTGAATTTCTACGAATATAGCCATAATCTGCAATGTTTTGATAACATCAACTTACTAATAACAGGGTTTAACCCGTTTGCAAAAGAATATCATGTTGACTGTTATCTTGGCCTGTAAAGCAGCTGTCCAATATGTCTAAATTTTGGAGTATCGTGAGTTCCAAACCACATAGGGGAAACATATATTTGTACGTGTTACCTTGGATAGCTTCACCCATGGCTTTTTTGGAAGAACTGTATTGCAGTACTTTATATTAATGTTTACATTGCGCATGGTAGTGACTCACTGATGAAGTCTTCAAACTTCTATCAATATGGCCATAGTCTGTAGGGCTCTGATAACATGAGCTGTTGAACAACAGTGTTTGGAGAGTAGTACCTGTTTGCTTAACAGTAGCTGGTGCTAACTTCTAGCTCATCTTGTAAGGAAACAGGCCCCTATATTTACATTTTGGTGTGCTGTATGTTCAAAGCTGGAAAGGGGACACATACATCTGAAACTATTGTCTTGCTTTAATATACCCATAGCATTTATTTATAGAAGCATATTACAATTATTGATATTAACATATATTTTGATCACAGTTGTGAATAACCTTGATTATTCATTGAATTCCTACTAATATATGCATAATCTTTAACACTTCATTAACATCAGTTATTTATCTGTGGGGGCACTACATCTTGCTAAATTATATGTCTGAACAGTTTTGCTGGTCAATATTGTATAATTTGTAAAAATGCCATGAAGGTCTGTTTTCTCATGAAATATTAAATTCTATGGTAGAACAACATCATCCTCAAATTGTGAAGGACTGGGATGGGCAGACTAACATTTAAAATGAAGAACAGGGAAGATGTATGTATTTTCCTAGTGGTGTGCAATCTAGCAAAGAATAATGGTCCTCACACATACCTTTCTGTGTCCATAATGTACAACAACATGTATGCTTCTTTTCACAGAAGCTGTATGCTACATGACATTGTCACACTGCCTGAGGAGTATATGCTCACTATTACCTTTACTGTATTTAAACTGTTTATCCAAATGAGAAACAAATGTTCATACTTTGCAATCCTAAGCCAAAATCATTATTAGTAGATCATCTCCCATCATGACGATGTCATAACATAAACTCTTTTCACTTCATGCAAAACATGCGTTTGTGGTTAAGATGTGTTCAGTAGACAGGTAGCTCTCAGGGTTAGAGCTTGGATATAGATTGCATTTGCAAGTTTGAATCTCATGTCCTTCAATCTGTGTTCAAAGGTGTTAACACCTGAAGGTAAAAATGTCAACTATGTATTGTGATTATCTAATGTTCTTCAAGGTAAAAATGTCAGCTATGTATTGTGATTATCTAATGTTCTTCAAAAAGAAACGTACACAAAATGTGGTGCAAAATGTTTACCACTGTTATTTGAGGAATGCATTTTTCATACATTCTATTTTTTTGATTTCAGACAATGAGGATTGTAGTCAGAACAGAAACATGTGCATTGAGAGGATGCATAGGCTTGAGGACAAGCAGAGGGAGAGAGGTATGCTGATTATTCTAAGTATTTTGTGAACAGAAAAGCATCTTCCCCTGTTTATAGGCCTGTATTTTTCACAATAACATGTTTATTGATTAGAATGCAGGAATACCCATCATTCATCAGTAAGGTAAGTGAAATCATCACATGGTAGCTGTACTTACAACTATAAATAAAATCTAACAATGATAATATTTTATGTATCATTGAGCCATTGTTGCAGCACACATTTTTGAAATGTATTATACAGCCTAAATAACAGTTGGTTTGGTATATCTGTCACACATCTTGCAGGTGGATGTTTTTCATACAAGTTTAAATATTGTGATTAGTGATTATGATGCTTGGGGTTGTGCATTTTTATTTCTGGCTATAATGGTTGATCTGTTGCATATAGCCTTCCTGTTTACAGAGTGAATGAGTGTTTGCTGTATCAGTGTTTGCAGACTGTGTAGTTCAACTTTGATATTGCATCTGCTGCAGACACCTTGGATGTTTTTGTTGAACACAGTTATACCCTAGGTTAACTGACACTTGAACAGATGCACATTTGAATGCAGTAGTTTATATTTAGCACACCTTGCAGGTCAGCATTGGTGTTGCATCTGTACCCAACCCCTTGGGTGTTTGTTAAAAGCACAGTTATACCCTGAGATGACTGACATGAGCAGATACCTATTTGACTGCAACAGTTCAGTGTCAGAAAGCATATTCACAAAGTTTTGTTTTTTCATAAGGCTACTGATTGCTAATTGTTTTGGTAGACAATGCATACAGTTGTACCCATACGATACTGTTAGTAACAGATGTATTATATTCACATATGTCAACATTTGTATTGATTAAATATATCACATTGTTTTTAGTGTTGTACTCATTATATTGACGTGTATTCATCCAAATATGCTGCCTGTCTCAGATGTTTGCCATGTGGCTTGTCTGTTGTCCACAGTATTGTAAGATCACTTTCTCCTCATTTTAATAATGACACATAGTGGCTGCTTAAATAAATCACTGAATGTAGACAGTGCAATATGTTGATTTGAGCATTCATGCATTTTTACAAAGCTAATGACGTGTGTGTGTGTGTGTGTGTGTGTGTGTGTGTGTGTGTGTGTGTGTGTGTGTGTGTGTGTGTGTGTGTGTGTGTGTGTATGTGTGTGTGTGTGTGTGTGTGTGTGTGTGTGTGTGTGTTTAAGCATATAGAATTGTTCAGAAAAAATACTGTCATCCTTTTTAGGAGTACAATATATAGGGCCATAGGTAACTCTATCCATAATGTACATGTCTCAGTCCCTGTGTAAACTGTCATAATAATAATTATATTGTGTTGTGCTGTGATATTCATGGGATTGTTCTGCATGATTAACATTTGCTTTTCTTTTCTGTCTTGTTTTGCAATTAATCTTTACACAGCATGGTACCCATGGATGTTCTCTGATCTGAAGACAACAACAATGATGTGCACATGCAATGCCACTGCCAGAGTCTTGCATGGATGACAACAATGATGCTAAGGGACCTGGACATGCCTCTGCCTGAATCATCCTGCCTGTACCCTGGAGGAGAAAGAGATATGACTGGGATAGAGATGATTTTCGTGAGGAGATCCATGAGATCATGACCAATTTGATCCAAACATGAGGGACATGATGGGGACCTTCTTTGAGATTTGACATGGGCTATGCAAATTCATTTAAGGCGATAGCTCTTGAGATCATTCGAGAGTCTGATCCCAATCAGCTTGGTTTCTCCAGTCTGTACATATTGTCTATGTGCTCCACTTGTGTGATGCTGCCAACATGGTGCTTGCCTTTTCATTGATTGTACTGTATATGCTCTCTTGTGCATGCATACCATATGTCTGTCATGCTTATATGTTATTGCTATGTGACATTTAGTTCCGTTTCAATGTATGCATGACACATATTAACACATTACACTTTCCACACATATGTATTCAACTGCCCATGCATTGTAGCAGTTGTCCTGAAAATATGCTGCAAGAGGTAGCCAGTAATCATGTGTGTTACTAGGGTGACTGACAGACAACATATGTTGTCCATATTCCATCACTAACACTATCATATGCCTTGGATTTCTGTTTTGCCATATAAGATGTTCTTTGTGTTTCACTGTTGCAGTCATCACATTTGGGTTATCCCTGCCAGTGTAACCCTCAGTCGGCCCGAATACCAGAGGCTTAGTATTTCTGCATTGGTTGCCGTTGCTCTAGGACTGACATCAGGTTGTCAGTAGTATAAAATAAGGCAGCCGATGGCATTACATCAGTCTTTCTTGCCAAGGAACCCGAAGTAGAAGCAGTTCGCACGAGTGCTGGTCGGCCACTACCTGAGTTTTCATTTTCTGAATTGAAGTTGAAGTCTTCTAAAGCTAAGTACCCCATTGGAGATCCATTTTTCTTGCTCTAACTGATGTCAGAAAAAGTTAACAATTATCTCGCCTGTGGAAAGCAAATACCACACCGATACTATCATTCTTACTGCGTCACTTGCTTAGACTCAGACCATGACGTTCCCCACTGTCACTTTTGTGCTTTGTTCAATGCCAGAACTATATGTTGTTTGTCCCTTATTGCAGTAGATATTTTTGTTCTCAGCCCTCGAATTCTGATAAGGCTTTGGTAAGCCATCTGACAGCAGATCTTCCGAAACCTACGGACGATGCTTCCGTTAAGCTAGTCATCAGTTCTCCGGTCCTCAGTGAGGTGCTTTCGCAGCCCCTGAAGCCCACTTCTGTTTATTTGCAGGCCGCTACTGAGACCCTTTTGGAGTCTGGTATCATTGACTAAGTATCTTGCTGCTGTCGCTACCTTGGATGGGTCCAGAGCTGCTGAGCAGGCACCGGCTTCCGAGGAAGTACTTCGCACTACCGATTCTTGATACAGACAGACGACTTCATTCGCATCTACTGTTCTTTCGAAAAGTACCGAGTTTCTAAGGCCCAGGGTACGAAGCACACCCAAGAAACCGATGACCCACTCTCAGGCACATGCTTTCTTGCCTCAGTCTCAAATGCTTAAAATGGTGTAAGACCTTATAATGCTGATCAGGGGAAGCCAAGCTACTCCTTCCAAAAGAAAAAAGAGATCTGTCCCCAGTAGTTTTATCTGAACAGGAGTCCGATGACTCTGATGCATTTGAATATGAAGACATGCAACCCCTCTCTTCTTATATGGGTTCTGATGCAGAGGAATCCATTCCTTCAGCCTCTCCACCCGAGGATTTTCCTTTGGGGAAACCCTACATACTTTAAGGGGGCATTTCCAATGGGAATGTCAGGACTACCCTCAGTCTAAAAAGAGACTCAGGGATTTCTTAGATCTTACACAGCACAGACCTCTGGCCAGGCCTCCTGTCCTGGATGTTGTGGATGATGTTTTTATGGAATCTGGCTTGATTCCTGACACCCTCCCTCCTGCTCCCAGGAAACCTGACAGGTAATATAGAGTACCTGACTCTCACAAATTTCTTTTAAAAATCCTACTGCGCTGACCCTGAGGTTATTTCTCAAGGGCCTAAAGGAATTAAAGCAACTTCTGCTAAGAATCCCACCCCCTCAGATAGGGATTCCTGAGCATTAGACAGCTGGGGTAAAAAAGTATACACCTCTGCTACTCTTGCTATTAGAGCACTAAATTGTCAGTTCCGTATGCCAAAATTTTAGCAGCATACCATGGAACTCCGCAAACAAAAAATATCATCTTTTCCTGCTTGTGCAGAAAATAAAGAGTTACAAGAGTGATGCATTCTGCAAGTCAAGTAACTAAGCGCATCTTAAATGTGGTTTTGATGTCCTAGAAGCATCTTGCAGGGCAGCAGTCACTGGTTCTATCCTTAGAAGGCATGCTTGGCTTAATAACACCCCTTGCCAGACCATGTCAAACCCAAATTATTGGACTCTCCCTTGCACAAAGACAACTTATTTGGCACCAAAGCAGAGGAGGTCTTAAAAAAGATAGAAGAAAAAGCTAAATCTATGCAGACAGTTAAGGACTTCCTGCAGGTCCAGCCACCCAGGTTCAGTAGGCATTGCCCCTCCAAGCACTGGTCCTTTCCTGCCCCCTCCAGGTCAGCTCAGCCCAGACCCTGGGGAAGCAGGCCCCCCAGACAGCAGCCCCAGGGAATGCAGAGATCTAAGCAATGGAGTTCCTCTTCTTCGAAACCAGGGAGTGCTAAGCCACCCCCTCATGGTAAGAACTCACAATGACTTTCCACTTCCACCCCCTCCATCTGCCCACCTGCACATGCCCCTAGGAGGAAAACTCTCCTTCCATGCAAGCACCTGGGCCACCATTACCACTGACCCCTGGGTCCTTAACATAGTATCCCAGGGATACACTCTACCAACCCCAGAAGGGTTCCCAGATCTTCCCCCAAACCAGTGGGCACAGGCCAAAAAGCAAGTCCTTTCCCTGCTCTCTATGTGGGCAATATTGCACATTCCTGCAGACCCAGAGACTCCCCAGACTCTGGAATAGACTGCCCATACATGTCAAGCAGAGCGCCTCTTTGGCCCTCTTCAAAATGAACCTTGATGATTGGATGGGAGATAGGAAATTCAGGTAACCCAAAATAACACACAACCACAAATAAAAAACCAAGGTGCAATCCAGTAGCAATAAAGGCTTTCCTCCGTATCCTGGAACACAATAATTCCTTTGTGATAAACAGTATTCCAAAAATCCAAACTGATGATAAATCAAAGTTTATTGTAATAGAACTAATGAAACAAAATACTAAAAACAACCAGATTGAGCGCTTTCATCTCCAGTACGGAGACTTCATCAGAATCTACTTTAACAAGTACAACCTCTGTTTAAATACCATATCCATTTAAACAAGTTGTTCAATTGATTGTTTTTAAATTCTTATTGGCTGGCCATTAATTAATAAAAATTTTAACCATTGCTGGTATGATATGCAGACAATTTAAAAACATTTTGTTAAAATATATATATATATATATATGTATAACAAAAAGGAAACTGGCCCACAAATTCTAAAATCATAAATTATTTATATATGAATTAATGTTAAGATATAAAATAAATACATAATAAATAATGCTCATATATAAAAAATGTCATGTAAAATATCGATTTATGTATTAAATATTAGAAAAGTATATATGCAATCTCTAAAAAATTAATAAGATGTATTAATTTGTTTTATATTCCTGTTAATATACATTCATTTGTGTTAAAAAATATATATGTTTTATCCACCTAGTACAAATGTTTATAATTTAATATATGTATGTATGAAGTTGTGTGTGTGTTTTGCCAGGGGGTTATAAAAGATAGTGACCCTAATGATGTCTTTTGGGGTCTTCTGCAAGAATCTTAAGGGCAGGGTTAATGGAAATGTGGTCATTTAACCCGTAATTCCCACATGAGTCTAACCTTAACTGCCAAATCATCTCTTTAAATTCTAGTTTAGTTTCCCAGTCCCCACCTCTTTCCTGCAGAACTACCTCTTCAAGTATCCAAAATTTAAAATCCGCATCACTGCATATTCGGGTGTGTCTGTATAATGCATTATTGTCATTCTTTTTAATAATATCTCTTATGTGTTCATATATACGTGTCCTTAGGTTACGTTCTGTTTTTCCAATATAATATTTCCAACACTTCTTACAGTAACATAAATATACCACACCTTTAGTGTAGCAGCTGTAATATTTGTTTCCTGTCAATCTCATATTTATACTGGGAATATCTAAATCTTTTGTTCCTGCTATAAATGGGCATTGTGCACATCTACCACATTTAAATGTGCCCTATTTAGTGCATGTTCCACCTATCACAATTGTAGCATTTTTCTTTCTCTCAAAGATATTTTTCAGATTCTTATTCTCTCTAAAAACGTACCTAAGTGGTTGTTGGAACACATCTACTTTTGTAAGCATTTTGTTGAACATTTCCCAAGTGTCATTAATGCATTTTTTTATCCATCCAACACCGTTAAAGTGCGTCAAAATCAAATAGGGCAACCTGTCTTCATTACCTTTATTACAACTTTTCCTTTTTTCTACACCAATAATGCCTGTATTGGTAAGTAGAAGTTTGTAAACTGTGTCCCATTTATCTAGTACAAGTTTTTTGTTGAACTCAATCATGTCATCGGGGTATCCTCTCTCCTTAAACATTTTTTGGAGTATCTCCATCTCATAAATTAAGTCTAAAGGTATTACAAGGTCTACAAAAGGTTTTACATTTGTTCCAGTTAGAAAACCTGGTATTGAGGAAATTTTATTAGATATTAAGTTATTTGCTAGGAATAGGTGATAAAGGCATGTTATAAGGATCAACATTTAAAAGGA
Source organism: Protopterus annectens (assembly GCF_019279795.1). NCBI lineage: Eukaryota > Metazoa > Chordata > Ceratodontiformes > Protopteridae > Protopterus > Protopterus annectens. The sequence goes on along the minus strand of NC_056737.1, from coordinate 844,930,863 downwards.
TTCTCCCTGGATTCAGGAAGCTCGGCACAAGGCCGGCGTAAGGCTTGCGCTGGCCGTGCGGCGTATATATTGAGTAGTCGCGCCATATGCATATTAATGAAGGCACGCAGCCACCACAGCCACGTGCATAGGAAACGTGCGCGAGTGCTAGGGGCGTATCGAAGTTGCGCAGGGAGGTGTGTCAATGTCGGCTGTCGAGGAGCAACCTAAACTGCTGAATATTATGTCCCGCCGTGGATACTGAAACGTATGCAAAGCATAGTCCCTGTGAACAGAAAATGAAGAATCAAACACAAATGCACGGTAGGGAATAACGGGTCCCTACCCTTGAACAAATGACATGAAAACCATGTGCCCGTAGTCCAACGTAGTGTTGATAGCTATACCATGTGGAAGTGAAATGTATCATATGTTAGCGCGCCGCCAGTAGGTATGTCCAGTCCAATGGAGAGGGTCACCAGCCGACCCATAATGTGAGGGAGGGAACATAGCTGCGCAGATGTGTCCATAACAAAATACATGAGGAGAAATGTAGATATATGTAGTGACCATATGTCTGAATCATATCCCACAAGTCATGTAATAGTCACATACAAAAGGTATGTCCGTATTTCACATACCAAATGTGATAGGAAATAGCATATGCATGTAAACGAAACAGAAGGAGCATATAAACAGCCATAACAATACGGACACATGTAGGCCGAAAGGAACAGTATGATCCGTACCATCGACCAAGATTACCACCTGTCCCACTTTGCGAGCGGCAGTCCCTATGTGGGCAGATGTGTCCTGACACAAACATGTAAAACTGGCAAATGTCCATAGAATATAGGACATAATTCATCCATAGACATCATGCAATAGTTGCATTAAATACATTTCACTGAATGTATATTACATAAATGTCATAACAAACAGAATAAGATACTGAAATGCTACAAGAATAAGCTTAGATATCGGCAGGAATTGTAAGTTCTATATGCCGAACTGACCGTGGGTATGTGTCGGCCTGTAAAATATGCTGTGTTCACCGCAAATGTCACAATAGGATTGCCACCTTTTCAAATGGCCAAAGTGGGACATGTGTGGTACAGACATCAGATTTTACAGGCCGACACATACCCACGGCCAGTACAAAGGACAGAACGTAACTGTTTTGCCTACAGAAAAGCGTATTCTTGTAGCAGTTTAGTTGCTTATTCTGTTTCTCATAACATTGAGGTATTTCAGATACAGAATAACTGTTTAATGCAACTATCACATAAAATATAAGAAACTATTTTGTCCTAAAATCTCGGACATTTGCCATGTTTACAATTACATGTCAGGACACAACTGCCCAAAGAGGGACTGTTCCTCGCAAAGTGGGACAGGTGGTAACCCTATGTCACACTGTGGCCAATTGAAAAGGTGGAAACACAACCATCGACTGTGGGGAGGTATTGTCCACAACAGTCGGACATAGGAAAAGGTGCCATCCTACCAATGAGTACAACAGGCTGGCAAAATCCAGAAGGCAGCTGTATAATCCGAATGTGTATGTGACACAGTCAAAAGGGTAGTACCCGGGTAAACCAACCAAGTAATGAAAGTGAAGTATGGGCATGTACCGATGTGCGTGAGGTATAGCATGTGGAAAGCAAACATGGCAGGGTAGTCCACACAACCATAAAGGTACCTGACACATGTAGGGTAGTCAGTGTGTAACTCTGGCCGTGTCATGGGCCAACAACCAAAGTAGTGCTCTATGGGGTGTGAGGAATTCGCGTGCGAGGGGTGGGTGTTTAATGGTAAATTCCTCAAAGGCGATACTGTGTCGTATGCAGAAAAGGTGAACCGGAGGTGTACGAGGGGGCAGCGGGTGAAGTGGAAAGAAACACAACCACATGTAGAAACAGCTGCAAGACGAGCAGACAGGCCATAGTGTAGAACACAATCCCACAAATATGAATATGGAAATATGCGAGACAAATGCATAGATATGTCACCATTACATACCTACAAATGGGTCCTGATGGAACTGGCCATAACAAACGCAACACACCTGGATGCATAATGGCCTACCCAGCATACCCTCCACAACACACAACCTGCCACCATACCAGAATGTCCACCAAATCCAGCCATACTTGGTCTACTGGTTTGTTGCAGAAACAGCCACACACAGTGACCCCTACGCATATGTAGTAGGTATTGTCACCCTAGGCAGTGTCAGGATTGCAAGCCATGTATCCCCTACATGTAAAACCCCCCTGCACGTTTTCGTGAAGCCACAAAAATCTTCGTTATCTAACTTGTTTTGGTCTAGTCCAATTTTTGGGATATCCCTCATGGGATGACCAACTTGTGTAAATAGTAGAATGGGTATGACGACAAGATGTCCAATCCAGTAGATATCTGGACACAAGTCAGAACGTGCAGTGGAGGTCCATGACACTGTCCAGCCCTAAGTGGGCATGCATAACCTACCACCCAGGATAAAATACCTTCCCGTGATGGATGTGTCCAGACACGAATAGGAGGGAGTATATAATGCACACATTTGCAAAGTGGAAAAGGGCAGGAGGGTGAGGAAGACACTGACATAAACAGGTCAACCCTGATCAAGTGTGACGGACACTGACTGTGTGCAGTCATGACCAACCATACCTGTCAACCTGTGTGAGCAAGATATCTGGACAGAGCCGTGAATATAAGTGAGACAAAGGTCCAAAAACAGGGACAATCTGTAAAGATAGCTCTTAGAAACATTTCATAGAATAACAGTTTGCACATTGGCATTAATGTCTGGAGTATGAAGTCTGAAACCCAACTGTCTGTCAGCACGTTCCGACTGCAGTCTGTAATGCTGAGCTACTGCCAAAGGTCCAAAAACAGGGACAATCTGTAAAGATAGCTCTTGGAAACATTTGATAGAATAACAGTTTGCACATTGGCATTAATGTCTGGAGTATGAAGTCTGAAACCCAACTGTCTGTCAGCATGTTCCGACTGCAGTCTGTAATGCTGAGCTACTACTGTGCCAGAACACAACAGTGTATTACAGTGGTCCGTGCCATACCGCTCAACTGTCCGGATATTCGCAGAATGACTAGGGTCACCACCTGTCCCACTTTGCGAGTAACAGTCCCTCTGTAGGCAGTTGTGTCCTGTGGAAAAAAGCAAGACATAGCAAATGTCCTGAGAATTTAGGACAAAGTTATTTCCTAATTTTCTTTAATAGTCACATAAAACAGTTATCTTATATATGAAACATCTATATGTTATGTGAAGTAGCATAAGCAATTCAAATGTTACTAGAATAAGCTATTATATGTACAAAAAAGGTTAAAGTTCTGTACTATGCACGGCTGTAGGTATGTTTTGTCCTGTAAAATCTGACATCTCTATAGAACATGTCCCACTTAGGGCATTTGAAAAGGTGGCAACCCTAAGAATGACCACAGGTTCGCCCCATAGTGTTGGTGTGTGCCTCCGACATATAATGAGAAATGTCCTGAGTGTAAGACTCCACAACCTGCAGAAAAGTCATGCTAATGCAAAATCTAGTATTCTATCAACGTTCTAAGCTTGTAAGAGCAATCGTTAAAATGTGTCCCTAATTGTCCCCCCATCATGTAGGTTTTGTGCAGGTTTGGTGCTCTAAGAGGTTGAGAGGTATGGTCCGTACATATTTACAGTAACAACCCTTCACACTTGTGTAATGTACAACTGCATACCTGTAGTCACTTCATGTCCAAAATAATAATCCCCATATGACTGTATACAGGTAATAGTCAAATGTGAATGGGAACACCCCTCACCGTGGAGTATGGACTGTAACAACCCCACCCATAATATGTAATGCCAACAGAATAAGCTGCTGACAGGTGCCCAAATACCTGTGTCTATAAACACAGGTAAAACTTCAAAATAGGGAGATAATCCCTGTCCATATGCTTAATCTAACATTTGAACTCGGCCAGGGAAGTTCCGTTCACCAGGAGGACAGGCCGAAACCCAGATCACTACATGAACACCCTGACAATCAAAGACCTGTATGTGGCTGGACTGTATGCCTTGGTGTTCTGCATATCCTCGAAGTGATTAACAATGAAGCCGGAGTCCACAGCAGTAGGCATTAGGAAATGTGTAATATGTAGTACCGCCTTTTTCCAAGCAGGAGAATGGATGCCTGTGTTGTAGGTGAAGTGGTGAGGCGTATGTTGATGTAGCTAAGTACTATGGGTATGCATATCAATGAGGGAGAACACCAGTAGAATAGTGGTTCTAGAATACGGCCAACATGAATGCAGTCCCGGTTGACCTACGACATCTGCACATATAACTTGAAAGTGTAATGAATGCGTTCATGCTGTACACACATTTAAATATGTAAACGTGAACGTGTGTTTGGCAGCAGTCCGTAAACTGGAATACAGATATGTAACTGTTACGGTCAGAATTATGAAAGTTCACGTAAGCACAATTATCTATGAAACATATGTAACCCACAATAAGGATATGCAAGTGCGCCTGCGCGTGTGTAATCCGCTCACAGAATAGAAAATGAATGGTGTTTTCCCCACGTTCTATGTACATGGCTCATACCTGTTAACCCCGTAAAGTAAGAAACCGGACAAAGCCATGACAACAACTGGTACAAATAGGGACAATCCCCAGATATTGCCCTAACAAACATAGAAAGTGGATAGAATAACAGGTGTGTCACTAGCATGGATTCTCTGAAGGGTATGAAGTCGTAACCTGAAATGTTTGTCATTATTTACCAACATCAGTCTTTAATGATATGCCACCAACTCGCCAGATAGACACAAGGCTATGAAAAATGGACCAAAGATAAGAGGCAAATAGCTGTACATGCAGCAGAAATCTGTACAGTTGAAAGGTATGATCAGGAGATATATATACACATATATCCACAGACATAAACCAAAGCAAATTATGAGATGAGGAATGTACAGACATATGTATATATGTACATATATATATATCTATACACACATGATACATGAATAGATATATACACAACAAACATATGTCCCTGTACATATAACACATGTACATAAATAGGTCCCGGTATAGCTATTATGGATAGACAGACAGACATGCATGAAAGGAGAATACACCGATGCTTTCCAAACCATTTCCCAGAAAGTACCAGCGTGACAGGGCCTGCAAGTTCTACACGTTAAACATGAATATAGGTGTCCTTTGCAGGATCCCAACAATTGATCCTGTATGAAGTGCGAACCGTCATTGATGTTAAAGAAGTCACAAGTGCAACTACAATATAGGTATACATGCAACAGTAGCAGGTGCAAGGGTAATAACACATGGGTCGATAGAATGCATGACATACGACCTGATATCCGCAGAGTGGGGAGTGCTTGGAAGTGTCCTCACACTTTATTATCGCTCACATTAAACATGTCTAATGGGTACTGTGGAGGGGTGTCAGGTATGGGAATCATGGGTATGCAGAAATGGGCCAAGGTGTTGGTTGGCACAGATCTCTTAGGTACGCCCCATGGGAGTGATCAATATACCTATGTGGGTATAGCACACACCTATATTCTCCAAAAAGGTGCAACCCATCTACTGGATATTGTGTAAACCATTGGGGGAAGACGTAGGGACCTATATCAGTGTCATGTAGGCGATTATCATGGATGGACATGCATATGACCAAGATGGTAACCATACCTGCCAAAATGTCAGAATAAGACAGCTGGGCTAAGGCATTGTACACGAAAGACAAACAGGGACTATATTAAATATACCCCAGACAAAGTCAGAACGTTGATAGAATAATTGCGTAGTCAGGAATACGACTGTTATGAGAGTTAGTAATCATGAAATAGGAATGTCAGTCATGATTACCTAACCGCACAGTCCGTCATGCCTTGCCAGCAATCTACCAGAAAGGCACATTATCATGACAAATGTAACAGAATCATAGGTAAAACCTTGGGGCGTATACCCATAATGTGTACAGGTGAGAGGTATTAAGTTAACCCGTCCTAATTAAATGTACAGAACTAGTGATACTAGGTGGACAGGTGAGAAGAAAGACGTCAGGACAAATGAAAAAACATGTACAAGTCAAAAGCATGTATATCCACAAATGTGAATGACAATGTATGCCCTGTGAAAGTCAATGTGGAAGGTTAATAGACTCAAAAGACATGTGTCCCTCAGGGTGTCATGCAGTGTCACTGATACAGTGTCCAGTCCCCCATACTCATACGTGAGCTCTGCCACTGATGGAAAGTGCAAATACCGGCATACACATAAGGTACATGATAGAATAATTAGTGTGGATAAGCACCTGTTGGCCTGTGTGAGGAATATAACCCTCTGGGTTGGTGTGTCCTGCAATAGGAATGTAATGGCAACTGGCCTGTGATGGCGCCATGTATTGTGTGTATTGGTGTAAGAATATTGATTTCCAGTATCAGAAACATACCTCGCAACTGTACGAATGTGCAGATGTATGTCTCATATGTGTGGTGTGTTCCTCTTACAATCTGTACCTGTCTGCCAAATACCGAGAACTGACATCATTAAATAATGATAAACATATGTGTTTAAGACCCCAAATCCCTCAGAAAGGTCATACTAATGCAAAACCTATAATACTGTCAACTATCTATGTTTGTAAGAGCAATATGTATAATCTTTCCCTATTTGTCCCCCCATCATGTTAGGCTTTGTACAGATGTTTTGCTCTAGGAGGTTGATAGGTATGATCAGGAACAGATACATGTCTGAGGAAACAGCATTATCGACCGCAAGATAACTCAGAAGGTATGAGAAGCACTGCAGTAGGACATTCAGTACTGGCCACAGGTATGTGCTGAGCAGTCTACATGAAGTACCTAGAGAGCGTCACCTTTACCAATGATGACAGTGGGACATACCCACAGCCATGCATACACCACAACTAGACATAGCACACAGCAAAGCCTAGGCCATGATACACGAAGCCTCCGGCATGTGTGGATTGAGTGAGAGTACAGCAAGGAAAGATGACTGCCAGGCTATGCAGCAAACACCCGTAGGGGCATGCAAGACTGCCCGTAACACGAACATTGCATGGACAATGTTGGGATTTGCAACATACCCCATTTGTATGTGTAAGCTATGCAAATGATGTAATTACGCGATACAGGAAACAGTAAGCTGTCTGTGCAAGAGCAGAGTTATGTGCAGAAATGTACCCAGATGTTATGCGACTAATGTTTTGCACATTGCTAAACGGAGCAATGACAGCTGCAAATACAGTATGAATATAGTCGAAGAAGCATGCTAATGTCCAAGTCCAAGGCCAGTGGCGGCTTTGTCCATTGGATATCAATAAACCAGTAGTTGTCCTCCCCTGATCCCTGGTGTGGAAAGCGTAGCGCAGCACCACGAGAACATGCTGTGCTTCAAAACAAGACATATGTATAATATACATACAAAATGTAGCTTTAGTTAGATGTTAGTACGCCATGCAGATGAATGGCAAGCTGGAGACAACATGGCTACTGTGTACTGGTTCTTATGTGTGGAAGCGCTCTGTCAGAGATGTAACGAAGCATATGTAGGCAATGTGAGGCAAGTGAGGCTGAGGATAGTGAATCACAACATGTTATGCCATATGAGCCAAGCCTCTACAGTGTAGTGTAGGTTAAGGGGACTATTAGAGTAGAAGATAGGTGACAACATGAGTGTGTATGTATAAAACACTGTAACCTCACCGGAGCAGTGTCACATGTGTGCTGTCAGTACTCAGTGGAAGAGGCGTGTCATGAGCTATCCTAGGGAACGTCAGGTGACTGACGGTGTACTCCATGGATACCACTGATGTGACCTGCAAACCTGCCCACAGTGTGTCTGCACCCGTGTGCACCAGTAAGCCCGAGTAAGCATGCGTGCGCACGTGTTATCCCGTGTGCGTGTGTGGAGTGTGGAAGAACGAGTAAGCTAGTGTACAAATGGTGAAGCCTGTGTAATGTTGTGTATGCGTTTGTAAGCATGTATACATGTGTACTACACACATCACACACGTACTGCACACACAGACACACATGCTGCCAATACTACACACATCAGTGAAATGGCACATGGATGGAGAATACATCATCAGAAGTAACAGTGCTGTAAACTATGCTACAGTGATGGTCATAGCTGCAATGCATCATGCCCGCTGATATACACCTGGAAGTAACGCACTGTGTGTTAACAGCATGCTAACATCAATACAGTGGAATAAAGCCACAGTGTGCAGCAGCACCAGGTTAGTCAGATCCTGCATCAATGTTACACATCACAGGTGGTGGCACAGGTGACATCATATTCACAGGGTGTGGTGTTAACATTTCCAGAGCTGTCATTGAGCCATCCAATGTACACATAGGTGTGTGTGTGTGAGGGACAATGGTTATTGCATGGCCCACTGGTGGTGCAATGGGTGTGTGTATGTTGCGGTAAGTGTGTGTCTGCATATACACAGGTACAGCATGTGCCAGCCATATACAGGAGGTTGTGGGACAGTCACAGACTGTACCTGCCAGGCTGTAGAGATCCCCATTACTGGCCATGGACACCCCTCCATGCATCCAACACAACCCAGTCCTGCACCTGTCAATGTGTACACATACAGTCCTGGGATCTGTACCACAACCTGTGGATAAACGTGAGTCTGTAATGTTAACCTGAGGTGCATAGAATTGTCTGTTACTACAGACGTATATGAGCCATACTCACACTCCAGTGTACTAACCACTGCTGACTGTTGCCGAGATCTGCATACGACCATTCAAAGGTGCTGTACTAACATTGTTTCCAATGCCCGTGTAATACCCAGCAACACAATAACCAGTCACTACACATGTATAGCCCACGATCACTACAGCACACAGTATGTGCACTATCACAGAGCCATAGCAGATGTACATACATCCAAGGTGCTCACGTACAGATAATGCAGCACATTCAGGAGTGATAATCCCAACATACATATCTATATACCATATACATTATACATATATATAAATATATACAGATATATATAGCTATATACATACATACATATATATATATATATATATATATATATATATATATATATATATATATAGATAGATAGATATGTAGATAGATACATACACACACACCCACACCCACACGTGGCAGGGTTGGGAGCAGAACACAAACGTAAGCACTGTACCACACGACATCATTACGCAGTTACAGAACGCGCTACCATGATCAGTGGATCACATGATTCACACAGGTACATGTCTAGCCTGCGGACAGCAGCATCAAAGGCAAAGACACCGCATGGATGTTATGGAGAGTGAATACTGTAAAAGCAATGTGCTGTTGTCATGCAGCTGGAAACACACACACACACACACACACACACACATACACTTGGCAGGGCTGGGAGTCGAACATACACCTAACTACCCTAACTCACTACATCATGATGCATTTACAGAATGCGCTACCGAGATTACTAAGCACAGCAGTCCCAGAGGCAGACATCTAGGTGCGTGTCATCATCCACAAAGGCAAAGACGTCGGTAGGAAACTGCTGTGGTGTGAGGCATCTAAAAGCAAGACTGAGTCCCCAAGCGGACGGGAGCATGCGCGCAAACACACACACACACACACACACACACACACACACACACACACACATACACACACTTGGCAGGGCTGGGAGTCGAATGCATACTTCTAGGCGTGTGTCATCATCCGCATGGACAAGGATGCCGACAGGGATTGTATAGAGAGTGATCAGTCTGAAAGCATACAGACATATTACTGTCCCACGGTACACGTAGACAAACACACGGCAGTGGTGTGATCGTGGCAATGTAAGATTTACGGTGCACCATGACAACATGACATAGTCACGGGATGCCCCACAGACAGTACACCCTTCAAGATATTCGACCAGTGTGTACTCAGTAGGCATCCATCATGATGTTGAAAATGGACATATGTTGCCTGGATGACCACCATGGCTATACAGGATGTCAACGGCCATGCACAGAGGGACATCACCGACACAAGGTGTCTCTGGGCATGGCCACACGCTTAGTAATACAAGTCCGTTCGGACTGTACTGTGTGTCGATCTACACAACGGCATACTGGGCATGCTCACACATCAGTTGCAAAGGGTCGTCTTGCATGCAGACAGAATCTCAACTCGCAAGGGCTCAAGTTGGGACTGTCATGTGTGTCCATCTACACAACAGCATACTGGGCATGCTCACAAACTTAGCAGTTGCAAAGGGCCGTCTTGCATGCAGACAGAATCTCAACTCGCAAGGGCTCAGTTGGGACTGTTATGTGTGTCCTTCTACACAACAGCGTACTGGGCATGCTCACACACTTAGCAGTTGCAAAGGGCTGTCTTGCATGCAGAGTCTAGACACGGAAGGGCACAGTAAGGTATAACTGTCCCCAAGCACAGAGCAGTCACACACATGCAGTGACCAGTACACACTCAGCTGCCATCACAGCTGTCACAGGTGCAGATCCCATACATACACACCGCAGTCTACACTGTAGCCCTTGAGACATCACCATGTCGTTGCTGCAGCAGTACACAGCCATACATTACCGCAACACCGTGTGACACATGACCAGTGGACTGTACAGAGGTCTACAGCAACTGTGCAGGTTACACATGTACTGACAGGGTTCCAACAGGTGTTACACATTGCAAGTATACCACTATATATGACCAGGTCAGCTCAAGACATACCAGGGGCCCCGCGTCTTACACAGCTGTGACAGATGAGTGTTGCTGTACACCAACGAACACACATGTTTGGATATGTCAAACATGTGATTGTAGTGGATGTGTGCATGGACCACACACACAACACATATGTACATAGCTAAGCCTTTGCTGTCTCCCAGCAGAACAGTGGCCTAAGCAATCATACGCACGCAAATGGAAGGTGGGTCCATGTCTGTTGAATGCTCACAGTACAGGAGGTAGCAATGTTGACGGAGGACACATTCCCCTGTAGTAGTCACCCATGACACCCGTGATATCATACCACAGTCCATGTGTCATGTATGTCAACACACATGTCCACCAATAGCAATGCATACAAACATGGCTACAGGAGACACATGTAGGACCAATGCACATGTACAATCTGTACTGTGCATGCAGCAACCATGCATGTGCAGTAGCCGATGTCCATAACACAGCTGTGCCTAACTACAATATGCAGTCGCAATGCAGCCCCATCATTGACACCTGTATATGGTGACATACAGACAGTACAGTTGGTTGTACATCACGTATGGAGGGATCTGTGTACATAAAGTGGTGATCCACCTGTGTAGATGTATGTGTGCCGGGGATGGCTCACAGGTGTGTCACACGCCACCCTACCATGCCATGTGCAAACAGTACGCTATGTCATTGTTACTCGATGGTGATGACTTAACGCATACACAGTGGTCAGGTGTACCCAACTGTATGTCATGTGACACCTGTATCACTGACATCCTCCCGTGTGCACATAGCCAAACAATTGCCAGACATAGCATTGGTACACATACTGCGGACAGTACCGCTGCTTGTCTATCAAACGGATCATCATATGGCAGGTGTATTATGCCCAGCACTGCCATGTGTGTCCGCTTGTGTGACCACACATGCTACACATGGTGGGGACTACGTCCCAGATGTAACACATCCCTCTACACCGTTGTAGAGATCTGTACATACTGCAGTGTGGAATGCATGAGGTCGGCAGGTGTGGTGCATCACACACATCGGCTATCCGTACACACATATCTGGTCACCACAGTGTGTGTGTGTGTGTGTGTGTGTGTGTGTATGTATGGCTGTCTGGTGCTTGGTGTGAGGGTGTATGCTACCATACTGTTAAAACAGGATCACTAACCCCTCATGGTGATGCACTCTACTACCCTGTTGATGCCATCGGTCCCAGCCATACTGGGTACCTGTGCATGTCCCTTCTCTGTGCCACGTCGTGTGGGTGCAAAGTACTGTGAGGGTGATGACCACATAGGCAAGGGTCCACACATGAACACTATGGGGTGTGTTATAGTGGTGTAGACCCCGCAAATGTGGCCATGTTCCTGTACTGTGACAGGGTTATTACTTCTACACAGTGTGGCCTCATGTTATCAGGTGGCCTCTAATGTCATCATTGGCCTGACCGCTGTGTACAACCCCTGCACCATGTCAACATACCTGTAATGTTTCCTGGTATGTATGTCATATCTCTGCTGTAGCCTGTTCAACTGACCACATGCTTCAGGTGCAGTATATGTGCAGACATCTATGTCATGTTCGGATATCTGTGTCATGTTCGACTGTCCAAAAGTCAGGTTGAGGGTACGTTTAGCATGCTGATATTGCCATACGTGCCTGTGAGTACTCCACAGTTACACATGAGGGACTGCAAACACTGCTACCTGTTGGCACATGCCAGTACACCATAGGAGGAAACCAGGGCATTACCAACATGCTGTTACTGTTGTAACCGAGGCACATTCTGTGAACATATCACAATGCATGCTGCACCTGGACTACATGGTATGACTGGTGCATGTTGACAGTACACCACTGATGTCACATACACATCTCTCAGTATTCACACACGTCCAATGCAACATACACATCCCTCAATATGCATACACTAGCAATGTTAGATACACCTCTCACATCTCAGTATTCACACACGACCAATACAACATACACATCCTGCAATATGCATACACAAGTAATGTTAGATACACCTCTCACTATTCTGTTCACTCTGTGCATCAGACCATATGAGCATATCCCTGCACCGATGGTGTGGATGACAGGGATGCGGCACAGGCTTCATCATATGCACAGAGTGATACTGTTTGCCAGGGGCATAGGCTGCTCCAATGGATGACATCATGTGTGTGGGTAAGGGCCAGTGATTTGAATGGACATGTCTGTTCCATATGCATGTGGGTGTTGTGGAGCCCTACAGTTGTGTTTGCTGTGTGCGTGTATGTGTGCACACAGTTCTGTCATTTGTGAGGCCTACACAAGGGTAATATGGACAGCTCCAGATTGTACAGACTAGGTTGTACAGCTCACTGTGACCGGACACGGCCATGTGTCCTGTGCCTGCCAGGGGTTGCACGGGGACTACCAGGCAGAGGTACAGAATGGCAACTGTCCGATGACACATGGCCACTGGAACCGTGTCCCCACCAGGAACGTCCAGGGCCACGTCCACGTGGCCTGCTGTGACCTGGTGTGGACATTGCAGCACCAGCTGCACTGCTACTGCTACCGGCACTATGGGAGCGGTCATGTGAGGTGGCACGTTCATGGTGATCTGCACTAGGTGGTGTAGCTGGCCTACGTCCATGTGTCCTACGCCTCACCCCTACCACATGTTCCAGCACAGACACGCTCACGGATTGCCATGCCACGGTCGAGGATTCTGACCATGTCACCCAATCACCTGTCCAGAACATCAGCAAGCTGCTGTTGAGCACCTGCCAATGCCTGGATGTTGTTGTTTAGGGTACTGATAGCAGCCCGCTGCAGCCTCTGCCCTTCTCTGTTCTGCCGTTCAGCACGTGCCTGTGCCGCCATTACAGTCTGGAACGTGCATCTGGTGATCCCAGCTGCTGCATTTTGTCCTGCAGGTGCATGTCTGCCAGAGGTCCTCCTACGAGCAGCACCAGCCACATGCCTGTGTGGCACATCTGCAGTCACTATACTGCCACCATGGTGTGGAGACACACCTTCGGTAGCCACCACATGTTCCTGTTCAACGCTAACAAATGTTGACTGTCTTTCCTCTATGGCCACTGTAGATGCGGTATGTGTTGGCAGCTGAACTATGTGCAGAGAAGAGGGGGACATAGCTGGGATGGCAACCGTTGGCACAGATTCCACCCCTGACATCCCTGCCTGTACCTCGTGCATATGTTCATCACTGCTAGCATCAGTGGGGACACTATTAGATGGACCGCAGGAGGGTAACGCACCTACATCACCTGTGAATGCAAAGAAATACTTTACATTACAATAGACACACACACACACTGACACACACACACTGACACACACACACTGACACACTGACACACACACACACACACACACACTGACACACACACGCACTGACACACACACACACACTGACACACTCACACACTGACACACACACACTCACACACTCACACACTCACACACTGACACACTGACACACACACTGACACACTGACACACTGACACACACACTGACACACACACACTGACACACCGACACACTGACACACACACTGACACACTGACACACACACCGACATACACACTGACACACCGACGCACACACTGACACACCATGCAGGTGAGATGACAGATGACATGCAGCATGCTTGTGATACGGCTGACAGCATGCAGCTCAGACATCAATAGTGCTTGTAAGCATACCCCCTGGAATGCACACTCCAGCAGGCAGGTGTCATATCATTATCCATGCAATTCACATGATCATGGTAGTATGCATGCATCCCCGTGATACACCATGTGGACCAGAAGAGGATAACAGTACACATGGCTGACGTGACCTTGACATGTAATCTGCTGACATGTTCATTAACATGCATGCATGCCTGACACAATGGTGTTGTGACACATGTACAGCATCATACTGGGTATCACATTGTGGTGTTGTCCATATGCCCTACAGATAGAATGCATGTTGAGCAAATGTGCATGGGCATGGTAGGGGACTGGGCCATCTACATTGCTGTACAGTGTGATGTACAGACACTGTGCCATTGCATGGCATCATGAGGCATCTATATTGCTTAACAGTGCATGTTATGTACACATTGCATATCCAGAACTGCAAGCATACCCATGACATACCTGTGGATTGTGACCTACGATGCTGAGGTGTATACACACCCAACCATGCTGTGTCATGTGACAGGTCACTGGAGGACATACAGGTGACACCCCTGCATGATGACTACAGAGTGTTAGCTGCCTGGCAACCATGTCCACATATAGCGGACCTGTCACGTCACCATTTCACACATGACATTGATGTACCATGCACACATGGTGCACAGCTAACAGTGATGTCCTACAGCAGGGGGGAAAAGTACAGTGTCTGTGGCCTGGTGTCACTGTCAGTGGAATCTTTGAAGGTGACTACAGTCATGCTATGACACAGACAACATCATGTTCAACACATCTTATGAGGTACATGTCACTGACACCTCCACTAGCTGTGCACAGGCATTTATGATGTGCAGCGTACCACATCACCTGTACAATCGGTCTAGTACAGCTGTACTTGGACCATGTGTGGACAAAGTGGGACAAGGTGTATCCACATCCCGTCTTCTGTGTGGCTACCTGTCTCTGGCCATCCCCCATGGCCATGTGTGCACATGTGTTGGTCATGTATGTGATGGCCGTCTATCACACATGTCTGTGTTGTCCCATATGACATACACCCATAGATGTTGGTTATGTCACCATCCACAGAGCTATGCAGACAGGTGTATGTGTGGTATGTGGAGTATGGGTTATGGGAAATTGTGACAATATTGCAACCAAAGCGCTACGTGTCTCAGACATGTCGGATGGAACATCACAATGTGTGAAACCATTGCAGGGCATATAACACAATGGTGATGCCTGTGGTCTGCCCATATCACTGCTCACTGTGCGGTACTGGTTTGTGTACCACACATGTTGTTCCACTGTATAGTACATATGCCTCCATTGTAGAACACCTCCACCGTTGTATGCACAGCTGGACACACATGTAGCAATGACAAATACTGTAGTTTCATGTCTGTGTATCATTTCAGTTGTATATATTGCACATGGGTGGCCTGTGTGGATGATGGGTGATGCGACCTGTATATCCATGTATTAACTGGCCACATGGCGAATAGATCTATGCTGTGACATGCCTGATACTGATGATAGACTCACCTGCAATGGACTCTTGTCTGTGCGGCACGCCGAGGTACCTGTATAGGGTGACACAGCAGTATGAACATTATCCATGACTGTATGACAGCCACAGGGTACACAGTGCAGGTTAACACATTCGCCTGTACAATAGCATATAGTCAGCACATGTGTGCATACCATACCTCTCAACCTCTTAGAACAATAAATGTGGACAAAGCCTACTATGATGGGGGACATATAGGGACAACTGTGACATATTGCTCTTACTAACCTGGATATTTGATAGACCAATAGGTTTGCATGCACATGTGTTTGCAATGGAATGTGCAGTCATAAACACTACTGTATGTCATCATTTAATGACTCCATTCCTCAGCTATTTGCCAGAAAGGGACAGATATTAAGGGGAACACACGACAATATGAGGCAGACATCTGGACATCCTGCAAATACCCATACAGTTCAGAGGTATGGTGCCTACAAAGGATAGCATGAAGCATGTGTGTCCACATACCTTGCATATGTTGTTACATTACATGATGTACACTGACACATGCACGTACATGGGATATACTGGCCATATGTTCAGTACTGACTTACCAGGCAACTCCAGGCTCATTGGTTGGGAGACACCCACCTCCATGATGGCGGCTACTGTTTGTAGGGGCTGTTCCGAGGGTGTTCCCAGACTGGCCAGTAGCTCCTCTGTGTGTGTGAGTGGAGGCTGGGTTGGTGGCCCACCACCCATACCACCTTGTTCCCTGGCGATTGCAGTGGCACGCTGTTTTGCATGACGTATGAGGTCCATGCAGTTTCTGCGCACCTGCTGGTAGGTGCGGTTGTGGCCGCCCACTTCATTGACCCTCCTGCGAAGATCCTGCCACAGGTCATCCCACTGCTGTGCATGCTGTGGCACTTGGCTAAATAACACCTCATAGTTCTCATGGAGGTACGGTATTATGACATCATCCTCCTGTCGGCTATATGCTGGTAGGCGTAATGACATTATCTGTAAGACATGATGAAGGTGACAGGTCACATTTACAGACATGTACAGTGATACTGCTGCACATACATTCTAGTACATTCGCACAGTTATCTTTGCAAATCAACATGACACTAACACGACTGGCATGTATGTGTCCCACACATGTAACACCCAGTATGCATTGGATATCATCCCCATATATGTGTGTCACCTCATTAGTGTTCCTACTGCATGTGACATCAGTCTCCATGTGGACGTCTGTTTGCATGCACTGATGTTCTTACCTATCTACCCATGCCTGATGTATCCACGGTAATGCTGTTGACATAGATGCTGTGGATATGTCACATATCAACACAGACACAGCCTTACTGGACTTGGGCAGTGACAATGCACCAAGTACGCATGGAAACTTGTACATGCATCTGTTTTTCCATAGACATCTACACTGCACAGCTGTTCAACATCCTGACACGGATTACCTGTGTTGCACATGTGATAGACATGGGACAATGGCTAGTCGGACGTCATTCGCAGGTAAGGTTATCGGCTATGGCATGTACAGGCTGGGTTTCCTAGCTGTATCCGACAGCCATTATGCCACCACGAGGGGCATCAGTGATACATTACTGATCCAGATAGATGATACTACATCTACCACACGGCCATCACACCATGTATGGCAGGGATGATATGTGCAGCTTTGTGGACAGGGCTGCATGGTATGGCGGGAGTATGTCACAGGTATGGCACAGGGATCTGTCCAGCATGTGGCCATCCTAGTCATAGGACGGTGGTTGTCCATGACGTATGTCTTTCAGATCAGGCTATGGACATGTTGCATGTCTAACAGCATAGTGTGGCATATGTCTGTATGCAAGGTGGATAGCATGCTGCATACTAGAGGTGGGTATTCTGGAGGCTGGTATTGGCCATCCATGCATGGGCCCTACCCCTGGAGGGTGATGTGTATTCCAATATTGGTCACACGGTTGCTGTGTTTGCCTGTCCAATGATCTCCGTGCTCATGGATACCACCCTGTCATGTCATGGGTACCTCGGATGACTACCTAAAGGGCCAGGGAGATGTCTCCAGCTCAGGGAGGTGTACTACACTGCACCATCCCTAACACAGTGTCCATACTGTTGACCACAGCCTAAGTGTTTCTTAATGGGTACGGGGGTATTCCCCTAGTGGTGTCATTGCTGATATCATCCACCAGAATGTGCACATATGTCACACACATTACACACACAGCACATTCTGTATGTTGTTCACAACACTGTGACAACAATTGCCCATAGGTCATGGCCATTCACATCATCACATACACAGACGGCTGACATTTGTCTGTGTGGTATGGGCTACAATGTGGGTGGGGTACAACACATTAACCCTGGTTTACTGTAGCTGACACCGTGTGATATGCACATGTCACTGTAGCACCTTTGGTAGTTGTGAGTCTGTCAACAGGCCAGTAGTAGGACACTCCTGTGACATACACAGGCATCTGTAGCCAAACATCCATACTGTCTTGTGCATCTGTACTGCTAACATCTACATTGATAATGGTTCATGGACCTGCAGACCATACCCAGCAGTGTTTTGATGCGGTGCCACCAATCATGACTGTTGTCAACACTTGTGGGTTGACAGTATACAACACCCTATCTGTAATGTATGGGCATGCTCAGCACTTGTTTAGAGCTTCTCAGCACGTTATGAGCTACTGCTTAGTTTAGCACCCATTTCACACCAGTCCTCACAGGTACACTGTCTGTCCATACATTTCCAGCTTGATAACTGTACAACAGCTGTCGTACACACATAACTCACATACCTCGTGAGACATGGTGGTTTCTATGGCCTGTCCACCTGCCACATACCACTTATATACAGGCATGTCCAACTGGCACGTACCAGTGCTATTGCCTGTCACTATGATGACTATGTTGTACATGTGGCAATAGAGCTATTCTCATGTCCACAGTCAATGCTCACCTCCCAACATACAACAGTACAGCCTGTGGGGGATGCTCATATGCAGCCCTGCTGGGGGTTATACTGTCACCAACCCTGACTGCACCTGACAGTCATGTGGGGTTGTGCAACATTGGCAACACACCCCACACATCACATGGTCCCACATGATCTCCACCACAGGCCACACATATGGATACACCCTGTACAGTACCCCTCCATACTCTGTGTGGGCACCAACAACAGCCCACATCACCAAACACAACCAGACCAACCTATAGCCCACAGACATGTGTGCCCATCACATACAGCCAATAGGGTGTCAGAACATACACACCACACCTGTCTTAGTTGACTGTCAGTGGTCACACTGCTGTTCCACTCAGCAAGCTACACAAGGCAATAGTCACATCCTGCTGTCCAGTAACTGGTTCTGCAACATAATCTATGCACACATGCCACAAGTCAGCAGGTACAATGTGACTTCCCTTCCATGTTTGTGTGACTGAAGTTGTCACTCAGGGCACAGACTACATGTGCAGGGACATGCAATAGCCCACCAGTGTTGTCGCCCTAATGGTGTGGTCCACGCCCTGGGAAGCATTTTGCGGTCATCCAGACCTGTTACCACTGTACTATGAATGACTGTGTCACTCCCAACAGTTGTCCATGCTTCTGCTGTCATTCCACAGGCATCTAGTATATGTCCACTTTGACAGACCCAGACAAACAACATGATGCTGTGGCACAGTTGACCTGCACCTGTCAGCCCTGGGAGTACGGATCACATGTTAGACTCTTGCTGCTTTTATACTGCCTGTCATGCACAGTGCACACTAACAGTCACCACCAGAATGGGAACTGGCTAGCAAAGCATGTGGTCATGTCACACAATGCTTGACATCATCCTCTGTTTTGCACGCAGGCAAGGCACACCTGATACTGCACCACTGCAATATCTCTGCAGTGACTGGGACCTGCCTCTTGGCTCTGCGGAGCACACCTGCAATGACTGTGTATAGACAGACAGTACCTCTCAGGCATGTACCTGGATTGGCACACCCACAGCTGAGGTGTCCCCGTATTCCACTATGTTGTACACATATCCCGGCTGATTACTTCTCACAATGCATCACAGGTGCTCTACGTGCATATAACTGTGTCCGGAACTACTGCTGCTACTAATGTGAGACTGACAGTAACCCACACTTAACTGTGATAGCTGCACATGTACTGATACATTAGGCGTACACTGTGCGAGAGTCATAACCTCCGCTCAGCTGGTTCAACACATACACCACCTCCAAGACCAGCAGTATCCTTGATATGGACACTACCAACATGTGACTGCTGTTCCACACCTGCGGTTATCCCCTCATTGGTGGAATCCGAACTTCTGCTACCCACCCTTGTTAGCCACATACCGACACCACACACTTCACGGCATACACAGTAGATGAGTACTACAACACCAACTACAGATGTTGTATGACAGCGGTAGTTGTTGTCGTGACACACGTGCAGGTGGACAATGCACATGCAAACGCTGAGACATACCCCAGTGCACTTCAATAGCACGTAGACGACAATGTGGTTCATGCTATTCCACACAGAGCCATGCTGGTACACACCAGAATACAGACGACACTCTGGGGGTGCAGTCCCACGGACATACTTTACAACAACAGGTGGGGGCTGTTACACAGTGGTGTACATTCCCATGGGTGGGGTGACACACTGGTCATCCTCGGTAGGGCCACAGGATCCCACATCACATACACCATAACTAGCTACGTACACATTACTGCGACACATTCCCAGATGTACCACGAGGCATTAAAGTGGTATGTCGGTAGTCGTATGCAATACCCACATCTGTTCACACATACAACTGTCACTCTGGAACATGACAGTAACAGGTGATGTTGGCAACATGCTGTCTGATGGCATCATTGCTAACATTACCCTCTCTCACTCCCTGCAGGGCCACATTCTTTGCAGGTACATTATGGTGTACCTGCAGTCACACCTACACAGTACCTACCTGCACTCTATATGTCCTAGGACACAGGCCCCTTGTCACCCTGCAATATCCCAGACTGTGATGTCCACAGAACTCTGAACAGCATGTCTCCCCACTGGGACACCATATTCAGTAATAGCCTTGTACCAGACATTGTGGCCCCTGACTGGCACACAGCGACAGTAACACTCCTCACAGGTGGTGCCACACTGCACGACTGGGACTATTGCCCTACACACCTCACTGGACTGGTATGCACGGCTATAGGGCACATCATCATGGACATCATTCGTCGACTCTTTGTTGTACTCCAGTCCTTGGATGCCAGCTGGGTTGGTCTTGTTGGGGCCACAGCATGCCTCCTACACCTGTTGAACACCTTTCCTACAGTCGCCAGAGTAGTTGATGATGACATGGGTGTCCACACAGCCTGCATTCTCCTCTCGCCGCCATTCAGCACCGTTCTCCATTCTGGTATTGACTACATACACATCCACCTGCACATCACAACATATTTCTCCAGATGTTATGCAATGTGGCTAACGGATGGGACACACACACTGAGGGTGGCATACCATATCACATACTGCAATCCAGTTACACTTGGCTTACCACAGTCCTCAGTCATGGGGCCCTCATGTTCAGTATATGCTTCCCTGAGGTACAGGCTACCACTGAGGGGATTTCCCTGCCTAGCTTTACAGACCACTGCATACCCAGGGCCGTTGTTGCTCCACCAGCTGATACAGACCCCATCCATACGGGTGTCACTGTGACAGATACCAATATGAACATCATGGCCTCTACCTGTATGACACTTGGTGTGAACATCACCTTTGCAGTACACCATCCTCCCACTGGTTATCACATAGGTGTTAGTCCCCTACATACATGTTGCATTGTACATGTTTGTAAGACACATGTATGTCTCACACACTCCTGTGATTACCAGATTGCCACTGTGGAGTGGATATCCTTCTACGTGTTCACACATGTCTGTACTGGGTGTGTAGCTGGTACATAGGCACACATTGTACCTCTGACAACCGGACGTATACGCACATCCATGGGTACAACACCCCACATAGGGTGTACCTTACACAACAGCTTTACATAACCCAACATTAAAACGCCATGATGTTTATTGAGCTACAACTGTTAATGTATGCGGCTTATGTACAGACACCATGTCTGTACACATTTGCAGACTACATACTCAGGGGTGACGTCTGCTGCAAAGACAGGGCCCATGTCTGCAAATATGTTTATGGATATACTCCGCATACACGACTTACACAATAGCCACTATGACCATGATTCTCATGGATATGTGCACACACACGACTGTGTGTGGCATGTGCTTGGGGGTTGCATTCCCAGACCGGACACTCACCATGCTTTGGGACATGATGCCTATGTACATCACACATGGGCAGTCAGTAGCAGTGTTCATGTGATATCTCACTTGCTGGATGGTGGACACATGTACGCCAGGGATCACTGCAGTGGCTGTACTGTGCAATGATGCAGGTTACACATGGCTCTTCTGTTCACAGGACACTACCCTGGTGAGGTGCCACTGGTGTGCACACTGTAGTTGTTGTTACACATTGACTTGCCAGACTGCATGGTACCCCACTATGAACATGTGCAGCTATTACATGTCCTTTGTGCATGGTTACTGGTATAGCCCTTCCAGTTAGATTGGCTGTCACGCTATTACAATGTCCCATGACTATGGGCCATATGTATACTGTTATTGTACATGTCAATCATGTTCATGTTTGTCTGTCACATCTCTTCTGCTATTCTAGTATGGGAGTAATGTTTGCGTCCTTTGCAAATGCACAGAGTGGAGTACATAGTTATTTTATCATAACTGTTTATACATATCTTAATTACATACTGCTCATATCACTATATGATACCTTTGTTATGCATCATATGCCTGTTCTCCTGTGTAACATATCTGACGTATCAATCTACTGTACTATACATTACACATGTTTTACATGGTATCCCATAATTCAACCATTACTTGCACAGAGGGTCCACCTTAGACATGGCATTGACGTTATATGCCCTTACACATGCATACTGTTACAATATATCTACATATACTATCCCCTGCTATGGCACGTACTTATTGGACATACCCTGCCAGTGACGGCGGGTCATATGACATTGTTCTGTTTAACGCCGTCATGTTGCATCCCTTGTGGTGTCTGTGCTGTTTACCCTGTGGCCCACTGCTGGACGCACATCTTCTACAAGCATTAGTACAATCGGCGAGACATCACTACATAAATACCATTCCCCACTTTATGCATGGCGGACACTGTTAATTACTGCAAACCAGGCTATGCATACACTGACATTACGTAATACAGAACATACTATACATACAGTTAGTGTTATACATACCTTGATATCGTTCTGGTGTTTCGTCTCTATGTCGCTCTTCTGTATCACTCTTTCAACTGTTATACGGTATGAGCATACAGTTTGCATATCTGGCAAGTCATCCTTATATACGTCTATACCTGCAACATGTGGTTTACTGCCGCCAATTGGTGGTCCTGTGTGACTAATTACGTGCACTTCAGCTGTGCAGCTACTCCATTCACCAATTATGCGGCAGCAGTGGGGTATAATTGAATTCTCCACCTGGGCATTGGCCATTTGCCCTGCCTTTGGGGAGATGGCCTGTATTGTGCTTTGTTGTGTGTAATTGCAACTGCTTTGTGTAGAGCCAAGTCTATTTTGGGGTCATGTCCCCCGTGGATTGTGTGTGACGGCTTGAGTATGTGGTTCTACCTGTGACTGTACCTGTCATCCCACCCATCTGATAAAGGACTATTGCAAACACCTGCAACATCGCCATTTGTTCTGTTATACGATGGATACAATTTTGCATGGCGCCTTTAAATGTCTCTCACAAGGTATGTCAACAGTTCAGCGGATGTAATTGACTAACTAGATGTTTGGGCTGTGGTTACAGTCTGTATTGCTATTGTTTACAATGTGGGGAATGTAGGCAGGTGTACATAGCATATATGGTTTTGTGGGGCTTGCATTTCTACGTAGTCCATATATATGTGTGTGGGCCCCTTCCCTAATTACAGTGCTATCACTTAATAGACTTCTGTTATGGGAATTTACTTTGGGCCATTGTTAATTGGTTTCTATATGGTATGCAGGTGCGGTTGATACTTCCATACCTCCGGATGTACAGCGATATGTGCAGGGATATTTGCAAATGAATGCTATCCCATGTATGTCTTCCCAGATATTTGCAGTCATTGCAGTGGTGTTGGTGTCAGACCCTCTGTCACATGGCTTGCCACCTTTTCATATGGCCATAGTTGGACACTTGCGGGTCACACAGTGGTGTTTACAGGCTGACATATGGCCATGGTCAGTACACAGGATAGCACATACTTTTATCCTCATTACATACCTATTGTTCTTGGTCCTTCACTACTTATCGGTTTGCATGTAACATTTCCATTTCTTACATACAGGCATGAGTATTTCTTGCAACTATTGCATATTATGTGGGACATATTAATGTCCTACACTCACGGACAGTTGCCCTTTCTAATGTTTCATGTCAGGACACACCTGCCCAGAGGGGTCTGTCCCTCCCAATGTGGGACAGGTGTTTACCGCATGCCTACGGATAGCTATACCCGCACCTACCGTAATCATCTACCTCCGAGTTGCCACCTACAGACACACTATGTGGACACACACACACACACTTTAGTCACACGGGAACACACATGGCACCCTCAACACACACATACACAGGCTACATCACTCACAACCACAGTTGTACACGGTACCTACGTGGACCGCACCGCCGACAGCGGTGACTACATGTCCTTACTATCGTCCTATTGCCTTTCATCCTCCTGTTTATTCGTGTCGGTGTGTGACACGTTCCATAGTTGGTGGTATCATGTTTATTTGTACCTCAAAGGTGTTTAGAATGTCGTCGACCTATCTATATATTTGCAGATGCCAGTGACCCCTTGTATATCGACATATATCACACTATCGCCCTTTCTATCTGTATTATATATGTGTAGATATATATATATATATATATATATATATATATACATATATATATACACATATCTCGGACAGGGGTGGTGACAGGCACGCTATGCCTTTCATTGTGTGTTTGTCAGTGTATACTGTGTTTCCTGGACTCCGCACGTTTGTGTCTGTACCTGTCACATTACACACCTGCCATAGGTTAAGATTACTTCCCATTCCACTTTGCGAGGGACAATCCCTCTTTGTGCAGTTATGTCCTGAGAAATAGTTGTGAACATAGCAACTGTCCTGCGACTCTGGGACAAACATATTCCCTATAGTTTATGTCATAGTTGCATGACACACTTATTCTGTATCTGACCCACCTACATGTTACAGGACACGGAACACATACCTGCGACCATTACTAGACTATAAGCTTTTTATCTATGCAAAACACAGTCATTCTGGTTTTCATCCTGGCCAGGTGTGTGTCGTCCTGCTGACATCTGGCGTATGTCCCACATTGGTCATTTGAACTGTGGCAACCCTACTGTACGTACATCTTGCCTAGCAATAGTGTTGGGTTATTGTGTACATGACTGCCTGTTCCACTCCTGGCAGTGGTCGTTTTACCCTTCAGAGCAGGCGCTATTTGTTCAGGGGTGACTAATGCTGGTGTCACCTATTCTGTACATCACTGACCGTGATCTGCGCAGTGGTCGGTGACACTTGCCCTGTTTCGTGCATATCCGTATAGTTGTATTTAAACATCGCTTACCAGCTGTGGGCAACGCTTATTCCCGCTAATGTGTGCTACACATATTCTGATGACCTGCATCCGGAATGCATTACCAGGGGGCTGTCGGGATTATGTGACATCTTTTGCGGGACGTGGGACCAGGAACATGCACGACAGTCACTGCATGTACCACTTGGACATCTGGGGGTTGTACACGAATTATGTAAATTTGTATGTGCAGTAGACTACAGCAGTTACTCCACACTACACTCACATGGAAGATTCCATTAGTTTACAACTTGATGAGTCCAGTTAATGGTATGTCCATGTGATGCTTACTGGCTGTACTCCAGCACTGGTTATGTATATCACAATTAGGTACACCCGATTATTTGCTACACCTTCATACGACCATGGATGCAGCATGCCGGGGTGACTAATGCCTGTCATAGGTACATCCCCTGCCTTGACACTACATCCATGATTACATTTTGTGGAGCCCCTCAGTAATGCGGCGGGTAATCCGTGATGACTGTGTGTAGGACAGTGCTTACACACATGTGCTCCCGCGATTGCCTCTGCTCCAGTACGTGACAGTTGCTTACTCGATGTTGTGTCGATGGGTGTCACTGTTTGCCCCGTTTGGTGTTTTGCCTCTGACAATCGGGCGTGTACCTACCGATGTACCTGGGAACCTATACACACAGCACCGACAGATGCTGATGGGCGCATCTACTGTTCAGGTGTTGACAGTTCCGTGTTCCCATGGCTGTTGCATGTACAATGTTTGAGGGCTGCCTATGTAGGATTCCACAGTGGGCCACCTATACATCACAATTTACAGGTAGTCGTGTTTGTGTACCATCCAGGTTACTGTGTGCAGGTGGGGAGGGATGTCAGTCCGTGGGAGCCTACACTGTCAAGGTATGTGCTATACGTTCCCTCTTTGCCAAGGCATAGGCATATTGGGCATGCCTCCGTCTGTCTACTGGAGCTGGTACAGTGTGTCCGTGGTCTGGATCCCTCTGTGCCTGTGTTGGCCTTGGCACTTGCGGTGGGCTGTGAGGCCCTCCCCCATTATGACCCTGCTGCAGCTGTTTCCGCAGGATCATATTATGTAGCATGGCACATACTATGAAGATGTGGGCACACGTGCCTGGAGAGTACTGCAAGGCTCCACCAGATGTGTCCAAGCACCGGAACCGTGATTTCAGCATCCCGAATACACGCTCTGTGATGATTCTGGTTTGTGCATGTGCCTCATTATGGCGTTCTTGCATTGGTGTGTGTGCATTTCTGATGGGGGTCATCATCCATGGTTCCAGTGCATAGCCAGCATCCCCCACAAGGTGACCTTGTGGGATGTCCCCCCTGACAAATACCTGATACAGCTATGAGGCATGCCAGATATGGGAGTCCTGGTAGCTTCCAGGGCTGCCAGCACACACATCCATGATAATGCCCTGGGCATTGCACATGACCTGGCAGTTGATGGAGTGGAATCCCTTGCGGTTAATGTAGCACCTACCATACTCACCGGGTGGTGACTTAATTTGTATATGCGTGCAGTCTATCACACACAGTACCTCCGGGTAGTTTGCCACATGGTGGAAGTGACGCATATTGCTGGCCAACTCCTCCTGAGTTCGGGGGAAGTGTATATGCTCATTGGCATGTGGTAACATGGCATCCAGGAACTGGTGTAGTACCCTGGATGCCGATGCCTGTGAAATCCCCATTATATCTCCAGTTGGCCTTTGAAAAGTACCTGTGGCTAGTATTCGCAAGCTTACACATACCTTCGTGTCCACTGGGATGGGTTCCCCTCTGTTGTTTCTGGTTCTCAGGCATGGCCAGCACAGCTCTACTATTTGCTGTAAGATGACCCTGTCCACCCTGTAATGATCTACTATCTCCAGATCATGTAGCCCCTGGTAGGTTACCCTTGGTCTGAACACTCTTCCCCTCCTCCGAGGCCTACGGTGGTTGTTGGCATCATCCTCCACAACACCGTCGGTCTGTAACACATGCTGATGAATCATAGCTATGGCAGCTCCCAACATGTACATTTTAAAAGTTCCCCATCTGTTTACACCTATGGTGCGGTGTTTGGGAATACACTGTTGTGTGTTGGGTGCTTTCACAATTTATACTGTTTTGCTGTGAACACTGATGATGTCACAGGGTGTGTATGTACGATCGTGGCTACAGGGTATCTTCTGTGTTTTATTTACGAAACCGCTATTGTGCTGCCTTTGGTGTTGTATTACATTTGGATGCCGTGAATTACCTCCTGCCCTTCCGTTTACATTTGTGCACGTTACACCTACCATTTGCTGGCATGCATCCAGCTGCCTGATTTCATTTGTACTTTCCTAGACCTGGCTTATCTTGCGTAATGTGTGCTATTGCCTATCTACTGTGTGTTTGCTTTGCTCTGCTATGACAGTTCTCCTATCTTTGCATTCCAGGTCTTCCACACCTTCCTTTGCAATCCTATGCCACCCCTATCCTGTTTTGCAGGTTTCTGCATGCAAGCTTGTCTACTGCCATCAATTGGCCGCCGTGTGTTGATTGGTGTTAATTGCTCATTAGTACGCCAATTACCCTGCTTCAGCATTTCCTTCTTTTCTTCCCCTGACCTTCCTTTTTGTGCTATTGTTCGCGGCGCATGCATCCGCTTACCGGGTTTCGGGCACGAGTTCATCCCTGTACACATGCGCTTTCAGGCACCATGTGTGCTCTCAGCTGAATGGTTCTATACCCTCCTCCCTACCCCTGTCCTTCAGCTTTGCTTAGCAACGGGCAGGCCAGATTTGCATTGCTCCAATGTGCTTACTGATACGGTGGCACACCCCTCTGCTGATGTCATGTATCACCTTTGATACACTCCTCGGTGTTATAGCGCTGTGCCATCAGGTACATCCTTAATCCGGCGGGACGTTTGCGATTCAGTATTACCTGCCTCATTTGCATGGCATTGACTACTAATTCATAGTTACAGCGCCGAACACTGTTGCGGGCCCCTGGCAACCCTTGCGCCTTG
Organism: Protopterus annectens; assembly: GCF_019279795.1. Classification (NCBI taxonomy): domain Eukaryota; kingdom Metazoa; phylum Chordata; order Ceratodontiformes; family Protopteridae; genus Protopterus; species Protopterus annectens. The sequence continues at coordinate 844,902,043 of NC_056737.1, read as the reverse complement.
CTTGTGGTGTGTCATACCTACCATTGCATATTATGGTGCAATCCTAATTTGTCTTTCATTGCGATTTTCTGCCATTTTTATATATTTCCTTTGTATTTCTGTTTGCACACACACATGCCCTGCGGTTGTACTGTGCGTTACTGTGGACATGACATTAAATGTTGTTTTTTAGGTGTTGTGCATCTTTTCTTGTGCCATTGGCTGTGTATTTGTCCATTGGCATATGTTAACTTTGTAATACATGCATGTGGTCCACTTCCATAACTCCGATGTTCTGTTTGGGAAAATGTAAGCCGTGTTTTTTGGTTAACATTTCCATGGGCTTGCGCTACGCCTGCACCACATTGTGACTCGCTGTATGCCTTCATTAGCATGGTGCGACACTGCGCATGGGGTGATTTGCATACCTATGCTGAGGGCTGCGTAGCTCTGGCGTACGCCAGTAGTGCACGTGGGATTGGTTCATACCTGAATCGCTCGGCGGACATATTTGGCATTATGCCGCCTATGCTACGCCTGCGCCTGATGCATGTTTCATGAATCTGGGGGGCTGTTTTAAAGATAATGGTAGCTTATTGTAATTTTGGATGTTTCAACAGGGTTAACAGCTATTGGAGAAACAGCACATCTATTATTTTATTCATTTATGTTATTAAGACTTCAGTTAAAAATGAGTCTACTACAAGAGTGCATGCTGTTAACTCATGACTCACTAGCTCATTGCCACTTGCTCGAAAAGGCAAGTGCACTAACACCTACTAGCTCAATCTTACTTAACTATTTAGTTCTCCTAACACCCAATCCTTTTTAAACTTTGTAGCCCTACCAGAACCCTAACACTAACCATAAAACTCCCACCCAGTTCCAAACCCAATTCCTTACCCTAAAACTCCACTCCCCCTCCCTAAACCTAAATTCCCTGATCTCTTCCTAATCCTAAACTACCTCTCTGATCCCTACACCTAAAACTCCTCTCCTGCTTCCTAACTCTAAAACTCCCTTCTTGCTTCCCGTCCATCCTAACAGCTACCACACTTACCTCACTCAAACTTGAATAATGCGTTCACATAAGGTGCAACACCTGCTTGTCTGAACTCATATTCAAGTTCTCACATAAGCAGCAGTCATTACAAGCTACAGGATGATAGAGTCCCTCGTTTTCAAGCATTTCGGACTTGAGCATTTGTAAAACTGTTAAAAACAGTATTTGTTGATCTGTTGTCTCATAAATGTGAAATGGTAATCCATATTTTTAGCAGTGGTCTTGAGAAAGGATTTAGCCCGACAAAGATTTTTCAGCACTGTTTGTAGCAGAGCAATGTTAACATAATAACATCTTTATGTGCAGTATGTTGCAATGTACAGTATGCAGCAGTATGTAGCTTTACTAAGCATAGCAGCTAATACCTCACATAGAGAGGAATGTAAAAATATTGGATTGCAGCAGAAAAAATAAATTGCCTGTCCCCCTTATATTTTCTCCTTTTATTGATCACAAACCTTTAACCAACATAACTGCAGCTCAGCTCAAGTACAAGCCAATATTTAGTATTGACTGATGAGTCTTAGTTATTTAGATTATATAGATGTTATAGACTGTATATGTACTGAAAAATGTTTTCAAATGGATAACATGTATCTAAATATTTTGTCTCCTATACTATATCCTACAGCACAATAAATGAATACTTGTTATTGATTTTAAATATTTTTCAGTGATATTTTAAAAAGCAAAGAACTGGTTAATCATATAGATGAAGCAGAACTTGGAAGCCTCATCCCTACAGATATGATTCTAGAATTAGAAAAACGCTATTTTGATCAAGTGATGGTAAGACTGCATTTTTAGTTTGGATACAGCAAATGACTGATTTTCTGCTTGTTCTGTTTCCTCTGTATACATATATAATGCATGATATAAGATTGCACTAGAAATCATGTAATTAACTATGCTTCTTATTTAATAATAATAATAACAAATGTATGATATGAGCATGCATTTCTTCTGACATTTTTCATAATTCTTTACTGTTGGACTGCATATTTAAATCGTAGTATAACCTCTGTACTTGGTCCTCTCCAGAATAATTTACTTCACATTTTCTCCATTCAGCTATTGATCCAAGTAGTAATTTGTGAATGCCAAAATAATAAAGTATTTCCGTGATTATCTCTACTAGTATAAACAGTTATATTAGTGTCTATAAATATGAAAACTTTGAAAACCTATTATGATTCTGCATGCCGATTTCCATTAATTTTCTTCACTTACATATGTAATCTCTTGAGATTTTGATAATATGATTTTTCAGTATAGCATGCAAAAGAGAGCTGACTGCCCACACTGCTGTGAGAAACACTGCACTCCACAATTAAACATTCCAGTTTCATGAACGTTTCAAGTCCCTCATAACTAAATATCCTTATTCCATGGATATTTACCATCCTCCATTATTAAATACTCCAGTGCCATATATATTGTAATGCCTTGTGTTAAATAAATATACCTATTTCATAGACATCATAAGACTCTGTCTTTACTGTTGTTGTTGTGTTTTGGCTTTTCCCGGTTAGAGGTCGCCACAGCGGAACTCCGGTTCGCTAATGATTGGCAGTAGATTTTTACGAACACCGAGGTGCCAGCTCGACGTTCAACCTTCAACTAAGGCACACCCATTTAGGCATGTCTTTCGAATGCCCACCCAACTGCGGGGAGGACATGCAGACGCCACACAGAAGGCACTCCCCACACTCCAGCTGAGAATCGAACAGGAGAACCTCTTGCTGTGAGGTAACTAAAGATACCAATTACACTCCAGTTTTAGTGGCTCACCACTTTATGTATTTGTCTTTGATGCCTGGAAGATCAGTAGTCTGAAAGTTCTTTTTCCACACTAGGAGCAAGGGTTCATTTTCCAATACTGACACTGCCAAACAAAAGTCCCAATGGCTGAAGATGGAGGCTATTTAAGTGGATGCTAAAGACTCCATAAAATTTACCAGCAAGACAATGATAGTGTTATGTTTTATTGTAAAAACTGGCAAGAAAAAATCTTTACAAAATTATATTACATCTTTAAATCATATAGACTTTTTAATATTGTATAATTGTATACATAATTTGAAAATGTCTCTTTTGCTATACAGGACTAAATGGCAATTCACAGTCCATGGTCTCCAAAAACATGCATCCAAAAAGGATTTCAAATTTAAGCAAAACCACATCACCATCAGTGGTGGCTCATGCCATTGGACTGCCAAACTGCAGCCCTCCCAGCAAAAAAATTCACATTTGTATTTGAAAAAAAAAAAAAAAACATGTAAAATATTTTGTTTGTTGAGTCTGACTGACTCGCAAAGTCCCGGAACTCGAACTGCACATGCTCATCAAGTTCCGTTTTTTTTTTTTTTTTTTTTTTAATTAATTATTTATTTATTTAATTTAGCGAATGACCATTTCTGTCAGTCTCTAGACTGCTTTACAGGCAGTCTAGATATGAGAGGAGGCATCACTGTGATGCCCAGACATCTATGCAGTTTTTAATCGCACAGTAAGTAGAATGGGGTTCGGACTGCCACGTCCGCAGTCACGTATGGTGACATGAACGGCTGGATTGCTACTGATTGGTTCTTGCTCTCTTCTCAAAAAAGAGAGAGAGAGAAACAATCAGTAGTAGCCTGTAGCACACTAACTAAGCACAGTACTTGTGCTACTGTTACGGAGTCGGACTATCGTTGGTGAAACTAAAGTTAGATAGTTTCGAAGAAAATTCCCTTTTCTTTGGTTTTTTTTTTGTTTTTTTTTTGCCTTGGTGGCTTGCTTACGAGCAGCTTAGAGTCACAGAGAGAAAAAAAGAAAGAAGACGCTCAAGATGGACACAGTCCCTACAAGTGAAGTAAAAAAAAAGTTATTAAACTGAGGTAGGTGCCGGACTCTGTAAAGAACAGATGTCAATGTAAATTTTTTTTGCAGTACACGAATGCAGCAGTGAAAAATGAAATCTGCACTGTGTCTAGATAGATGATATCAGACTCGGTCTGTAAATAAATATTGTATTGCTGTGGTCAGAAATTCACACAGATAAAGTGCTTATGTTCAGAACTCTCCCTATATGGTAGAGTGAGTGAGTGAGCGAGTGAGCATGTGTGTGTCTGAGAGATGAACTTGAGTCATTTACCAAAATGATTCCTGCTTTATACTATTTTTTGACAGGCTAGGGCCCATCTCTAGATATGTTGAGTGTTATGTCTGGACAGATGGATGGATTCAGAACCTGCTGCTAGACAACCTGGCAACATTATCTATTCTCTAAACTGATGCCCCCTTGACTCAAAGTTGATGAGCAAAAAGTAAGGAAAGAAAGGAAGGCCCAATTCAAAATCTAAAAAAAGCTGTTCTGTTCATGTATTGAGCAGCTTGCTGCAGTTAAACTGCCACACAATGAGCACTTCAGCGTTTCAGAAATGACTGCAAATATACTGTTGGTATTCAGGTATGAAGCCACATTATCTTCATGGCTTCATAAGGCAATGCCAGTACTATATTTCTGCACTACTGGCACCTGACAATTGCACTGCCTAACCATTTCCACCGGGGTAGCTGCCCCCTTACCCCACCCCCTAGTTACAGCTCTGTAAAGATGGATGGATATTTGTACTGATGAATAAATAGATAAATGGGTAAACAGTCCGATAAATAAATAGACAAAGTATGGTTGCATATATGATATATGATATATGATATAATCAGTCTATTATGCCTTGCACATGTTTTACTATTTACTCATTCTTTTCACTATGTTGCATACCCTTCTAACACTGCTTCTTTCTCTGTCCCTCTTTCTCTCAACCTATCTCTCTATGAAACATGTACTTTTTCCATGCATTTATGTAAGTTACTGTCTAAATCCCATTTTCACTAAAAAAAAAGCATACTTGTATCTGATGGTGTGGAGAACACATCTCACTAAATATTAATTAAACCATATTTGCTTAAGTAGGCTTCAAAGATTTTCAGTTATGTTCTTAATGAACCACCATACTAGGATGCTGTAGTTAAAGTCTTAAACTCCATTATTCGCAACAAACATTTGGATCTCTGACAGCAGTCTGGGCATCCATGACAGACTTCATTTTAAATATGGCTTATACTCTTCATCAAAAACAATAAAACAAGTCTATACACTTTTTGTGGACATAGTACTAGAAAATTCCACCAGTCCAGACCTGTCAGCTTTCAAAGTCACTGACTGTAATCATGATTATTATATTATTTCTTAAGCTCAATGAAGTATGGCCCTGGGTCTGGCAAACATCTCTCAATCTACACTGTGAACCATAGTCCCTAAAGTTATGAATAAGGATATGAATACCTTCTGTATGCTGGGGAATGTCTCAGTGATCTTATATATTTTGATAATACAATAATTTGCACATAAAATACCTCAGACAATGTGCTAACTAGTTATCATGATGATTTAATTGACATTACTCTCTGTTGCTGATAAAAACTTATATCAATGAATGATCTTCTGGTGTCAGTCCTTGGCAGTGATTTTTTTTTTCTCTGCATATCATTCCTGATCCAGAGAGAAAATTAGAAATTAATTGCATAAGAGAAAGATTTCAGTTCAAAGTAGTCTTGTACAAACAGTAAGACAGTGCATTTCAGGCAGCACGTCGCATATTAGTCTTATGCTGAGTACGTTTGGATAGAGAAAAGACATATACATTATTGCTGTCTACACAATACTGCTGAATAAGTTGTAATCATAGATAAGTGCAAACTGCAGACAGACACAAAAACTGGCAAACTGTAGTGGCCAGTGCATTATGTTTTTCTCTTTATATAGTCTTTACATTAGTTTTTTCCATTGTAAATTATGTTGAAATATACAAGAAAGGGGAACAGAGAGTTTGCTGTATGATATCACAGTGAAAAATGCTGAGTCTCATAGTGCCATTCTGTAGGCACTAAGCTACCCACCATGAATACTTGTGTGTGTGTGTGTGTGTGTGTGTGTGTGTGTGTGTGTGTGTGTGTGTGTGTGTGTGTGTGTGTGTGTGTAATGCCCCAATTATATATAGCCGGTGGCCAAAGAGAACTCAGGAGCTAGACTCAAACCCTGAGCCTTGAAATGCAGGTAGCTACAACTTAGCTTCATTACCCACCACCACTTGTGAAATTTTGTTCTGTCCTTATAATGTCTGTGGTTTTCAGGATTTGTAATTCACTAAATAATGGCAGGCATTTGAATTTCAGACTTCATATTCTTCAGAAAGTACATGGTAACACAAAACCCTTTATTCTAGCAATTTTCTGTTTATATGATCAATATTTGAAAATTGTCCATATTTTTGGGGCTGTATAGTGGCTTTGTCCAGGTTTTCTGTGCTAAGAGATTGACAGCTATGGTGAGAACTGAATTCACTGAATATGTTTGGGGGCTGTATTCCCCCATTATTGTCTTTGTCTAGGTGTTTTGTGCTAAGAGGTTAAAAGCTGTTGTGAGAACTGAATTCACTAAATGATAGCCATTTAGGTTTCGGTCTGTCTTTCAAGAAACAGCTGATTTGGTATAGTGGTATGTTGCTCTGACTGTAGTGCACAGGGTCCTGACTCCTGGGTTCAAGGTTTGGCAGTGAAATGCATGGTGGTAACGCAGCATTTTATTCTAGCAACTTTCCAAGATTATACAAGCAATGTTTAAAATATGTCCCTAGTTTTGGGGCTTTTGTCTCACCCCCCAATAAATGTTGGCTTTTTTCAGATTTCTTGTGCTTCAAAGTTGACAGATACAGTTGAGTAGATTTTACAAGGAGCTGAGAGCTTGAAGAGAAGTTTAGTGCTGCTTATGCTAAATCTGCTTGCATTGTTAATAGCACAACAGGTAGTATATTTGCTTTTGATGTAGAAGGCTGTGGCGTCTACTTCCACAATATATAGATGCATTGCTGATACTCTACTATGTTGTACTTTTAAAAGGGGTAGATGCTGCAGTCCTGAGAATGTTCTCTTTGGCGGAGATACCTAGTAACAATGAACCTGTTATCAGTTTGCCATCCATTCCATATTGCAATATTGCTAGCTTATTTTTTTTTTATTGTAGCATTGGCAATTTATTCCTCAAAGGCAACAGGCACTTTATTTGTAGATGAAACAATGAAATGTAAAGTTGCTTGCTGACAGCAACCTCTTCATTTAGTTACATATATCTTTAATGTGGAATTATTTAGATGACTTTTACTCCTGCAGAGACTGTGCATATTTACTGACACTGGTGGATTGTAGAGGTTTGAGTAGACTTTTATGATGGAAATGTTATGAATTGGGCAGTTTTGTCATTAATGGTGCATGCATTTTGTTTCATTGTTTACTGGAAAAATGTTCAAAACAATAGATTTAAAAGCCCTGTAACAACTGCACTGTATTATACAAGGAATATAATTTAATACAATTGGGAAGGTGTATCAAAGAACACATATATGTTTCCTGTGCAAGGAACCTATGATTTGAAAACAGCCCAAAGTTAATCTTTATCTACCACTGGCCAGATGCATTTGCTCTGAATGTCGGTTTCAATGCTGTTTCAATAAATGTGAGTTTCAAGGGCAGAGAAGTTTTAATGCCAAGTCTATTTTCATTGTGAGACTGCATTGCTTTGTTTAGCATATATCGATTAGTGTTAGTGTTTGTGCTGTAAAATGTAAAATAAAACTTTTAAATGAAATCCAAATCATCATAGAAGTAAAGCAGTATGCACATTATAGTGTTTATGGTAAATTGGGTGAAATAGCCAAGTAATGGGACATTGGAATAGCTACAGGGGGGAGGCCCCATTCCACCATGATTTTGTGAGGAGGGAAGGGCAGCAAACTTAGACATCCCTGGCTAAACTATACCACTCAACTGTCCATATTTTTGCAGAATGAATAGATTTTTGCTTCTTATTTTTGGTTTGTTCCTCATAAAATTTGTGGTTTTCTGGCAAATCATTTAGGAATGAAGTCACTAAATAATGACAGACATTGAGTTTCAGACTTCATACCCTTCAAAAAATTCATACTAATGCAAAATGTACTATTCTATTAACTTTTTAAGTTCATAAGAGCAATATTTAAAAATTGTCCTTATTTTGGGGCCTTTGCCCACTTCTGTTTATGTCTTTGTCCTTATTTCTTGCTCTGAGGTTGAGAGGTATGACAAATTTGTCAGGACCATCACCGTCAGCCAGAGACATTTCAAATTGTGACATACTTGTTGCACCCCACTCCCCCACGTAGTGACTCTGGATGTGTCCAAGCAAGGCAAGGAGCATTTATGCAGTGTAAGTGTGCAGAGTATCCCCCCATCCAAGGTAGACACAAGTACTTTAGTGGCTTTTAATCTGTCCTTGATTTTGCAGAATGTTCTGGTTTTCTGTCATATTTTTATACTGTTGATTTATGCTTCTTCTTATTCAGAAAATGCACAACATTGCAATGCCTGTTGCTCTGTGTTTAAGTAGCAATGCTTTAATGACCATCAGATAAGCTTGTCTGAGACTGTAAGATGCAAGTAAGTTTTAATAGGCATACTGTTAAAGAATTACCAACATTGAAAGCCTTTTTGTTTTTGCCATGCAGAGAATATTTACATAACTAGATAGCGTATAAGCCTTAGGTATTAAAATGCATATGACAGTATCTGTAATGAAGGACAGGATTACAGTATTTTCAGAAGCTCATTACATTTCTTGGAGACTTGCAGCCATCTTTGCAGGCTTTACCCATAAACTAAACAGAATGCCAATCTATCATGTGCGATCCATAACCTGTGCAGTAATCCAATCCTTTAAGCAATTTATCTTGAGCTTGTTTGTTTGTTGCTCATTTCTTACTTTGATCATGTTTTCCCCATGAAACAAGTAGATAGTTGTTGTCAGGCAGCAGGTCTTTTTCTGATAAGAAAATTTTGTTTTTTATACTTTATTTTGATTGACATTCCAATAATGTATTTAAAAATTATTTATTTTTTCATGCCTCGGAACCTTTTTGTTTCCATCTAGATGTTAAGTAAGCTGTCATGTAGCCAACGCACTGAAATATTTTTTCTTCTACACTTCATTTTGTCTTGATTGGACTCTCATAATGACTGTTTGGCAGTGGCATCCAGGGCAGCGTATTATAATAAAGTCCCAGTTTTTGCGTTTTTTAGCATAGCTCCACCACTTTCTAGTTGACCACACCCCTTCCAGTTGGCCCCACCCACTCAGCTGTCTCCTGCAGCCCCCCTTTGATTTGAAGTCACCAGCTGCCACTGATCACCATCACATAAAACAAATAAAACTAACTTCCTTAACAAATACTAATGAAACATAAATTATTTTAAAAACATATTTCTTAAAGAAGTTCCCACAGTTATTGTACCATAACTCTATAAACGCACACAAGCATGTTTCTACTTGTCCATGTATACAACATATTTCAATCAGTCATTTATACTTTTATGATCTCTTTACTAGCAACTTGTGAAGGCATAAAAAAAACATATAAAATATTAAAAAAAAGAAAACATTTTTTGTGCTAATTATCATTTTTGACATATCACTGTACAAAAGATTCATTCAATTACTCCCATTCTGGTGTAAAAATGTTAATTGTAAGTAGTTTGACAGACAGGTCTGCCTATCAGATGATGCCATGTCTATCAATAGCCTCCATTGTTTAATTGTTTTCCAAGCTCAGTGCGCTCATCATTCACATCCCAACTCTCAGATATTTACCAATCTCTGTATAACTTTCTACTACAATTTTCCGTGGAGTCCCCCTTACCTGGATGGACAATTGCTTGCACTCACTTCCATCCTGCTGCAATGTGCTCTCAGCCTGAAAAGTTCTCAAGAATAATAATGTGTTTTCCTCTCTCAATGTGTTTCATTTAGTAAGCTTTTCACAGTTGTAAAAATTAGTCAACAGGGAAGTGGCATGCAGAGGTGTTGGTCGCTGATAGCCCCCCCCCCCCCACATCCTCTGAGTGTAATACAATTCTTCCATCTAAAATTTGTTATTTTCCTGAAGGAAATCAGGTCTACTGCCACACATTGTAACACCTCACTGGTCTCCCTTGACAATAATTGATTCTGTTAGCATAGCTTTTTCTGAAGTATCCCCTTGGTTAACATGGACTCTGGACTACAGTGTAGTTGGAAACAAGATTAACATAGTTTATTTCCTAAAGTAGCTCCATGATTAATTCAGACTACAGTCTAGTGGTGATAATTAGTTGTATTGCAATGACCTGCTGAAGTCCACAATTTCTGATTTTTTTTTCAGTACCTTTCTGCTTGTTTCTCATGTATTGGTCATCGGGTTCTGCCCACTCCATTCGCCCTCACTCCACTTCTCTACCTACCCCCAGTTCCCGCCCACTCCCAGTGTACCTAAACTTATATCCAGCTAGCCATTCACTCCACTTACATGCAACCAAACAACTCATCTAGTTCCACACCCACCCCTCACATACCTTATTTACAAATCATACCCACCCCACACATACCACACATACCACTCTCACATCTCACTCTCATAATATCTTCCTACCAATTACAACCTCCTACTTCCATCCTTCCTTCATCCTATAGCCAAGTATATCTTACTAATCACATTACCATACTATACTTAATTAATAAAATACTGACAAATCCTTATCCCCTACCTCAATCCCTTTCTAACCTTACTCACTATCACCTGTATTGTTCCGCTTCCTACTTTATCTATCTCATACTACTCACACACACCTAATACCAGGTCCACATCTGCTTACTTCTGTAACTTATTTTCATACCTAAAACACACTATAACCAGTTCCCTGTACTTCTGTCACTCTAACCTACACATCTGTCTTGCCTGTGTAAACTTATCACCTCTACTTCCCCCATCCCACATCATATCATTCTCTTCCTACACAATGTCTGCCTCTCCCCATACTAAACAACTAAAAGCTATACCATACTCCATTATTGTTACACTCCTTATACTTGCCAACCACCTAATATCCTGTCAAAATCAGCAACAAAACAATTTCTCCTACCACACTTTAACAAACCCTCTAACCCCCAAAATTCACACACTAACTACAAAATTGCCCCCAACCTCTGTAACACAACTTATGTAGGCCTCCTCCCATACAAATACATCCCTCTCCATTCAAATTCTCAAACACTACTCCGGTATAATAAACTCCCAAGTAAACTCATTAAAGCTGTATTCTATGTCACTTCACAACTACAACTTAGTGGGGATATCCACCCTAATCCTGGCCACAGACATGCTCAACAACAACCCCCCCCCCCGGTTTGCTCAGCAACAACCCATCCCCCCACCTTACTCTCTTTCAGGAATTCTTGCCTCCCCAAAAGGCTCCAGACTCCTGCTACTCAACATGAATCTAAGGAGTGTAGTCAATAAGGTCCAAGATCTACATGCCTGCCTGTCCCAATACTCCCCTGATATTGCCATATTACCAAAACTTGGCTGAAACTGAAACTTGATTAAGAATAATGAAATTCTCCCTCCAGGCTATAACATGCATCACTATGATAGAATAAGTAAGCGTGGAGGAGTAATAGCCATGTATAAACATAACTCAAATCTAGAACTTATTGAACCAAACATTTCTGAATTTAGTAATGTTGAAATATTATTCACCAAACTCAAACTCAACAGCAGTAAATATCTTACAGTTATTGCCACTTATTTCCCTCTGGGTAACAACCCTAACACAATCAAGGAAATAGTTCACTGGATATCTTTATCTTTCTCACAAGAAACCATTATAATGGGTGACTTCAACACTGACTGGTACTCTTACATCTCTGAAAATCCCAATAACTTCATCAATCTTCATGTCCCTTCACAGGCAAAGCAAACCACAATAACAGACAAAGTGACCAAAAGGGAATCAATACTAGATTAGATTCTAATGAACAAGCCTTCCCTAGCCTTCCAATCAGGTTGCCTTCCCGATGGCGTTAGTGACCATCTCCCTACTTACTTACTTAGACATCACCTTAATCCCCCCAACAAACCTTCTTCTATCAGATTTGCAACAAAAAGAACTTCAATACTCAGACATTTATATCAGTCTTACAACACTTTGATTGGTCCCCACTCATACCCCTTCCTCTTGACACTGCTGTACACTATTTTGATACCATTTTCTTGAAATACTAAATAGGCTGGTCCTTTGCAGAACATCTAGAATAAAATCCAGCTATGCAGCTTGGTTAACAAAGGACACTAAAACCTTCTCGAACAAAGAAACAAAGTCTCGTCTCTCTGGCATTCCAACAAAAATTAAGTAAACCTAGATCTATACAAACAACTTTGAAATAAAGCCAAGTTCCAAGTCAAACTAGATAAAAAAACATTAATCCAAAAAAGAGCACAGCGTTGCGAGTCCACAGAAAAAGATTTATTAACAAAAAGTTATCCACAGGTTAAGCGTTTTCATCAAACTGAATTCATTCATGAAAGCACTTAACCTGTGGATAACTTTTTGTTAATAAATCTTTTTCTGTGGACTCACAATGCTGTGCTCTTTTTTGGATTACTGGTTGTATTTCGAGCGTATTCAACACCATTGTTTTGGATTTAGATAAAAAAACATACTGTACTGTAATACAACAGAACCTTAACAATCCCAAAAGTTCTGGTCAGCCATAAAAAACTCCTTCCACCTGGTCAAACATCCACCCTACCACTTCTTACTTAACTTACACTCAACTCACGCTCGCTCACAGACTGGTACACCTACCTGATAAAACCCTGCTCTTCAACCTTTGCCTCAGCCTTATACCAACACCCATCCACTTCAATCCTCACATAAATCTTTATTACAGGTCTCTAAATCCAACAATAAAGATGGCAACTCTCTCTCTACTCTAACTATAACTCCAAAATTTGGAATGCTATCCCTCAGCCCATCATAACTACTCTTGACCCGACTCACTTCAAAAACCTATTAAGAGTCTTCCTCAGTAACAACTGGCTCTGCTCATGTACCAATTCAGGCTAAACCCTTTCCCTCATCTGTCTTCTCTAACTTACTCTTCTACCACATCATGTCCATTGTATGCTTGCATACTTATTTATTTCTTTAACTCCGAACCCCCCTTATCTTCAGTAACAATCGAACCTTCTAACTTCCTCACATGCTTACCTTACATCTCATCCATTGCCCTTTCTCTTTTCTTCTTTTCCTTCTCCCTCCTCTGCTCTCTTCTCTACTTACCCCCTCCCTCCCACATTGTACTGTACTCTCCAGTTTATTTCCTCTATGTCAAAACTTACTCCATCATTATGTTGGCCATGGTAGTGCATTGGTTATCCCTGTCATCTCACAGCAAGAGGTTCTCTGGTTCAACTCTGGACTGGAGTGCCTTCTGTGTGGAGTCTGCATGTCTTCCCTGTGGAATAGTGAGTTTTAAAGAAGTGGAGGTAGGGGAGTGTGTGTGTGCAAAAGCCATCTGTGAAGCTTGGGCATCAGGCTGGCAACTCGACACCGTAAAAAGCCTACTGTCAATTAATGTGCAGACCAGTGATCCACTGTGGTGACCCCTAACCGGGAAAAGCCAAGGGATATTTTTACTCTAGTTATTCATTATATACTTGGAAGAGCATGTCCTCCCCCTAACTGATAAATATTTACACAACTGCTGCACTGTCTGAAGTATTGACTGTGTACTTACTTATTTGACTTTATCAGTGATCTGTTTTACCTGTTATCTTTTTTATCAGTGTAATTCTATGTACTTTAAGATGTGTTCTTTTTATGATGGGGTTTACTTTGTAATCATTTTAATCAATGTATCTCAATGTATTTCATGATGTGTATAACTTCTGTTTTCTCTGATTACTTGTAATTATTGTAATTTGTCACTGGAGTTTTTCTCCTGGGCCTCCACTGAAAATGAGCTCTTGCTCAGTCAGACTAGCCTGGTAAACAAATATTAAATAAAATAAATAAATAAAATAAATGAACATTTTTCTTCATTTTCTTTGGGCCCAATTCCAAAAGACTTACTCTCGGTGTAAATGACCACTTCTTCACTTGCATATGTAATCTCTTGAGACTGAAAGCAGGTATTTTGGAATCTTGCCCCTGTAGCAAGCCTGTTTATGGATAGGTCTTACATGAAGTAAGTCACTTACACTGAGAGCAATTCTTTCAGAATCATGGGAAACTTACAATGAGAGCACCCCTTTTAAAATCTGGCCCTATGTTTTTTAATCTTAAATTCTTTGGATCTTCCATCTACCTTTCTACAAAATTTTCATAATACTCCTTTGAATATTTACTTAGAAATATGTGTTGAATGCACTTAATCAAGGCCTGGGGAAATAATGAAAAAAAAAAAAATGAGCTGGACTATTTTCAGCCCACTCCATTTTTAAACTTCTGACATATGTGTTCTTACCTCTGTGTAATAATACAGTTTCAAAAGTAATCTTGAAAACTAACATTGCATTGCAGTGTCTTATCCATTATACTATGTTATTAGTAGGCACCCAGAACCCCATGATAGTCTGTGAGATCTGTGAAATACAAAACTATGCATTGCATCAAAAGTCACTAATGAATAAACTGAAATTAAAAGCAGAAGGCATAAATACAGCTCCATAGAATGTGTTATTTAGTTATATGACTGCAGATATTACCATATCTCTCAATCTCTTAGTGCAAGAAATCTGGACAAAGCCACAAATAATGGGGGACCAAACAAAGGCACAGAAATAGTTAGTGACACTGTTTAAATGCTGCTATTCCAAATGTAGACTATTGACAGAATAACACATTTTGCATAGTATGTATTTTCTGAAGGATGAAGTCTGAAAATCAATTGTAATGTCTGCTGCCACAGCAAAAAGCCAAAAGCTTAATTCCCTTCTTTAGTTTCACGTATGCACAGGCAAGCACCAAAATGAAACATTTCCCCCCAGACCCACACTAATCCCTTCAGCAGTATGTTTCCAAGTATGTACAATCACCAAAAGGAAACATTTCCCCCAGCGATCCATCCCCATTCCCCTCAGTAGTTTCAAGTATGTGTGCACAAGCACTTGTTGCCATCTCCAGATAATTGATACTAGATGCCTTTTTCAGCACTTCCAAAAATCTTTGTACTCTGCGGTCATTGGAATTCAAGCTTCTTGCTCTTCCCTGCAACCTGTAAACTTCCAAACCCCATTTACTCTTCACTTCCTCAAATATTCTCCCATATTTATCTTACTGTTTCTATTATAGCCTCATATGATTATTTCATATGTCCACCTCTTGCCCAGACATGGATTACATGTGATATTTCCTAATTTGCAGAGATTAACTGTGACAACTTATCCTATGCACCATGTGCATGCTAACGTGTCTGTCTTCAAAAGTTGATATATTACCTGTCTTATGTAGAAATTCTCTATCCATGTGTATCTTTGTATGAAAAAAATGTGTAATGCATGTTCTATGATGCTTTCCTTCCTGGTTAGCCTGATTTGAAAATGACATCTGCACAGACAAATTTTCACAGCAGCAAATGCAAATAAATAAATATTTACAACAGATGGCCTGTTTCACAAAGAAAGCATAGAGGCTAACAGTCAGCATTCTACTAGTGAAACTGTAGCCTTCATCAATAGTATCTAGGCATATAACATTTATTTCCAACTCACATACAAACACGCACACTCACTTATGCGAGTATGCACACATGTACTTACACCACACCTGTCTCAACCTCTTAGCACAAGAAATCTGGACAAAGGCAAAAATAATGTGGAGACAAAGGCCCAAAAATAGGGACAAATTTTAAATATTGCTCTTTTTAACTTAGAAAGTTGCTAGAATAAGAGGTGTGGTGTTCGCATGAATTTTCTGAAAGATATAAAGTCTGAAACTCAAATGCCTGTCATTATTTTGTGACTTAAAAGCCTCAGTGATATGGAAGGAAGCCACAAATTTTTATGAGAAACAGATCAAAAATATGAGGCAAAGATCTGAACAGTTGAGAGGTACATATTGAAAGTATAGCCTCATCAATGTTGTTGTTGTGTCTTTCGGCTTTTCCCAGTTAGGGGTCGCCACAGCGGAACTCCGGTCCGGTAATGATTGGCAGTAGATTTTTACATGCCGAGTTGCCAGCCCTGACGCACAACCTTCAACGAAGGTACGCCCATTCATGCATGTTTCCACACAGAAGATGCTCTAGCTGAGAATCGAACAGGACGTCTTACTGTGAGGCGACAATGCTACCGCAGCACCACCACCGCAGTGCATAGTATAGCCTCATCAATAAAAAGGAAAAATAAGTAGCCTTTTGATATGGGTGATGTTTCTTGTAAATATCCCAAATACTTAATTTGCTAACTGCCTTTCTACACTGACTGCCCAGTTTGTAAATCATTTGATGTAATTACCATCACTTCCCTTTTGGCATTTTAGTTGCTGTCAGTAGCTTATCTCCAATTACATTTCTGCTGCCGAGTTGCGGTATCTTTTCTTTACAGAATTATCTGCTAGATGTTTGATAATGTTTGTAATATCATATTCTCATCCTATCCTTCCTGCCTGTTCTACTGACCTATTGAAGATTTTTGTGCCACCTACAAAGTGACATATTTTTGCTTCGGCACAGAATCTGCAATGATACTGTAGAGGAGTTGAACTAGGACTCAGCTTTGCAGCGCACCACTGGAAACACTATTACTTTACTGATGATTTCATTTGCAGCTTCCCAGTACACACAGGCTAATGAAATAACAAAACTAACTAACAACAACCAGAACTGTACAACACATGCATCACAGACACACACAATACTAGTAAGCTTTCAGTCCAAACTACCCTAGCAGTAAAAAATATAAATTAGTGCACAGTTTGCAGATGCAGAATGAAACTACTTACGTATCTTATCAAATGTTGGAACTTAAGTGAACTCTGTTTGCTTTCAAATGGTTGGTACCACCTGACCTAGCTAGAATATGGAACTATTTTAGTTTATATAGAACTGTTATCATATTACTATTATATATTATTATTGTTATATAAAACTGTTTTCTTACGTATAGAAGCAGCATTGGTAATTTTGCCATAATAATGGCACATTACACTGTCGTCGTTGAGATTCACGACTCTCAAATTTATTTCCTTTTCTTCCTTTATTTTTTTGCTTTATTTTACCTGGAGATGGAGGAGGACTGGGGGAAGATGAAAATAAAATGGCAAAAAAAATGCATGACATCAGGCATACTTTTTTCACTTTACATTTTTCATGCAAAGCAATGTAAAGGATAAAGGATGTCAGAGGGCATCAACAGCTCTGAATATGTTAAGAAATTTTGTTTTCTTGATCAATTTAGCTTAAAACTCTCAGTGGCATTATCAGGACTCCAGTTTCTTGATTATTCCTTACATTGCACAAGTTGGGAGCTATGTCCTCCTTTAGTAATATTTCTTTTTGTCGCAAAACTAAAAATACCAATTGTTCGCAATATTTTTACTAATATAATTATAAATTAAGACAAGCAGCATAGCTCAGTAGGTATGGCAATTGAGGTGTAAACAAGTTCCGACCTGTAGACCTGCGTGTTAGTGCCATAGTCTCCATTTACACACTAGAAAATTAATTTTAGTCATAGTTGTATTGATTTCAGTGCATACCCCTAAACACTTTACAAAACTGAGCATAACTATAACCCAAGATGAAAAAATTACTTTAAATATTATTAAGACAAGCAACCTGCCAGGACTATAACAAATAAATATTCTGCAATTCGATTAAATGAAGAAAAAAAAAAAGACATAGATGAAGTAATAAAGACTGTTTGGAAGACAGAATGGTCATACCCCTTTACAATAAAAAAAAAAAAACTCTCATTGTAATCCTATAGTTCTTGGGCAATATAAGGAAATCCCCTTCAAAGACCTGCTGATAAACACATGCCATTTTATCTTTTTTCCAAAACAAAAACTTTTGTCCATTGTTGAACATCCTAGTCTTTAAAATGATTATAATACAGTTTGGCTCAATCAGAGACAAGTATGTAAGAAAAGTTTTAGCCAGCAAGTGTACTCTACATCAGTTCATTTACAGAGAGAGGATAGTGCTATAAAGTTGGCCTAACAAGGGTTGAAAATAGCTGAAAAAATACGAGGCTAGCCAGAATATAGAACTAGAGGCAGCATTGGCAACTTTGACATAATAATGGCACATTACACTGTCATCATCATGATTCATGACTCTCAAATTAATTTCCTTTTTTTCTTTATTTTTCCTAGAGGTGGAGGAGGAATCGGGGGGGGGGGGGGGAGTAGTAGTGATATATTTTCTCATGACTGACCACCACTGACTGCTCTGAGTCTGACGAGATTGCTGCTGCAGCTGTACTACCCTGACACAGTAATAACAAACGGCTTGGGGTTGCCTGCCTTGCTGTATCTAAACTAAAGCCTCTGGTCTAGCTTAATTAACTAAAAACAAAAAAATAGTGTTGTCACTTGTCAGCTACTCTCTTGGTCATCCTCATCCCTCTGAGTGCAACATGTTGCCGACGGTAAACATAAACAGTATAGTCAGTCACACCCTTTGGGCCCTCAGCCAAATTCCGACTGGTGGCAGGCTGCTCATGAACCTGATGTCATCACACACGCTCATATAAATGATGATGTCAGCAAAATATCACAAAAAAATTTTTTTAAAATTTAAAAAAGGGAAACTTGGAAATTAAGGGGGCCTCTCGGGAATTCATGGCAGCCCATTATTTGGATCTCAAAACCGATAAATACTAAGGAATTTGGTACGGTTGAGAGGTATGTCAAGAACCTTAACTGCAGACCTTCGAATTGTGGAACTAAATGTGCAAATGAAGAAATGTATATCAACTCCAAGACTACATTATCTCAGAATATTCCTCATACTCTTAAAATACTGTGATCTCAGAGTTTGCATATGTACAGTAAGTAGGAGAAATGCATGGGCAGAGCCACCCATGATGAAATGTGCAGGGGGCAAAGCCCGTCACTACAGTAGCAAGTTTCAGAATTTGCTGATACTCAGTCCAGCATTTTAGTTTTTTACGTGTCAGGGTTTGTACTGTTGAGATATTCTTACATTCACTGCTGCACTATTTCTAATGTATCAAATTCCCTGCCATGAAAGCCAGATGCTCAGCAGGTCTACCAAAGCCTACTGTTGCTTTAAGGTATGCCTAACATCACCACTATGCTCCTTGTGTAGCATAGGGCATATAGGTTATGTTCACGTGTACCATCCTAAAAACTTCTTTGCCGCCAGTCTGAACGTTTCTTCTGATCATTGGTCTGTTTTTCTACTTCTATTTTCTGACATTTTTGAATACATTTTCATTCTCCATTGAACACGTACACCTTTTTTGCAGAAGACTGAGCTATTGCAGATAAGTAACCTATTGAGGTTTTGTTTTTTCTTGTTTTTTTTTTTTGTGCTGTTAGGGGATAATGTCATCCAGGAAGGGTACATGCCAGTGTGGGAGACAGATTCCCTATAAAGACCACCACAATAAGTATCTTTTTTGCCTAGGAGCTTCTCACAACCATATGACCTGTCCTATTTGTCAGTTTTTTGTTCTAAAAACCTTCATAGTAGATTTTCTTCCCTGTCCTGGTATCTTGAGAACCAGTGTCTTAAGCTTCTCACTAAAGATACAGTGGAAGGAACTTCCTGCCCCAAGGGTCAGTCATTAGGGAAGAAGAAGGTAAAAAAGATAAGAATGGAATCTTCCTCTGTCCGGCCTCTGACGGTGTTTCCCCTGAGGTTGGTGAGAACCGGGAGGCTCGCCTGGCTGTGTTGACAGAGGCCAGTGAGGATCTGGCTTGCAGCACATGTGATGAGGCTTTGCAGGTGTCCATTTCAGATGTTCAGGCAGAACCACAGTTGATTATTTCTGAGGGGTTAGGTGGGTTCCATAGATTCTAGTTAGGGAAGAAGTTCCTAATACAGTTATTGAATGCTTTCCTGGAGTTAGAGCCTTATATGTTTTATAGGGCAGATGTTCCCTTAAAGAAGAAACAAAAAACTAAACATGTTTCTTTTGCTCCTAGGGATCCACAAAGTGAGTGGCAGACCTATACTCAGGGATTGTTTAATGCTTTAATGACATTAAAACTTCCTCGGGGGGTTTCTATTCCTGCTCCTTCTTCTTAAAAGGCCTAGAGAACAAGATCCTTCTGAGGAAGATTCAGACTCTGTTGAGGAACCCCTGACCTGTTCTACTCAAATTCCTTCTCCTTTGGACTATGGTTCAGAGAAGGAGAAATCTAATAGTCCTGATACTCCTTTTGAAGAAATTTCCTTTGGGGACACAAGTCTCTAGGATGATGGAATTTTTTAAGTGGGATTGTGTTCAGGTCTCTGATATCCATAACAGGTGCTATGAGTTAATGCAGATGGGATCTGCTAAAGCTGCTGCTATCCCTCCTGTTTTGTCTGCCTTGTTGGATGCTTTTCCCCGTGCCTCTAAAGCACCTGATTCTCTGCCGTCTGCTCCCAAGAAGCCTGATAGGTTTTATAGAGTGCCTGAGTATGGTGTCTCTAGCTTCTGACAAGCCATATCAATTGCTTCATTTGCCCAAGTTACCCCCTTCTGACAAGGGCAGCAGAACCATGGAAAGACGGGGTAAGAATGTTTACACTTCTGCTACCCTAGCATATAGGGCTGCTAATTATCAGACCCATATGTCTAGGTATGTGTTGGCTCTCTTTTCTCAGGTCTGTCAGCTTATTTCTGATATTTCAGACTCTGAGGGTAAAACTTCTGGTCTTTCCTTGCTAGGGATTTCCTCTTAAGTGGTTTGTTATTATATTAAATGTAGTTTTGATGCAGCTGATGCCTCTTCTAGGGCAGCTGCTTTTGGTTCAGTGATGAAGAAGTATTTTTGGCTTAGGCTTCTGTGAGACCCGTGCACTGGCCCAGTAATTAAGGAGCCTCAATCCTGTCCACTAGCACCAGTGAGGGGTGTACACATTGGGAGGATAACAAGTACACACACAGTAAAGTACAAATTCCCTTAAGAGCACATAGAGATCAGAGTCAGTCTGGGGGTGGTTTCTCTCTTTCTCTCCAGATCCTCAATAAGACTCCCCACTGGCACAGCTATAGGGTCAAGATCTCAGCCTAGTGATCAAGCTAAATCCTCCAGCACCCTCTCTATCCAACCAGTGCTTTGTGCCCAAGTAGCTCACACACACACACACACACACACACACACACACACACACACACACACACACACACACACACACACACACACACACACACACACACACACACACACACACACACACACACACACACACTTTAAGATTTGATTTAGATATAGACACACAGACACTCCTGGGGAAGGCTAGCACAGGTTCTCTAGCTATGCTCCCTTCCTGCCTAGACTGTAAGGTAGTACCGACTGCCACCAATCACTGCTATCAGCTACTGTAAGGCCCTTCCCAAAGGGTGACCAGTTTCACTGTGTAATATTACTGTTATCCAAATAGTAAGTGTGACAAACAGCAAGACTATTGGAGTGGCTTTGTGGATCTGTACGGATCTCGTATATATATCTATATATATATATATATATATATATATATATATATATATATATATATATACATATATATACATATATATATATATATATATATATATATATATATATATACAGAGAGAGAGAGAGATAAATATAGATATATACGTATACATATACATACATACATATTTTGTGCAAAACAAAAACCCAACCCACAGCCACAGAACATCATCAATGTCCACCAAAGCAGTGCACCAAAGTGCAGTATGAGGGAAAGCCAGAATGTGCAGATAAAAAAAAAATCTCCAGTAGTGTCACATGTCCTTGAAGGTATCACAGCTTCTGAAATGCAGGTACAACACCCAGAAGACATGCACAGCCTCCAAAGGACAGGGTCTCAACTTGATGTAGTAGTAATGTGAATGTCTACATTTCCAACATTAAATTTGCCAATCGGCAAGTGAAGGGTGTGGAACAATTTCCTCATAAAAGTAGGAGTAGAAGAGTGTTACAGCTTCAAATCATAGGTAACAGCATGAAAGCAGTTTACTAGGTTGTACCTGGCCCACTCTGCAGTCAGATATTGAAGTGTGTCCTGTGAGACTTGCCATTTCTTTTTGAAAGGGGAATGTTGAGACCGGGTAGTATAACCTGCTTCGGGATCTTCACGACATTCTGCTCTGCTGTCACTATCGCAAAGAGTTCATACAGCCTGTAGAGGTTTTCTCTTTTACATGAAGTGTAGCCCGTGATACTTACTTTCCCCCTCTCATGTGTACATCTATGAGAGACCAAAACAATCAAGGAAATGAAGTGACAGATGATGATGTTCTGACATCCTGGTTCCATAACATCCTGGTTTCTCAGTCATATAATGTTACCTCTAGCACTAGAATAGGTCTGCTGTAAATATCACATCTCATCACAAAACACTGTAAAGGCTTACTTCATTTTATTTAGTGGCAGGAAGGCAGGAGTGTAGACTTCCTTCACTTCTATTTGAAAGCTTGTGTATATTATATATTTCAGTTACGAGCCACTTGCCTGAAACATCACCACATACCTCTCAATTTTTTCTCTAGAGTTACAGGCAAGCCAAAAAATAATTAGAGAAAAAGCTCCAAATTAAGGACACTTTCTAAATGTTGGCAGCATTAATAATTTCTAAATTTAAGAGGTGTGAAGCAAATGTTTGAGAACAAATTAGGGGCATCTCTCCAAAATCTGGACAGTTGTGAGGTATGCATTATTGTACTTGGCTCAATAGAAGAGATACTCAGTAAGATGTGATCAGGGAAATATTGCTCTGGTGGTGTTATATAAAAAATATTAAAAATCCATATAGTCCATCTTGGTAAACTAGGGGCTAAGGTGAACAAGCAGTTCCTCCTAAAAGAACATGAAAATATAACAGTTTGTATGCCATCTGTTTTTTGATTTTTGTGTCTACAGTGTCCACTTATTTTTGGGCTGATTCATTCATGAAGGGCATAAAACTGTTGGCAGACAGTGGTTCTCATGGGGAAAGTCCCATCTTTCAGCCCTAGGGGAGTTTCTAGCAGGTTTTGCAGGTTAGTGTCTTTGGACACGAGAACAAACAAACCTTCATCAGTCTCTAGCATCACTCTTCTAAACATGAACTCCTCATTCTTGGGAAGTGCATTCTCTTTTCTCTCCACGGTCAGGATATTCTCTGTGTTTTTTGCATCCTTTGCTGTTTTCCTGGGCCTGGGTATTGTCAGCTGTAGGAGGGACCTTTAGTCAGGCAGTTGCTACACCGTCTCCAGCACAGAAGTCTGAGCACATTGTTCACATTGTTTTAGCAATAATATTGGGAGGTCCTGAAAATTAGACACTTCCTTCTTCAGGATACAGTTCAATCTTGTAATGTCCATTTCAGCCACACTAGGGGAAGGGATGATGATGACCACTGTCTTTTTCAGCTCCTCTCCACAAGATATCCCTTTGATGACCACTCATCCATATCAGGCAAGTATCCATTTCTGGATGCAACTCTAGTACATTTCTCATCGCATGCCTTCTCAGAGTGATGCAAGTAGCCTTTTATTATCAGTATTAATTTATTCATCTTGGTTGTTACAGTATCCTACACCTGTCCCATAACCCCATGTGTAGTGTTCTTGTCTCCCCTCAATGTACATTTCCATGATTTCCCTTGTTTATTGTTGCATTGTGGTGCTTCCTGTTTATGGTGCATCAGTGGACTGTTTTCTGGTTCACATTTAGCACATCATATTTGGAGGACATGACATCTGCATATTTGTACTCTCCAGATCATTCATCCATTTGTGGATCAGTGGATTGTAAGGTCAGAAGTTGGCATTTCTTTACCTTCATCACTTCACTTCCACCACCACTGACTTGGTATTAATATTCTGTAGGGAAACCATTGTCCTGTTATCTTCTCTAAAATATCAGTGGCAAGTTTTAAATCTTGCCATGTGTCCACCAAGAGCTTTTGGTCCAGCATTTCAAGAATGACAGCTATTAGTTTAACATGGCCTGAAACTGACTTGCTAAACAAAAGAGTTATTAATGGACTTCAGTGGCCTTGCTCGTACAGTTAGGATCACTCAAAATTGCCTGCATTTTCTTTTGGTTAGGATTTCCATTGCTCTTGATATATTCTAGTAGCACTTCCAGTCATATAATAAATAAGTTCTAAGCAGACTAACTACTGAAAATTCTCACTTCAAAATATTATTTAATTAGCACTGAGTATGGATAAACAGAGGCAAATGGCAATATCTAGACAATATATAACTGGAAGATCAGTAATGACATTCTAAGTAGCACAGTTTCATAAACTGACCTGTAATAGAACTGTACATTCTAAGATTAATTCTTCAAGATGGAGCCAACTATTTCCCCAGTGCATACCAAAATATGTAGGATAACAATTAATCCCTATAGACCTTTCTTCACAATAACAAATGTAATAATACAGTCAGTTCTACTACTAAAACAATCAATACATGACAAAAAATAGCTTTCTTAGTCTTTATACTTCATCAAAATAAAATACAATAAAATGTACAGCCATATGTAAAATGCCAGAGACCATTTACATATTCACTGACATATTACTAATCAAATGTATAGATTTAAAAAGAGATTCAGTTTCATAGACTCTTTTAATCATGTTATAATTGATTTGTTTGCACATTCAGTAATGAAAATGGAGTGTATGTACAGAAAGAGATTTAATAAAGTTTAATGTGGGGTATAATTTATTAAGCTAGTTACTCAGAATATCCAGTGGTTCACATGGAGAAACAATAAAGAAACTGAACTAATTTTTACAAATTTTGGCTAATTTTTAAATGTGTACAGATTTAATTATTTGTTTAAATGCAGCTGCAGTCAGTAAGCATAGGTTTCAATTTCTGAACATAAAACAATTAAGAGTTGTTATGTTAATAACACAATATTCACAGTATTTCATTCTAATAGAACATTGGATTTAAATGAAGTTGTATGACTGATATTTACTGAAATAGCCAAAAATGAAACAGACCTAGCCACCGTGTACTGAATGAACCAACTTCAAAGATGCACCGAACATCCACTTTATTAAAGAATGAAAATACACAATCCTCTGTGAGCGCTTTCATGTAGCCAATGCATACAGACAATTGAAAAGTTGTTACATCACATCCTTTATGATGTGTACAAATCCTAATAATTTAATTGAACCAATTTACTAATTAACTGATTCACTAATACGACCCCATATCCTGCTCACTACTCATATTACAAATATTACTAAAAAACATTGCTAACTTAAACACATATATTTCCTAAACAGAACCTTATAATTCTAAGCACTAGTGGGTTCATACATAAAATCTTGAAAGACAAGTTGTACTCATGAACAAGACTATTCTTACAACGAACTTTTCAAATGTATATATATATATATATATATATAGACATATATGTTATATATGTGCGAAAATAAGAGAAAACTGTATGTATGTATATATGAATGAAGGGAGTATGCAAAATGAAGCAATAAATATAAAACATAATTATATATTCACAAATCTAGAACCTTGTTATTGAAATTGTCTTGTTTTAAAAATTAATAAATAACAATCATAAATACATACTTATGTGCGAAACAATGCATAAAAACTTTATAATAAATACGTGAATCCATAATGGGCTTATTTTACATATGTTAACTAAGCACTATGTTTGTACATAAATGAAATTTTTAACTAAGAAACTGTAAAGTACATTCTAAGCTAAAAAGACAGATAAAGTCTATGTAGTGATGAAGGATCATCCAATTTTATTTCTCTCCAATGCCTTTAGTTTTATTACCGGGGCTATTGAGCTCCACTCATTAATTCCTAGCCAAGTGTCTGCTTGTGTTCTTATTTGCCATTTTAATTCCTTCAGCTCTAAATGCAAGCCCCAGGGTTTTTTATCATTAATGTCTACATGATCAATAGCCATAAAATAAAATTGATGGTCTTTATATTCACAAACATGTTTTGCTAATGCATTATTGAGTCTATTTTTCTTAACGGCGTATTCATGCTCGTATATTCTTTGGACCAACTGTCTCTCTGTTTTCCCTGTATAGAATGTTGATCATGAATTACATGTAGCTAAATATACAACCCCTTTTGATTTACAGTTGTATCTACTATGTAAGTGAAACTTTCTCTTCCTTAAATGAAAAAATTCCCCCCGTATTTATTTTGTGGCACCAGTGGCATGTGCCACACTTGCTCATGCCTATGTTACTATTTGCATATGTGTAATAGATGTGCTTTAAAATATCTTTGAAACTTTTGCCCTTCCTGTAGACTATCTTGGGTTTCTCACTGATATGATTCCTGCAGTTAGGATCTTCAAGCAAAATTGTCCAATTATTCAGTATGATATCTCTAATTATGTTATGATCTTGTGAAAAAGTAAGTACTAACTCTCTAGAGAAATTATTGTCATTTGTTGTGATACTAATTTCATTGTTATTAAAGCTCTCATTATTCAAATTGGTAGAATCACTGGACACTTGTCTAAAATAGGTTTGAAATGCCCATTCATTCTTTTAATGGTGACTTCTTGTATTAACGTGTCAACCAAAATTTCAGGGTATTCCCTATTTAGGAAAATATTACGTAAGAAATTACATTCTTCTTTGAATTGATCTAAGTTAGTTACCATCTGGACTGCCCTGACCAATTGTCCTTTTACAACTGAATTTTTTGGTGCTCTGGGTGGCAACTACTATAGTGTAGAAAGCAATTGGAATAAGATTCTTTGCGATGATTAACTGCTACATAAGCTTGATTGATGAAATCTTTCATAAGGTGTACATCCAAGTAATTCATGTATTCCATATTGATATCCCATGTGAATTTTAAAAAATCCGTTGTATTTATATATGTTAAAAATTCCATTAATGTATCCAATGTGCCTTTCCAAATAATGCTAATGTCATCCTGGAATCTGTGATATGATTTAATAAAGGTGTAATATCTGCTATTAAATACAAAATTTCTCTCCCAAAATGCCATAACCAAATTAGCAGAGGCAGGCTCCCCTACATGGTGACCCCATGGCAATACCTTTTTTCTTTAAAAAATATTTATTGTTAAAAGTTATAAAATTATTACTTAATACTATCTCTAAAAGTTCGATGATTAAATTAACTAAATCATGTGTTATATTGTGAGGAATGAGCATTTCATTCACCCATTCCAGCCCTTTAGTTTTTTTACAATTTTTACAAATTTTGGCTAATTTTTAAATGTGTACAGATTTAAATATTTGTTTAAATGCAGCTTCAGTCAGTAAGCATGCCTTTAGGTTTAAATTTCTAAACATAAAACAATTAAGAGTTGTTATGTTAATAACACAATATTCAAAGTATTTCATTCTAATAGTTGTATGACTGATATTTATGTTAAAACCTAACCATATTAAAGCTACAAGTCAGCAACATTCAAGCTAAAGATTATCTTACCTTCCTGGTACAGTTTGACAAGGTATAAAAAGGGTTGATTTAACGCCCGCTGAATTAAACTTCTACTCCTGATGAGAGGAGAAATCTGTAGAATACACTACTAAATCAGTACTCTTAATCAAACAAAACTGCAAATGTATGATTTATATTGCTACTCATTTAATTATAATTTATATCGCTACTCATTTAATAACTAAATATAGTTGCAAAAGAGAAAAACTCTATCTCATTAAGAGTCTGTAGTTTATTGGATTGCCTGGCAGATATAATAACTATCATAAAACTAAAACTTTCCAAGTCAAAATCTTTGTACCTGAAAGATGGACAGATTCAATGGAAGACATGAACCTGAAAGTACATGTTATTCAAAAAAATGTGAACATCTTTATCTTTAACCCGACCAGTGGATACACTGTTATATGAAAAGCACAGTCCGGGTCTGAACTGTCTGCAAACATAAACAGCTAAAGTTAGCTCTGTGTATGTGTCTACCTGTTTGAGCTAATATTCATTATCCCCTGGAGAGCACTCTGCTTTGGCTTGTAAGCAGGCCACCCCCACACTCACACTCACCTTCCATTTCTCTTTTATTCCCTTCTGTTAGCAAGTAGTATCCATAACTGATCAAATACTGTGTGTGTTTGTTAATTTAATTGAGAGCACAATAGCCTACAGATACAAGGTTATGCTGTTTTCCACCTGATAAATGGTTAAGAAATGACTTACATCTTCACAGCAGTTATTGGTCAATTCTGATTGTTGTTCTTACACACAAGCTTGCCTTTGCTTGGATATTGGTTCATCCCACTCCATTTACCCTCTGGCTCATTCTGCTCCCCACCCTGCCCCCATATCCCATCCCCCGATACCCATAATTTAAACTTAACCAAACCACACCCACCAGAGTTAAAATCACCCAATCCGCTATAGTAATTACAACTAACCCCTCCCATTACAAATTACTATCTATCTGTAATACATTTGCACATTCACATAAAAGTGACTACCCAATAGAAACATACCTGGTAAACACCCCAAACATTTCATACATAACTCCTAACCTTGAATAGGTGACATTGTAATATACCAAAACCTTAACAAACAAGAATTTATCTTCTCTCAATACTGATCATTTTTCAAATAATTTATCAAACACAAATACTATCATCACAGGTATCGTACTCACACAGGGTGAACATTCCAGCAACCAAAATCAATCTGTAAATGAAGATAAATTCAAAAAATAGTTGCTGGAATGAAACAAGGCTGTAGAAAGTAAAACACATCCAGGTAGTGATGGGTCACATAAAACAATTTTATTGATGAACAGAGATAACAAAAGTAAGCGCTTTCACCCAGAGGCTGCCTCTGGGTGAAAGTGCTTACCTTTGTTATCTCTGTTCATCAATAAAATTATTTTATGTGACCAAGCCTCTGGGTGAAAGCGCTTACCTTTGTTATCTCTGTTCGTCAATAAAATTGTTTTATGTGACCCATCGCTACCTGGATGTGTTTTATTTTCTACAGCCTTGTTTCGTTCCAGCAACTATTTTTTGGATTTATCTACAAATACTATCATGTTTGTACATGGTCTTGTATTATAAGGTAGTACCGACTGCCACCAACCACTACTATCAGCTACTATAAGGCTCTTCCCTTAGGGTGACCATTTTCACTATGTAATGTTACTGCTATCCAAAAGTGTGACGAACAGCAAGACTATTGGAGTGGCTTAGACAGTATCACCAAATCCATGCAAGTATTCTAGAGCTTAAATTATCTCTACACAAAACAGCCACAGTTGAAAGGTTTAAAAATATTTAATAGTAAATAATAAAAACACAAGACAAATCTCATAAATTCAACACAGTGCTAATCAATAGTTCAGAAATCACAGGAAATTTTAAAACAATATTGTAGGATAGTCTTACATAAATATAGAAAACAGCTAGACTAATCTGGCTAAATTCCTATCTAACTCTAAGAGAAATCACTTTTCTAAATACTACTTACATACGGAGCAAGCAAGTGCTTGATGAGTGGATGTTCTTACTAGAGCCAAGACAAGGTATAAAATGCTCAGTCTTTCTCTCTGGAAAAGTCTTAAATTGATAATACACAGTACTTCTAAGTCATCTCAGATTACGTAATTTTTATCACTTCTCTTTTAGTAACCAGGCTAACAGAAACTCAAAATTTTAACATTTCTTTTAACTTGCAACTGCCAGGAAACCACAGCAATAAAAGACACTTTACATGTAAAACCTTAGTAATTATCTCATAAGTTAAGACAATAGAAAGAATTTCCAGCCCAAATATCCTGTGTCTGAGCTTGAGATCAAACAGTCCTACAATGCTTTACTTATCAGCTTTCTTCCAGCAGGTTGCACCGTGGTTACATTTTTGAAGCTCAGAACATAAACAGTTTTTTTTACATTTGTAAAAACAAGCCTGTGGATCATATTAATATTTACAATAACAGAATTATTTACAAAATTCTATCTAGCTAGGCTGGCAGCCTTCACATATGCCCCCCCACCCCCCGGAGATCTCAGACTAGTTTTTCAAGTGTCCCTTGAGAAACATTGCTTGAGAGGGTTAGGTCTATCTGGGCATCTCTCCCCCATTCCCTGTCTTGAGAGCCCATCTGCATTGGCATTGTTAATCCCACTGCGGTGCTGCACTGACATGTATGCTTGCAACCCTAGGCTCCATCTTAGCAACTTGGCATTTTGTTGGCTGGCTTGATGTAACCATGTTAATGAATTGTGATCTGTAACTACAGTGAATTTCCTTCCCTACAGGTAAGGCTGAAGTTTCTGCAGTGCCCACACTATGGCTAGACATTCCTTTTCAACAGCTGCATAGCATTCCTCCCTGGATTGGAGCCTATGACTGAGATAAACCACTGGGTTCTCTTCTCACTCTGAAGAAATCTAAGTACAGACCCCACCCCATGGTTCAAAGCATCCACCTGCACAACAAAGTTGTTGCTGTAATCTGGACTGGCTAACACAGGGGGTCCTCCCAAAGCTTCTTTAAGCTTCTGGAATGCCTGCTCACATGCTGGGGTCCACACTACCTTATCTGGCCTGTTTATCCTAGTCAAGTCTGTGAGGGCAGCAGCTGTGGTACTATAACTGAGGATGAACTTTCTGTAGTACCCTGCTGTCCCTAAGAATGCCCTCACCTGCTTTTTGGTAACAAGTGCAGGCCATGCCTGAATGGCTTCCACTCTGGCAGGTTCTGGCCTGATCTTACCACTCCCCACTCTATGTCCCAGGTAGGAGACCTATGCCATACCCACCTGACATTTGCTCGGATTAATGGTCAACCCTACCCTCTGTAGTCTGCCCAGCACCTCCCAGAGATGTTGAAGGTGCTCTTGCCAGGAGTGGCTGTAGATTGCAATATCATCTAGGTAAGCAAGGTCAAACCCTCCTGCTCCTGCTAGGATATAATCTACCAGCCTCTGGAAAGTCGCTGGGGCATTTTTCATCCCAAAGGGCATCTTTGTGAACTCATACAAGCCAAAAGGAGTCACAAAGGCTGACCTCTCTCTAGCACTGGGAGTCAATGGCACCTGCCAGTAACCCTTGGTAAGATCAACCGTTGTAAGATACTCAGCCTCACGCAGCTGCTCTAGGGCTTCATCTGTCCTAGGCATGGGTAAGCATCTGACTTTGTGTGACTATTTGATTTCCTGTAGTCCACACAGAACCTGGTGCTGCCATCCTTCTTTGGCACCAGCACCATTGGGGAGGACCAGGGGCTCTTAGACTCTTGAATTACCCCCTAGTTCCAATATTTCCTGTATCTCTTCCCACAGAGTCTGTTCGACTCTCTTAGGCACCCTGTAAGGGGCCTGCCCAATAGGCCTTTCGGGTCCTGTATCCACCTGGTGCTGCACCAGGTGGGTGAACCCTGGTTTCCCAGTCAACATGTCCCCAAACACCTATAACACTGCTTGGATTTCTCAAACCTGGGTAGGAGATAGCTGCTGGAATGTTGCTACCCTTTCCACTAAGGTGTCAATCCGAGCCTCACTGAGGAGATCAGTCACCAGATCTCCCACAGACTCCTCCTGCTATCCACTGCAAATATTCAACACAAGGGCCTCCCTATCATGGTAAGGTTTCATCATGTTAACATGGTACAATTTGTGCCGCTGCCTCCTGCCTAGCAGTTCTACCATGCAGTTAAAATCACTGACCTTCCTTACCACCTTGTAGGGTCCCTCCCAAGCTGCTTGCAGCTTGTTGTGTCTGACAGGAATGAGAACCATTACCTGCTGCCCCACAGCATACTCTCTAGCTTGAGCATTCCTGACATACCAGACCTTTTTCTTTTGTTGGGCTTTTGCCAGGTTCTCCTGGGCCAAGCTCATGAATTCCCTGAGCCTTGTCCTGAGGTTTAGGACATATGCTACTACAGACTCCTTGTGAGATTCACAGTTACCTTTCCACTCATCACAAATTAAATCTAGAGGTCCTCTCACCCTTTGCCCATACAGCAATTCAAAGGGTAAAAAAAAACATGAATTCCTGGGGAACCTCTCTGTAAGCAAACAACAGATGGAGCAAATATTTGTCCTACTCCCTCTTAAACTGGTCTGCAAATGCTTGCAGCATGGACTTGAGTGTAGAGTTTAACCTCTCAACAAGACCATTAGTCTAGGGATGGTAGGGGGTCGTCTTCAGGTGCTTCACCCCACAGTACTTCCACAGACAAGCCAGCATGTCAGTCAGTATTTCTTTTGGTAAACCTACCCTGCTGAAAATCTCTAACAAAGCCTTTGCCACCTTTTCCGCCTCAATGGAGGACAAAGCTACTGCCTCAGGGTATCTTGTAGCATAATCTACTACCACTAGGATATACTTTTTCCCTGTGGAACTTGGGGTACTCAGAAGCCCACAATATCCATAGCTACCCTCTGAAATGGCTCCTCAATCACAGGCAAAGGCATCAAAGGAGCTTTCACCTTGTCTCCTGCCTTGCCTACCTTTTGGCACTGCTCACAGGACCTGTGAGCAGTGCCAAAATGTAGGCAAAGGCATCAAAGGAGCTTTTACATTATCTCCTGCCTTGCCTACCTTTTGGCACTGCTCACAGGTCCTACAGTACCCTGTTACATCTCTGGAAAACCCAGGCCAATAGAAGTTCTGCATAATACGTCTTTGTAGTTTTATGCCCATATGACCTGCAAAGGGAATATCATGGGCTATGGCTAGAAGTGCCAGATGGTAGGCGCTAGGCACTACCAACTGCTGTATACTCCCACCTTCTATCCCTTCTAGACTTAACTTCAGCATTGACAGGGTCATACACAAAACACTGATCAATAAATTAGTACAACTAAATATTGATGTTGAATTGATGATCTTGATAAGATGGATAGCTGGATGGCTTTCAAATAGGACATGGCAAGTATCATACAGCAACTGGACAGGTGAAATCCTTGATTACAGTCAGGGCATCTGGCAGGGCTCTATCCTAGGCCCTTACTTGTTTAGATTGTATCTTTCAGACCTTACTTTTTCATCTGAGGTGTTCTACAGTCTATACACAGACTACCTGAAATTGGGTAAACTGATTACAAGTGTTACAGATAAGGCATGTCTGTAAAATAACTTGACTAGATTGACCATTTGGGCACAGGAGAATTATATGCTGATATATACATCAAAAACTAAGCATGTGAGATTTGGGAGACATAAACTGACTCTCACTCCACATTACTAAGCACCCTAGAAACTATTAGAGTCCAACCCAACACTCTCATACTAGGTGACTTCAACTACCCCTCCATCAACTGGGAAAACTACTCATGCACCAATACACTGTCCCAATGCTTCCTGGAATTCATCAATTCCAATGCCCTGGAGCAGCTCATTCTTACCCCCACTAGAGGAAGCAACATCCTTGACCTGGTTATTACTAACATGGGCAACCAGTGCTCTGCACCAATAGTCAGATCCTCCCTGGTTAGATCTGACTACAAACTAATCACCATGGAAATTTACATCACCCACACCTCCCGCAAAGATAACCACTAATAAAAAAATTCTCCAAAGCTGACTTTGGGCTCCTAAAAACAAAGGTGGCTAACTTCACGGCACCCATGTCAATGGAAAATAGATGGATGACTGCTGAATCATACACCAATGCACTGTACGAACACGTACATAAATGCATGGAACTAGCCATACCCAACAGAACCAAGATGCTCTCCTCCAAAAAAGGAAGCCAATTTGGTGGCCCCCTGCCATTAATAAACTCTACAACAGAAGGAAGAAGCTATTGCAGAAAAAGTTGAAGTCACAAGATTGGAAAAACTCCATTAGCCTCAACAAAAAGTTGAGATTCCTCATCAAAACCTCTAAAGCCAGCTATGAAGATAGAATTGCAGCAAAACAACCACAAAGCCTTCTATAGTTATATCAAGAATCTACACGGCAATACCCAGGTTTGCTGTGAGTTACTGCACAATGGTACCTCCTGTACTGAGCCAATAGATATTGCCAACATATTGGCCAACAGTTTCAGTGCCAAATTTACCCCCCCCCCCCAAAGTACCAATCACAATACCGGAAGAATGCCAGGCACCCAGCATTACTGAAGCAGAGGATAAAGCTGCATTGTCCAAGGCCAAGAGTACAGCTTCCATGGTACCCGACAATATCCTTGGATGTGTTCTACATGAACTACAAAGTGAACTGGCACCACATCTGTGTGCCCTGTTCAATCACAGCCTTACCTCAGGTTTTGTCCCTATCCATAAAGGGGACGTGACTACAAACCCTGGGAATTATCGCCCCATTAGTCTGACAAGCCTGATATGTAAGACTAAGGAGCACATCATCATGGACCTAATTAACAAGGATAGAGGGAATCTTCAAACTCTAGATCCCACGCAATTTGGTTTTGTGAAAGGTAGCTCATGCCTACTCAGCCTGGTTGACTTATCTGAGTCAGTCACCAGAGCTGTGGATGAGGGCAAGGCAGATCATACAGCCTTCCTCAATCTGGTCAAGGCCTTTGATACCATTTCCCACTCACGAATTATTGATAAACTCATCAAACTAGGCATCAAGCCATATATCACTAGGTGGGTTGCAATCTGACTAACATAGAATCCACAGTGTGAAAGTAGTGGACTCCAAGTCAGACTGCCGACCAGTCATGAGTGGAGTCCCACAGGGATCAGTTCTGGCTTCTCTCCTAGTTAGCATCTACTTCCCAGAAGTCCAAGCCAACATGGAGGGACTCTGGTTGACCAAGTTCACAGACGACTGCAAGCTTGGAACCATTATTAACTCCCCAAGTGATGTAGACATCATATAGAAAGACCTCACTGAGACCATTGACTGCTGTCAAAACCATGGCCTTAAGCTTAATGCCAAAAATGCATTGTCATCTGCTTTGGGAAAACTCATTTCCCACTAATTACCACATCGATGGGAGCCCACTGAACACTGAAGAGATCGGGGGACACAGTTTGACAGAAACCTCTCCTTCCACCACCACATTGTCACTGTGGTCAAAAAGTCCTTCTGTGTGGCACATCTCATTACCAAGGGTTTTGCAAACAGGAAGAAAGAGGTCATCATCTCTCTCTATTCTTCTATCATTAGACCAATCATTGAGTATAATGCCCCATTTGGCATGTACTTCACTAGACACATGCAATAGCTGGAAAGGCCACAAAAGTATCTCACAAAGAGGATCCTAGGCCTTAAACACATGTCCTACATGGACAGACTCAAATAACTCTAGCTATTCTGTGTTTCATATCATCTTCTAAGAGGCAATCTCTGCTTGACTTACAAAGCCATGTCTGACCCAGCTCTGTTAGAAAAGCTACATCTAAAGAAATCCCAATCCCTCCACACACCACACTTCAGAGTCCTCAACCTAATTACCACAATCAACAGAACATGTTGAAGGGACAGGTTCATAATGCAGAGACTGCCCATGCTCTGGAATAGACTTCCCGTACATGTCAAGCAGAGCATCTCACTGGCCCTCTTCAAGAGAAAACTTGATGAGTGGAGGGAAATAGAAAGTTCACCCTGGGGATCACTCCAGTGGCTCTACTTGATGGAGCACTGGGAACTAACGTCGGGCGGCACAATGCCAGGGCACTTCTATGGGCTAGACTTGTAAAGGCTGCAGGGCCATTAGCCTAGTACACACCTATGAAGTTATGAAAGGTGAATATTTAATACACCACACAATGAATGAAACTGTAGACTCATTTAAGGACCTGGGTATATGGGTAGAGGTAGCTATGTGTTTTTCTAATAATATCAACCAATTGGTTAATGATAGTTATAGAACTGTAGATGTATAAAAAGATTTATAAAATCTAGGAAATTAAAAATAATGAAGTCATTGTTTGTTAGTTACATTAGACCCAAACTTGAGAATGGAATAACAATATGGAAACCCTATAAGATGACAAGCATGAGTAAATTGGAAAGAGTACAGTGGAAATATACCAAGGGCATCCATGGATGTGAAAATCTAAGTTATGAAAGACTAAAATATCTGAACTTGTACAGTGTCTCTTACAGATATCTTAAGAGAAGATCTTATTCAGGTATGTAGGGCATTTAGGGACAGCTACCTCTGGGAATGTTTGAGATTATCAAAAAGTACCAGAGAATCATCAGACAACCTGTGTAGAAGATTCTGTAGGAATGAGAAGTGTACTAATTGATTCTCTGACACAGTAGCTGATGCATGGAACAGACTACCAAATTACATTAAAGCAAGCACTAGTATAGATATTTCTAAGAACAGCCTGGACACATTATGGGAACAAGTGTTTTGGTATATTGGCAAGCTGGAAGGGCATTTATGCCTATGCTTGAAATATTTGTATGTATGTATGTATGTATGCATGCATGTATGTATGCTGAACAGTACGCCAGTGCAATATACAAGCACCTGTACAACTGCATGGACTCAGCCATACCCAACAGAACTAAAACCTGCTTCTCAATGAAACACAAGCCTGTCTGGTAGACATCCTCTATTAACAGGCTTTACAACGAAAGGAAGAAACTGTTTTCCAAGGGTAAAAAGGAACAAATTCCAAATTGGAAAAAACTCCCTCCTCAGCTTCAACAAGCAAATTAGATCACTAGTGAGCACCTCCAAAGCCAATTATGAATTGAAACTAGCCTCCAAAACAAAGAGAAACCACAAAG
Organism: Protopterus annectens; assembly: GCF_019279795.1. Taxonomy (NCBI): domain Eukaryota; kingdom Metazoa; phylum Chordata; order Ceratodontiformes; family Protopteridae; genus Protopterus; species Protopterus annectens. The sequence goes on along the minus strand of NC_056737.1, from coordinate 844,865,232 downwards.
CCTTATTCAGTTAAGTCAGGAACCTCCATGGTAAAGCCCAGGTTAGTTCCGAATTAGTACTTAATGGTACATTTTCCACCGATCCTGTTGACTTAGCTAACCTGCTAGCGGATAGGTTCAGAGCAAATGTCACCCCTTATCCCTCCCCAAAGGGCCATTTGGCATCCTCAATACTTGTCCCACACCTCACATCTCCATAGATCAAGTGTTAAAGGCCCTATCCAAGGCAAAGAACACAGCTTCCATGGGACCTGATAGTATCCCAGGCTGTGTTCTGCACCATCTTCAGGAAGACCTAGCTTCACCATTTAGCACCCTGTTCCACCACAGCCTAACTACAGGCTTCATTCCAGCAAAGTGGAGAACTGCCATTGTCATCCTCTTGCACAAAGGTGGTGCCACTGCTGACCTGGGAAACTATCAGCTTGACAGGTCTGAGCTGTAAAGCCATGGAGCGCATTATTATGGATCTCATAAACAAGGACATAGGCAATCTCCAAGCACTTGACCCCACTCAGTTCAGATTCGTCAGGGGCTGATCTTGCCTGTTGAATCTGCTTGACCTCTTTGTGACTATGACCTAGGCCCTGGATGAGGGAAAGTCAGTATGTACAGCTTACCTTGACTTGGCAAAGGCCTTTGACACAATCCTCCACTCAAGCATCATTGAAAAGCTAACACGACTTGGCATAAATCCTTATCTCATCAGGTGGGTGGCCATCTGGCTCACCAACAGGACCCACAAGGTCAAAATAGGTACCATCACCTCCAAAAGCAGACCTGTCACTAGTGGTGGTCCCCAAGGATATGTTTTCCGACCCCTACTGTTTGGCATCTACTTCTCGGAGGTCCAGGCAAAGACAAAGAGCCTGTGGCTGACCAAGTTTGCAGAGGACTGTAAGTTGGGTGCTGTCACTGACCTCACAAATGATGTTAACATACTCCAAGAGGGCCTCACAGCAGCAAATGAACAATGCCAAAGTCATGGCCTTAAGTTAAATGCAAAAAAATGTATTATCATACCATTCGGCAAAAACAGAGTCCCTACTGATTACCACATCAATGGCAACCACCTAAGCACACAATCTGTGGTGAGGGACCTGGGTACTCAGGTTGACAACAATCTTACATTCGACCATCATGTAACAGCAGTGGTTAGAAAAGCCTTTTACTTGGTTTATCTCATAAGTAAAGGGATTGCATCCAGAAAAAAGGAGGCTATTACCTCTCTGTACTCCTCCCTCATTAGGCCTATAATTGAGTATAATGCCCCGTTTGGTGTGTACTTCTCCAAACACCTGCACCAACTGGAAAGGCCACAGAAATACCTCAGAAAGAGAATCCATGGCCTCCAACACCTGTCCTATGTGGACAGGATTAAATCACTATTGCTCTACTCGGTGTCATACAGATTGCTCGGAGGTGGTCTGTGTCTCACCTACAAGGCAATATCAGACCCTGCCCTACTAGAAATGCCCCATATCTGTAAGTCTAACTCCTTGTGCTTTACCTGCTTGAAAGGCCTAAATCTAATATGCAACATTGACAAAACCTGCTGGAGAGACAGGTGTCTCTCCCAGAGGCTGCCCCATCTCTGGAATAGACTTCCCATACATGTCAAACAGAGCATGCCGCTGACCCTCTTTAAGTGCCACCTTGATGAGTGGATGGGAAAATACAAATTTGTCCCAGGGGTTCCACCTTTGTCCTTCATTGACATGGGTGGTGCTGACTGAGGTCTTTTGTAGGATATACTCTTGGCTAGGCTTGTAAGGGCCCCAGGACCATTAGCCTAGTAACCTCCTATGATCCTATGATCTCCATGACCTGGATCCCCCATATGCTGTATAACATTTTACTGTTTTATGTTTTTCTACCTAGCTAGATTTTTGTTACATTTTTCAGTGTGCGGTATTTATTGCCTTTATTCTGTTTGTATTATTTATATGAGTTTTACAGTACTAGTGCTTAGGTTTAGGCACCTATATAAATTTGAATTCAAAAGCTTGGGTTACACTGACTAAATCACCACACTGCAGCTTATTAGAACTGAAATAGATATGTGCCTTCATGAGGCAGTGATCCATATCCAGTTTCTGATTAGAAAGAATTTGTTCTCCTCTAAGAAGTCAATGGCCACAACAATATGGTTCATAAGAATAACATGAGTTCACTGTCTGAAAAAAAGTATTGAAAGCTTGGGTTGGGGACATTCTTTCATGACAGTCTACCTTAATGTTATAATTATCTGAATTATCATCCCTCAAAATTACAACAGTACACGAGTCATTGACATCCAAGTCTGTTGTCACATAAAAAAAATTAGATACCGCAATTGCTAAGTGTCTTTGACTGGAAACCAACAATTTATAATGTCCTACTCCAAAGACAAAGTCTGAAGATGTTGCTGGAGAAACATCTCAGGTTCCTGTCATCAACACCAACTCAGAGAAGTGGAAGAATTCAGAGAAAGTGAGTTTTATGTTTGTTTCCCACCTTTTTCCATTTCTCTGAGTTTGTAACAACCTCAGAGTTGGTGTTTATAGAGAGAGAGAGAGATGGTGGGGTCTTGTACCCATATTGAGTGTACAGGAATGACATCTTGCCTTCTCTCCAAAAAGAATATCTACTTTCTCATAAAATTCAAAGTTATATTATTGAAAAAATATAATTTCTGAGGTAATAGATGTTCTTCGTGTTTCACTGTTGCAGTCATTACATTTGGGTTATCCAGCTGGCAGGTTGCCCTCAGTCGGCCTGTATTCCAAAGTCTTGGGTCCTGCGTTGGTTGCTGTTGCCCCTTCCCGTCAGGTCGTCAGGGGTATAAAAGATGCAGCCGACACCATTTTCTTCAGTCTTTCTTGCTGCGCGGTGCCCGAAGCAGAAGCAGTTCGCAAGTGCCGGTTGGCCGACTCCTGAGATTTTCGTGTTCGAATTTCAGATCCAAAGTCTTCATTAAAAGCGAAGTACCCCATTGGGGGAACTTTTTTTTTCTTGCTCCAGTCCGATGTCAGAAAAAGTTAATAATTGTATTTCTTGTGGGAAGCAAATACCTCATAAGGACTTTCATTCTTACTGTATTCCTTGACTAGGCCCTGACCACGACATAGCTTGTTGTCGGTTTTGTGCTAGATTTAACCAAAGCACTATTAAGTATCGGTAGGATTTTGCATTAAGCTATTTTGATCGAAGATTTAATTATACAATGTCGTTGGATAGCCATCCAACTAACAGAGTTCACAAAAAATGCAAAGAAACAGAAAAAGACAGGTTACCGAGGTCCAAAACCGACGAGGCTTCTCCTAAGCCAGTCGCCGGTTCGCCGGTTTTCAGTGAGGTGCTTTCGCAGCCCCTGATGTCCGCTATTTTAGAGTCGCAGACCACTACCGACACCCACGTGGAGTCGGCAAGGCCGCTAGAAGCTCAAAGTATTGGAGCCTTGGAGACTATTCGCTCAGATGGGTCCGGAGCTGCTGAGCAGGCGTCGGCTTCTGAGGGTGTATTCAGACCTAAACAATTAAACATTAAAATGACTTCAGCTTCAAAGGCAAAGACTAAAGCACCTTTAAAGACAATGAAACAAGTTCAACAGCCTCATGGACAGGCCTCCATGCCCACAAAACAGATGCTCAAAATGGCTAAAGACTTAATTAGCTTGATCAGGGGTTCCCATCCCCCTCCTGATAAGAAGCCTAGGCAAGAGACAGACTATGAATCTTCAGATCAGGTTTCCATTTCTTCTGATTTCTCTTCTGATCAGAAATATTCTCTACCTCCCTATGAGGATTCTGATGCTGAAGAATCTATTCCTTCAGCTTCTCCTGAGGACTACTCTTTTGGGGAAACCTTGCATACCATGAGGGAGCATTTCCACTGGGAGAGTAAGATTTTTCAGAATTTAAGAAAAGGCTCAGAGACTTCCTTTTACTACCTCAACACAGGCCTCTAGCTATTCCACCTGTGTTAGACATTGTAGATAATGTGCTTTCAGAATCTAGTCTGACCCCTGACTCCTTACCTCCAGCTCCTGTTAAGCCGGGCAGATACTACAGGGTTCCTGACTCTCACAAATTCCTTTTCAAAAACCCTGCTGCAGACCCAGAAACTATATCTCAGGGTCCTAAGGGGGTCAAGGATTCCACTGCAAAAAACCCTACCCCCTCTGACAGAGATTCTAGGGCACTAGACAGATGGGGAAAAAAGATTTACACATCTGCTACCTTGGCTATAAGGGCCTTAAATTACCAGTTTCATATGCTCAAATATCAGCAATATATCAAGACACTGCTTAAAGAGAAAATGTTGATAAATTCTGAATGTGCAGAAAACAAAGAAATGCAGGATTTATTGCATGCAGCTGAACAAGTTGGAAAGCATACTTTGCAATGTGGTTTTGATTCTCTAGAGGCCACCTGCAGGGCCGCTGTTACGGGTTCTGTCATTAGGAGGCCTGCTTGGTTAAAGGAACAAAATCTACCTGATCATGTCAAAGCAGAATTATTAGATGCTCCATTACAGCATAACTGGGAAAAGCCGAAAGACACAACAACAACAACCCTGCTTGGTATTAAGGCAAAAGAGGTGTTAAAGAAAATGGAGGACAAAGCTAAATCTATGCAAACGGTCAAGGAATTCTTACAGGTACAGCCTCCTAGGTTTAGCAGACATTGGCCTACAAAGAATTGGTCCTTTCCAGTGTCAGACAGACCTCAAAGGGGCAGATCCAGATGCCCCAGAGGCAGATCCCAGTCACAAGGTTGGTACAGGTCTAAGCAATGGGGTGCTTCTACCTCCAAAAGCGGAGAGGACAAATCACAACCATACAGGAAACAGTCCCGATGACTTCCCCCTGCCTGTACCAAGCACATACCTTCTGGCAGCACACTTAGGGGGAAAACTAGCACTTTTTTCTCGAAACTGGCACATTATTACCCAGGACAAATGGGTTCTAGACATTACCATCTGCCACTTTACTCTAAATCCAGGGCAGGCTTTGCCACTGCAGTTCTGCAGGGCCTCATAGCTGCCCCTAATGCTATTTAGTTCCATCCTCCGATCCATAGCTTTGGGAATCTACCAAAATGCAATGACTGCAACAGTGAAACACAAAGAACATAGTACAGTTGTGTACACTTGCCATAACTGTAAATGTTCAAGTGTATTCGCTGTTGCAGTCCAGGTTACCCACCCACCATTCCCCTTATTTTTGCTGGAACTTATCTTTACTTGTTTGATCTATACAACCTATGTGGTGCATTTGCTTGTAGATGAAGGTAAAGTTTATTTTGGTGCATGTATGTTTTATTTACATATATTTAGCCTACCCTTTTGGGGGCACCTGACATCTGGGGCAAGAAAAACTGAAGAAAATGGTGTCGGCTGCATCTTCTATACCCCTGACGACCTGACGTCAGGGAAGGGGCGATAGCAACTGACGCAGGACCCAAGACTTTGGAATTCAGGCCGACTGAGGGCAACCTGCCAGCAGGATAACCCAAATGTAATGACTGCAACAGTAAATACGCTCGAACATCTACATTTAAGGTAAGTGTACACAGCTGTACTTTTTCTACCTTTGCTAGTCTTGAAATTCTGTCAGTTGTTGTTGTGTTTTGGCTTTTCCTGGTTAGGGGGTGCCACAGTGGAACTCCGGTCCACTAATGAATTGGCAGTAGATTTTTACGAACGCCGAGGTGCCAGCTCGACGTTCAACCTTCAGCGAATGCACACCCATTTACGCATGTCTTTCGAATGCCCACCCAACCATGGGGAGGACATGCAGACTCCACAGAGAAGGCACTCCCCGCACTCCAGCCGAGAATCGAATGGGAGAACCTCTTGCTGTGAGGCAACAATGCCACCGCTGCACCACCGTGGCATTTTAAGGAAGGGGGAATCATTTCATTCAAAAGAACAGTATTATTCCATTGTAGTAATTTTAATTGGAAGATTTCCTTCCACATTGCCTGAAACTTTCTTCTGCGAGAGTGATTTTCTTATTCTCACTGCTCTAGAACTAATTAGTTGTAAGTACAGATATGAGAATGGGATAGAACCTTACTCCTTTTACCCTGAGTTACAGAGACCCTACAGTCGTTATATTAAGTGTGGGGGTATAGACTGCACAGTTGCCCTATTTAGATTTAAATACCGTTACCCTTTCCCCAACAACATTAAAAACTTTCCAGTTGGAGTGCATTTCGCACATTTAGATTTACACTTGCGGCCCTGATATGCTAAGAAGCATGAATGAGTAGAATGCCCTCTTCAGGTTATCAGATCTGAGAAACTAAGTTTATTTAATGATATATGGGCACCTTCCTAAAAAAAATCAACAAGTCGAAGTGATTTTCTTTGCATACTCTGTCATTTTTTTTTAAAGACAATTTATGATAGGGTTTTACTTTGTGCTTAGCTGTCAGTGTTTAAATGTCTTTACATCTCATGCATGGCATTCCTTGGAATACATGGAGGAATAAGTTCTATTCCTTGAAATGTTCTAAATTAATTATAGCTCCTTTTGGTAAAGGATGGTTTTACCTTTGAAGAATGTATTAATAAAATGTTTGATATTGCTTTAAAACAATTTAACAGTGTTTTAGTTAATCATGCTTGCATTTTAATCACCTATTCACAGCTTGCTAAAGTAAACATCTGTATAAATCCCTTGCAGGAAGATTCAAAGATGTGGATGCATAAAAGTCTACAACAGGAAGAAGACGAATGGAAAAGAGGGAATATTCCAGAAAAGCTAAATGGCTCCTACCATAGTGAACTTGCGATTGATATTATTGAGGTACCTAATAATTTATTTTCTTTAATTTATCGTGTAATAAATTATATATTGGTATTAGCTAAATTTCTCTATTTTATCTTTAGTTAGTTTAACAGCCTAGTTATGCATTGCAGGGTATCATGTATAGCCGGTTACTAAAGATAAGCTTAAAAACTCAAAGAAGGATTTTGACATAGCAAAAATGTAAAATATATTAAAATGTGAGCTCTGAACAGTCTTGTGATGCAGAAAAAAAGAACTTAATGGCATGTGGCATTTCTCAGTAATGGCATATATTATTTTTGTTGCCTCTTCCCAACATTTGGCTCTGCATTCACAATGTCTAATTCCTAAGTAGCTAATTCCTAATTTACTTAAATTAAAACCACTTGTCCAAAGAAAATCTTGCTTCAGAATGTTCATTATAATATCTGGTGAGATAGGGAATTAAAGCAACACTGACTAAACAGAATCTGTTGTACATTCATATTCCAGTAAATTTCTAATTATATTAGGCAGATAAGCTTTTATTGTGATTTGTATTTATTATTTTACAGGAATTATAAATCTTTTGCAGTACCCATGTGTTTTAGTATTCATGGTTTTGCAGGAATTATACATCTTTTGCAATAATCTTGTGTTTTGTATCAATGAATTTATAACTCGCAGCTGGTGGTGTTGGATACCGTGAGAAGTTTTGGTTGACTAAATGTAAAATGTTCATGTCTCACTAAGTAATGGCTTTACTTTATTATATATACAAGAAAAAATGCATCCGATGGTGTGAAAGATGCCAAAAATCTGGCATTCTCATAGCTTCATAGTTAAAGGGGAAGGCCAAGAACAATTTTACTGAGCACAAACTTTTTAAATGAAAAACAGATCGCTGCTGACATTATAAAATGCAGTCTGTTCTATAGGTGGTAGAAAAATATTATAACATTTATCACTAAATGCTGATCCAGAAGTGGAAAGATCAGTTGAGTTTTCATACACCTTGAATCTACCTTTGAGAAACATTCAATATTCAAATTTATAAGATTATGCACACCCAATATGTGACTGCATTTGAAGAGACTAGTAGAGCAAAACAGTATGTGTTCTGCCCTGTATTACACCAAGAGTAACAGGTACTGCATGAGTGTATACATGACCATACCACATTAAATGCTTACATAGCTAAAAAGCACTTGCCAATCACACAAATTTATTTGTGACATCAGTAGTAGTAATGGTCTCAGTATAAGTCTCAGGTTTAAATACTGAGGGGATGCCTAACTTACATGGTTAAATCACTAAATTGAAGACTTGATTGTGATTTTGGTGACCATAAATGTTTTTTCTCATTTCCATACTGACATTTTATTTTTTAATTTGAGCATGGTGGTTTCTTTGGTGCCACATTTATTGCATGCTTTTATATTTTGGCAAAAACATTGAAGTTTGCCACTAAAGTAACTGTGGAAGCTGTTGTATCTTGTGGAAGAGAGATTGTTCTCTTACTTTGGAGGTTAGGAATCTTAGAGCTGCTATATTTAGAGCTATGGTGTTGTAAGGCTTGACACTTACAAAACATGTTTTTGTAAACATTAGTGCTCAGTGTCACTATAACATCAATTTTTATTAGCAGGTGCAATGTGTCTGTCTGTGACATGATGACTTGAATCTCTTTTTATTAAGTTCGTTTATGGCCCTTTCCCATGTACTAAAGTGGAAATATTTACCTCTTATTTTGACAGACTTTTCATATGATAAAACTGACACTTTCATTTAATAAAAAAAATTGGCCTAAGAATGAGAAATTACATCTGTCATATTTATGGTGGTACCCACTACATTACTATGTTTAACATTTTAACAAAGAGGAAACTGGAAGACATGTGAGCAAATGTTTATGCCAAATAATGTAGGCCCATAACTATAAAAGTTATCAATGCTTCTGAGTCAGATTTTTACAATGCTTATTGTAATACCCTTTGCTCGTGCACTTTAGCAGTGTGATTGCCCAATTCAAGCTCAATTATTTATTTTTAGTTTTGGCAAAGGATTTGGATGTTCTCTGATAACACAAATGGTGCTGTCTATACTAATAGAGAGATTAGAAATAGCCAATACCAGAGTGCACCTTGAAAAAATTTTGGTTAGATGGAGGTGATTTGCAGAGCAAGTCTATGATAAACACTAACTACCATTGTCTATGAGAGTCATGGGTGCCACCCTGGGAGTAAATTTGCTGTCTCCCATCTGTTCGTCCAGGTTATACTTGAAGAGGGTCAGTGAGGAGGTCTGCTTCACGTAAATTAGAAGTTTATTCCAGAGTAGCATCAATCTCTGGGAGATATATTTGTCTGTCCAGCATATTTAGTTAATGTCACAGGCTAGGTTAAGATCCCTAGAGTAAGTGACTAGTGTGCCATCTGACTTGTGGATGTGCAGCATATCCATCAAGACACGGTCATAGACTGCCATGTAGGCAGCCTGTACAATACAGAGTACAGTGACAGGGTTATCAGTCTGTCCACATAAGTCATGGTTTGGAGGCCCTGTATTTTCTGGTGAGAAACCTATGTGCTCTCTCCAGCTGCTGGAGGTGTCTGGTGAGGTACATGTAGAAGTGAGCATTGTACTCTGTTAATGGTCTGAGGGTCAAGTACAGTGGAGTTATAACATCCTTAGACCAGGATGCAATGCCTTTATTTAGAAGATGTGCAACACAGAAGGCTTTCCTTATCACTGTGGAAACTTGGTGGTCGAAGTTCAGACTGCCATCTACCTGTGTTCCCAAATCTCGCACCACTGGGTTTGAACTTAGGGGTGGTGCTGTCAATATTGTAATTAGCAGGGAATTCTGCTTTGCCAGAAGGGATAATAATTCACTTTTTTTATTTAGTTTTAGATCATGGCTTTGGCATCAGTCATTTGTCTGTGTTAGCCCCTCCTGTAATATGTTAACATCATTGGGGGGCTCGATGATTGCACCCAATTTGCAATCATCAGCAGACTTGGTAAACCGAAGGCTGTCTATTTTAGCCTAGACTTCCAAGATATAGATTCCAAACAGTAAAGGGCCCAGCACAGATCCTTGTGGTGCACCACTGGTGATGGGTCTACTGGTAGAGGTGGAGTCACCAACTTTGAGAGTATTTTTTCTGTTGGTGAGCTGATTGGCTACCCATATAGTGACATAAGGGTTAATCCCCAGCTGGGAGAGTTTCTTAATGATACTTGAGTGTGGGATTGTGTCAAAAGCCTTGGCCAGGTCAAGATAGTCAGTATGCACTGTCTTACTTTCATCCAGGGCTTTGGTGACTTTCTCAAAGAACACTACTAGGTTTAATAAGCATGACCTACCCTTAATGAAGCCAGACTGTACTGGGTCTAAAGTTTGAAGGTCGCCTGTGTTCTTGTTAATAAGGTCTATGATGATTCTTTCCATGGCCTTGCAGATGAGACTGGTTAGACTTATAAGCTATAGGTCACAGGGTCAGTTGATGGCCCCCTTTATGTAAGGGGATTACTGTTGCTGTTCTCCCCTCTGCTGTAACAAAGCCAGTTCTCAGACTATGGTTAAAGGAGAATGCCAAGTGGGTCTGCCAGGACCTGTTTTAGATTGTTTAATAAGCAACCTTGGATGTTATCTGGTCCCACTGAGGCCATGCCCTAAGGCTGAAGAAACAATTGTGTCTTCATTAATTTTCCATAGAAAGTACATGACAAATAGTAATTCATCAGTTAATAAGATCAAAACCATATATACCAAAAATGTATGTATAAACATTATGCAGAAGTCCTCTTTCTGCTTATACGAAGTGCTAGAGGAAATGATAAGTTATGTATTCACCATAACTAGGCATCTGTGCTGTCCATTTTCATTCTTCCTCACTAATGGGTTCAGATACGATCCTCGGATCCAACTTAGCCGCATACACAAGACTTCAGATCCAGCGCTCAACCTCCTCCCTGTATCCATAATGCAGTATTCCATCCCTGTTTCCTCAGATCGGGTTTGCTGCCTAATCTCCCCTTGATTCAAGAGAGAAAGGATACACAGAACTAAAGATAGGGCTCAAACCTAGAACAGTAGTTTCCAAACCTAGTCCAACAGGTTCTTCCAGAAGAAATCAAGGAATGGGGATGGATGGGAGGGAAGGTGAGGAAAAATGAAAATGAACAACACAGATACCTAGTTATGGTGAGTACATAACCTATAAATCTGATGTTGTCCTTTTCATTCTTCCTCACTAAGTCCCCAGCTACGTAAACCTTGAGGGGCCCTAATGGAAGTATATTCCAGAGCACTGCCGAACCAAAGGAGGCTCTATTTCTAGATATGATGTCCAACATGTAATGTGAAATAAAAGTAGCCAAGGATCAAGTTGAATGAGCTAGGGGAGGTCTTGGCAAGACTAAGCCTTTTTGAGAAAAAATCAATGAAATGCGGTCTGTAATCCATTTAGCTAGGGTAAGTTTAGAAACTGAATGACCCAGGAAATTTGAGGAAAAAGATTCAAAACGTTGATGTGACTAACTAAACTGCTTTACCCTGTTAAGATAAAAATGTAGTTATCTGCGTACATCAAGGAGATGTAGCATGTGCTTTCTCTTATTGGAAAAATTTGGAAAAAAAGACTTCAGGCACAAAGGAAGGGTTAGCCCATAGAGAAACACTGTCTTTATAAAAAATAATTTTATGTAGAAATAAAATGTAAGGGGGTTTTGCTGACAGAGCCTGGAGTTCAGAAACTCTTTTAGCTGAAGATATAGCTGCCAGAAAGACCATTTTCCATGATAGAAATTTTAGATCACATTTGTCTGATGGTTCAAAAGGTTTCTTAGTTAAACCCTGAAGAACCCCTGTAAGGTCCCAAGGTCATGAGAAATCCTTTATTGGAGGTTTGAGAAGAAAAATGCCCTTTATAAAGGCTTTATACAATCTGGAAGCAGCCAGTGAGAAAGTTTTAGTTCCTGAATGGAAATTAGAGTTTGTTGCCAACTGAAGTTTAATTGTAGAAAAACTGGTCCCTGCATTAAAAAGGGTTGTAAAAAAAATGAAAAACTGCAGAAGTTGGGGCTGAAAAGGGGTCAATGTTTTGGTCAGAAGCCCAAATATAAATTCCATTTGCTCTTATGCACTTTCTAGGTGGAAGTTTTTGAGAAGCCAAAATAATATTGTGAACTGGGAAAGAGAGCCTTGACTGTCTAAGTATTACTGTGGTTAATTGATGGCTAGAAGCCTGGGATGTTAAATCACCTTTGGGTGAGATAGGAGATCCTAACAAGGCTCCAGTATCCATGGAGGATAACGAAGATGAGGCCATAGGAAGGGGAACCAAATCTGCAGAGGCCAGAAAGTGGTAGTGAGGGTTACTGAGCTCTTCAGCCTGCTTGCTTTCTGACAGTCTCAGAATCAGTGGGATTGGAGGGTATGCATAAATGAGACACAAGGGCCAAGCGTGAAGCAGGGCATCTCTCGTTGACTCCCCCTGAGGGGGGATCAGAGTGAAGTATTTGCTGCACTTGTTGTCGAGAGGAGAGGAGAGGGGAAGAGAGGAGAGACAAATAGGTTGCAGCAAGGTTGGCCCCAATGCCTGAAAATCATATTCACTATTGAATGATTAAGAGACCATTCATGAGGCATCAGAATAGATCTCCTTAGTTTGTGTGCCAGCGTATTGGTTTTCCCTAGAATGTGCATCGCAGTTAGAAAATGGTCTGAAGAGATCGGCCACTCCCAAACTTTCATGGCCTCTCTGCTCAGGGGGTACGATCAGGTTTCTCTTTGTTTGTTGATGTACCAAACTACTGACATGTTGTCTGTCTTAACTGCAGTAGTCTCCAAAGGGAAAGATTCTTGAAATGCCTGCATCATTAAAAAGACTGCTCTCATCTCTAGGACATTGATATGCAATTTGGTCTCTTGGGGGGACCACATGCCTTGGACCATCCTTCCCAGGAAATGCCCCCCACCCCAGTTGGTGCAATTTGGTCTGTTGGGGGGACCACATGCCTTGGACCATCCTTCCCAGGAAATGCCCCCCCACCCCAGTTGGGAAGCATCCACAGTCACTGTGGCCACTGAATTTGGAAGAACAAAGCATCTGCCCAGAAAGAGCTCATTGGACTGAATCCACCAATGAATGTGGCATTTGCAAATTGGGGTGAATTTTATTTGAAAAGACAGGCACTGATGTAGGATGGACCACTGAACAGCTAGGGTCCATTGGAGAATCCTCATAAAGAAGCATGCTAAGAAAAGCAGTACTATGGCAGCTGACATAGACCTCAGTGCCCGAAGCATTAATTTTGCTGGTGGAGAAGGATGAGAGATGATATCCAGAACCTGATGTCTCAAAGAAGCAATGCGGTAGAAAGGTGAAGATGCCACATGAGTCATAGTGTTTAGAAACGTTCTAAGGAATTCCAGGCTCTGAACTGGAGCAAGCTGTGATTTGGCAAAGATTGATTGAAATGCCCAAGGAGTTGTAAATGTGGAGCAAATAGTCCCTGGCTTGTTGAAGGTGATACTTGGAGGGGCAGTGAGGAGTCAATCATCTAGATATGGAAACACCTGGAATCCTTTGAACCTCTAGTGAACTGCCACTACTGCCATGCATTTGGTAAACACCCTGAGGACTGTGATGAGTCCAAAGAGCAGAGCTCTGAATTGGTAATGAATGGCTCACTGCCAAAGGTGAAGATGCAATCTGTCTGTTTTTATGTGATAGTACACATCCTGAAGGTCTATAGAGCACACCCAGTCATCCTTGTGCAAAAGGGGCAGGATGGACTGAACCATAACCATTCGTAACTTTGCCTTCTTAACATACAGATTCAAACTACTTAGATCCAAGATGGGTCTGAGGTCCCCTGTTTTCTTTGCCACTAAAAAGAAGTGTGAGCAAGTTCCAAATCTGGTCTGGTCAGGTGGGACCATGTGCATGACTCTTTTTTTCTAGCAGCTTTTTTATTTCTTATGCTGCTTCCTTCTTCTTACTGGGTAGAACATTGTGAAGCTACTTTCTCTGACAAGAAAAAGAGGTATGTAGTAACCACTGGATATTATTCTTAGAACCCATAAATCTTTTGTGGTATTTTTCCAGGCATCTAGGTGCAAAGAGAATCAACCCTCAACTGCCTCCAGAGTTGAGCAGTCGGCAGTGCTTCAGGGGCACTGACAGAGCCTGTCTAAAAAGGAATCTCTAAAGCCCTAGTTCTGGGAGCCTCCTGTGCCTCTGAGGTGACATCTACCATTAAAACTTCCTCATCTGTCTGTGAAGGAATTATCCCCCTGCGAATCTTGGAAAGACACCTGAGATTTACAGGACCACATCTTCTTACCAACTCTCTGGTTTCTAGAGAAGGTCCATTAAGGGGTAGAAAACTTGATTTCTACAGCAGACAGGGTTTTCCATATTTTTCACTGTGGGTAAGCAAATCTTTAACTTATGGCCCAAATGAGGAAGTGCCATCAAAGGGACATTAATAAAAGACATCTTAAAGGGCTCTGCAATGTCACACAGATGAATCCAGGCATCCCTCCTTATGGCAATACTTGAACTGGCAGTTCATGAGGTACACTCAGCTGTATGAGAGATTAACCTCATTAACGCATTTGAAATAGACAAAATAGTGGCCAGCTGAGAGGAAGTCCTTGTGAAATCCTCAGCAGCCATGGCCTCAGAGAAATATTTTCATAGTTACTGCAGCCTACTAAAATGTGTCAAATAATTATGTGACCTCAAAACAAAGGTAGCTGAAGCGAACACTCACTTTCCAAATCTGTCTAATTCAGTGGACTCCCTATTCGGTGGATGGACAGAAGAGTTTTTTTGTGGCTGCCACCACCACCATAGCATCAACAGGGACTCCTTTGCTCCAGTGAGAGTGATCCAAAAGGAGGGGCCAAAAATATGTCCGGGCACTTGGGTATGGGCTCAACAGTGTTCAGTTCCTTCCATGCCCAGCAGGAAATCAAGTCAATTAGTTTGTCTGCCAGGGAGATCCCCCAAGACGTAGATAGTACAGCACCAAAAGCCTCCAGGAACACACTGATTCTTTAAGAGGAGGAGTTTAGGATGACTAGCCACCTTTCTGCTTAAATATTTCTAGAATATCTCCAAAGGAGATATCATCAGGTAGTGGTCTGGTGGATCCTTCTCCCTCATCAAAATCAGTGTATTCCATGAAAAAACCCATGGGGGAGTCTATGTGTCTCCTCTTATATGTCCTCTTCCCAGTAACCTTCTCTGTGGGATGTTCAGGGGAAGTATCAGAAGAGAGGGAGTGTTTCTGTAGCAGAATTGTCTGGAGCCTAACTGGAACTGGCTGTCCCTGTGGAGTATATCTGATGGACTCAGAGCTTAAAGCCAATGAGGGGTAGAGGATAGGATCCAAGACATGAGAAAATGGCTCTCTCTATGAATAAAGAAAGTCCTTTCTACCACTGTGAATGCCAAGGGACCAGGGGAAACCCTTTCCTCCCTCCTCGGAGGTGAAGCTTCCAAAGAAGGCAGGTCAGGGCCACGCCCAAATCCGAGTCTCAAGGGGAGAATTGGATTTGAGCTGTCCAGGGCCAAAACTCTGAGAGGGAGGGACAGGTCTGACAAAAATGGAGATGAACCCAACCTCTGGGATCTGGCACTGACATATTGGCTCCAAGACCTGCTCCAATCCAAGAGTGTTGGAGCAGAGCCAGTGAAGGAAATCATCAGAGTGGAGAAAGAGACTATCCTCAGATCCAACACCAAAACTCTTGCAGATCTCAGATCCTGGGACTCTGAAACCATGGGTCAGATTAGAGAAGGAGAAACAATGGAATGCTTAGCACACTTACAGATCCAGTAGGGGATGGAGCTGGGAGGACTCCATCTGGATCTGAGCTCTGAGAAATTTATGCATCATCCTATCCACATCTGCCTCTGACAGACTTCTGGAAGATCTGGATGATGCTGTTGAAGGGGGTTGAGAATGTTTCTTCAGAGTCTGAAATAACTGGGCAGAGAAGGAGAAATAGGTTTTACTGTGCACTCTGGGGCATGGCTTCTGTGAGCTAAACTGCTTCTCAGATCCAAGGACTTAGGATCCAAAGGAAAAGTAGACAGCAAGAGAGATATAACTATAGGAAATAATTCTTTCTGGTCTGAGGATGACTTTGGATCCAAGAGAAGGCCAAGAGGTTTAGGATCCAAGGAGGTTGGATCTGAGATTTTTCTGACCTTTTCAATTGGCTCAGATGAAGCCCTTGTGGACTTCTGAGGAGACCTTTTTCTGGATTCCAAATAAACAGATTTAAAACTCTTTGAGGAGGTTTGAGCCTCAGAAGAAGCAGAAAGTAAACCTTTAAGAATTAGTTTATTGAATGGGGCGTGGCTAGGATGCTGAACTGATAGCTGCACTTCATTTCAACTCTCTTACCTCAATACAATTCCTGGCAGGAATTTTACAAAATAATATTTAATTT
The DNA here is from genome assembly GCF_019279795.1 of Protopterus annectens. Classification (NCBI taxonomy): domain Eukaryota; kingdom Metazoa; phylum Chordata; order Ceratodontiformes; family Protopteridae; genus Protopterus; species Protopterus annectens. The sequence goes on along the minus strand of NC_056737.1, from coordinate 844,848,997 downwards.
GAAGAGATATTTATTACTAACTAATTTCTAATAATTCCGAGCATCTACAGGAAAACTTTCATTGTCAGAACTTGAATAATTCCTGTCAAATTAATTACTGGGAAATCAGCATCAATATCAGCTTCGCAACATGAGTCATCTAAGGAATTCAGCCCAAGACTCTTCTCTCAAAAAAGATGTACCATCTTGTATTACAAATATACAGGAACTTACAATAAAAATTGACAAGATGGATAATAAAATAGATACTTTTAAAGAAAAGTGCTCACAACAACTAGAACAGCTTCAAGAAAAGTTTACTCAGCAGAAAGGACATATATCACTTATTGAACAGTCATTAAATGACATTGACACTAGAGTCCAAATAGAAGAACAACAAATTGAATTCTTACTTCAACAGAACACATATCTACTAGAAAATCTTGATGATATGGAAAATCGAACAAGAAGAAATAATATTAGAATGTATGGTCTACCAGAAAAATCTGAAGGGGACAAGATGATAAACTTTCTTACCACCTGGATACCAGATGTAATAAAATTACCTGAAGCTCTTTCATATGGTATAGAATGTGCGCATAGATCACTAGCAGCTCCTGGAAATACTTCTTCTCCAATTAAGAACAATCTGAGATCCATAATTGTGAGAATTTTTTCTACACAAGATAAAGATTTTATATTAAGAAATGCTTGGGCAAATTCTCCCATCAAATACAATGATTCATTAATAAGATTTGACGATGATTATTCTACAAAGGTGGTTTCAAAAAGAAAAGAATTTCTGCCAATAACAAAAACCTTGAAGAAGAAGTAATTGAAAACCCATCTTTTATTTCCAGCAAGACTGAGAGTTTTTCTACCAAATGGAATAAAAGTCTTTGAAACAGTAGATTCAGCAATAAAATACCTTACCAACAATAACATCCTAACACAAGAAGAATCTATGGACTGGGCAATTAGTACTCCAAAGAGAAATGCTGAAGAAAATAGCTGGAAAACTGTTGAGCAGAAGAAAAAGAAACTAAAGGACAAATAATCTTACGTGTTATATTCTGTAAAAGTTTAAATAATAATACAAATAACAAAAGAAAAGTTATTTCTGTCTTCAAGTCACTCTGAAACAGGTACTGTTTTCAATTATACGTTAAATGTTAAAGTTAATATAAATTCCAATACATTTATCTCAAATCACACTAATATATTAAACATAATTTAAACATTACTTCATTTTTCATTATTATCCATCTATTATTTTCATTTCCTTAATCAGAGTAATCAACACATAACAATGTTTTCAAATTTTTATATTTTTTATTTTTAGTTTTACTTTGTTCTTTTTTTTTCTTTTTCTCAACATATAATGTCCTCATTAACTTATAATGTTTTATTCAGTACATGGTTATATGGCTTAATAGGTATAGTAATAGCTGTTATATACTTTGTTATCAGTTACATCTCTGACATTTCTTTCTATAACTTAAAAATGTCCCTGTTTGGGTAAACAGTAGTGCTGGGCAGGAATGTGTTGTTTTTGATATGAAGTATTTCAGTTTAAATGTATCATAAGGCTACTTTAAATAGCCTTAAAAGGTGTTTTGTCTTTGACCCATTTGCACATATTAATATAGTGCAGTGCAAAATTTATTGTGAATGATATTTTACGGCTATAAGCTGAATGTGTTGTAGTTCCGGACATCCGGAGTTGAATGACACTTTTAAGTTACTTGGATATCCTGTTATCTTTTATCTTACAAAGAAATATGGCATAGCATGTTTAAAATGCAATTTTTTTTGGATGTGAACACTAAACGGCAGACTAGAGTGCTCGCGTGCACAGTGCATGATCTTGTCACGAAGGGAGAGAAGAAAAAAAAAAAAGAGAAAAACACATACCTTTTCCCACTTGGTTCTCGAGACAACTTAACAACCACGAATGTTATTAGAAACTCGAGTTCCTTATTGCTTGACGCTTTTACTTGTGTACGTCATCCCCTGACTCTATCTAATTGACTTCTAATCAGGAAATAAGCTCAGTTCACTTTTAAAGATATAGGAACCTAAATTCCTTCTACTGAAACGGAAATAATATATGTGGTTCATTTAAATATATCCAGATGTTTTTTAAACATGCTTTCATGTTACATAACCACCCTATTTAAGCTTTACTTATCGGAACAACATAGACTGTCTTCTGAGAGACAATTTGGAGAGAGAAACATGTAATCACAATTGTTTTACAAATTGCTAGACAATTCCATAAACTCCTTTACCACTATATCTTTCTATAACATTAGGAGTTACAGATATAATAGCATGTTTCCAGCTTGCTGCAGAACCTAATATTATGCTGGGGTTTCTGTTACTGAAAAGAAGCTCATAAACAGCATTCCACAGTTGAAAGTTCCCTGACATGCCTGAACTAAATATGCAGTGTGGTACAATTGTAGTTTGTACAGGAATTGCTCATTATTTTACTGCTGTGCATGTGATCACAGTGACTGACTAATGGCATCTTTGCAATGCAAACGCGTTTCTAATGTATAAAAAAAAAATAATTTCAGATGACTTTCATAGGCATGAAAAACATTTTCTGGCTTACATGAATTGACTGCATTGTTTTAAGCTGCAGCTTCTGTTTAATTGTTTCACTTGACTAATTGAATATCACATGGTCATTCCTGAATGCAATGTGTTCAAAGTTGCTTTCTCACAATCAGGCCTAGTATATTTCTTCACCCTTTAGGGGCCAACTGGCGAGGGTCAGTCTGTGTAAGCCTCATGTCAAGCCCCAACTTCTTGTGTACAGGGAGGAATGTCAAGTAGTGGGTTTATAATCATAATACCAGGATAAAGCATACTCTTGCAGTGCATGGATCACCATAGCTATCCTCTGATATCATGGAAAAAACAAGCTTCTTAATCACCTTTTTGACTTAATAAAGGTATTACCCCATAGTTTAAATACATTTTGTCTTTTTACTGCAAAGTAGGTTAGGAATTTTAACCTGCAACATTATCAGACATAATAGTTTAAATCTTAGCAGCTTTCATTATTTGACATGTTCTCCAGTTTACTTTTTAAATACTATAATGAGAAACTGCTGTTTTATTCTAAAATTTCATTCAATCATAAGGTTAAATTACTTGTGTTAAGTAAGCCAAAATTATATTCCCAACATTTATTGTCAGCAGATAAACTCACTGGTTAAGTTTCAGTCTTAGCTGTAAGAGATAATATGCGATTTACCTAGATGTTTGGAAACTGTGGTCAAATGCACTGTAGTTTTACCTTTGCACTGTGTCTTTTTGGTTATACAAAGTCCCTCTGAAAGTTGTTAAAAGTGTTAACAACAAAACTCCCAAACAAGTAACAACACTGTAAGCAGTCTCTTAGATAAGGGAGACATCTAAATTTTGATCTTGTTGTCTTCAGCCATGGGAATTGTTTTTGAAAAGCTGAAGAATGCACCCAGAGGAATATATTTAATGTCCAGTAAAGAAATATTAATATATTTGTACATTGTAATAAATCAAAAACCGCTACCCAAATGTAAAAACTCCTGCATAAAAATACGAAAACATTAATACAAAAAACCAGGAGAACAAGGCAACAGAACAGTATCCTCATAGACTAATCTCCGTACTGAACCAAAACACACAGCAAGCAGTATACACTTCACCAGGCTGAGCCAAAGCACAGAATAGGCAGTTTTAACTTCACCGATTAACAAATACAGTCTCATATAAATAGGCACAAAGCAATCCTCATTCGATGCAAAAAATGTAGATTTATTCGACAAATGAGAAAAATGGCAAGTGCTTTCACCTGACTGGGCTTCTTCAAGCCAATGTAAAACAACACTTTTGAAACAAACTATTTATGCTGTAAAAAGTTGACATCATTTCCTATTCCCAATCAATTAGTCAACAATTAAAAATTAAAGAGCAAGTAGTTCTTGTTCATTGTATACTCATTGTTAAACATCAAAAGCTTTATAAAACTAATCCAATGTCTCTAAAAATATATTTAAAAACATAACTAAACTAAAAATACATAATATTATTAAAATACATAGATAATACAAACTTGCCATAAACAAAATGAATAACATACTATATATAAATACTAAATCCTAATTCGCCTGCCTTTTAGCATAGGTCTAACAGGTACTCTATCGTTCAAGCCTGGCTCCTTATCTGCCCTTAACCTAACAATCCATTTAGCCTCACAATGTTCAGTAAAATTCATCACATCACCCCTTCTTATTGAGGGTGAGTTCACTTGTATAACAAGAAACTTAAAGACATGCTGTTCAGATGTCTCTATGACATGCTTAGAAAGGGCATTCTTATCAGATTTAATACAAATATTATATACATGCTCTCTAACCCTGTCTCGAAGCCTTCTCTCTGTCTTGCCCACATAAAAAGCTGGGCAAGTCGTACAGCGAGCTAAGTAAACTATATGCTCCATGTTACAATTGGCCTCAGCATAGAAATGGTAACACTGTTGGCTCACAGGATGTACAAAGGTTGCAGTGCTATCTATAAAACAACAAAAATTACATTTCCTGCAAGGTCTAGTAATGGATTTAAACCTGTATATATCATGATTATGTCCATTGGGGTAACATAAAATCCTATGCAGGTTCATATGATTCTTGTAAACAAACCTGGGCGTATCACCCACAATGTCACGAATCACTGGAGCAACAGTAAGAATGCCCCAATGCTTAAAATAGATGTTTCTGATCTCATTTACATCCTGTGTGTAATAAATAGAGACCCTAGTGTTGTCCTTAAATTTCATTGTCCTCTCTGCTACACTATCACTGTGTGTTATCATAACATCCCTGCTCATAAAATACGGTGCTGCCCGATCTCTCCTCAGTGCATCTACTCCACTGAAGCCCTCTCTAATCTCTTCTACACTATAGGCCCTATCAAGCAATTGGTCATGGAGATTAGTCAACACATTTTGAAAACCAAGTTCAGTAGGATTAAGGCAGGAAACCTGCATCGCCTGTCCTTTCACTATGTTCCTAAATACAAAGTTAGGGTGCATACTACCTCTGTGTAGCAAAGAATTTCTATAGCATGACTTGCGATAGACCCCCGTGTTCAATAGTCCACGTGGAAGTCTCTGAATAAGTACATCCAAGAATGAAATTGATACCAGTGAAGCACTCATGGTAAATTTAGGGTATGGTACCAAAGAATTGACCTGTCCTAAAAAAAATCCAGATCCTGTTTATTTGCCATCCACACCATAAAGGGGTCATCTACAAACTGTGCATAAAACCTAACATGTTTCTTAAAACTCTCCATTTTAAATAGACTACACCTCTTCCAATTTGCCATCACCAGATTGGCGTAGCTATTGGCAGAAGAAGTGCCCATAGCTACGCCATCCTTCTGAATGTAGACCTTGTTATTAAATGTAAAAATATTGTGGGTTAACACTATATTCAAAAGCCTACAAAGAGTGTCTATAGAAGATGCTAAAAAATTAGAATCTAATTCTAAACACCTGCATATACATTCAATACCTTCATGATTAGGAATCATAGTAAACAATGATTGGACGTCCAGGGTAACTAACCAGTATGGTAGATCAACAGGTAGAGGTGACATATTATCATATAGCATCAAAAGAAATTGTTTTGTATATTTTAAAATGTGGCCATATGTATCAACAACTGGTCTAAGTCTACTTTCCAAATACAGGGAAATGGGCTCAGTTGCCCAACCTCTCTCTGCAACAATGGGTCTCATTGGTGGATTGGAAGGATGTTTATGGATTTTGGGCATACCCTGTATACTTGGAATTAATGGATTTTTAACCAGAAAAAATCCATATAACTGATCATTAATCATCCCATTGCTAACTAAACCCATCAGGGAGCTGGAGACTTCATTAATACACTTTTCTACACGGCTAGATGATATTTGATTATAGAACCGGAGATCTCTCAACATATTCTCCATACTCTCAACATAGTCAGTATTGTTCATCACCACCACCGGTCCCCCTTTATCAGCTGGTCTAATAATCCCGTTACAGTCACATCTTAACATCTTTAAAGCTGTTCTCAGCTTTGGATTTAAATTACCATACCGTTTCCTGTGTCTGTTGTTAAAATTATTTTTATGTAGATCTTCCTCTACTAACTGGGAAAATGTATCAATTAACGAATGTAATCTAGGGACATATTCACTTGGTTTTCTCAAAGTCCGACTCTGATCTATATGTTCACTATTGCCAAAATCAAATTTTATATGAGACTGAATTTGTTAATCGGTGAAGTGAAAACTGCCTATTCTGTACTTTGGCTCAGCATGGTAAAGTGTATACTGCTTGCTGTGCATTTTGGTTCAGTATGGAGATTAGTCTATGAGGATACTGTTCTGTCGCCTTGTACTCCTGTTTTTTTGTATTAATATTTGTACATTGTACTGCATTCCTGTTTATGTTAAACATGAAATATGATGTGGTTTCAGAACTATTCATGTTTTTGTTCCAATGTGACTTTGCAAATACTACTCTAAACACTGGTTTCGGACTTGAGTAGTCTAAAAACACTTACACAACAAAGGTATTGTATTGTACAGTAATGTCAGTAATAGCTTACAACTGATGTCTGCAATATACAGTTATAGATTTTACTCAATACTGTGCAAAAAGCATCTTATTTATTATTTATCTATTGAAGTTGGTTAATGTTATTAACCATTTGTTTTCTCTTATACTACTGAAAAAGTAAAATTATGATAGCTGACATTTTAAACACTTTAATTACTGTATTACTATCTGAATTGGAAAACAGCTGTTAGTTTTGAATATATTATATAATATAATATATTTTTTTATAAAGTAACAGCGACTGCATTGAAAAGGTTAAATTAAAAAGGCACACATTTTCCATATGTATTAATATGATGAATTAGTTTACACTACACAAGTTTTCATATTAAATAAGTGGCCCTTTGTTCACTAAATAATAGTGAATCTGATCTATTTCTTAGAACATGATGTTTGAGCCAAAACCCAGCACCCCATGTCTACACCATATTTACCAGCTGTTCTTCTACCCTAGGGACATCTTGGGGGTTTTACTGTCTTTACAATTATTGAGGATTTCTTTTTTTTTTTCAGCATTAATCAGATAGAATAATAAATTGCACTTATAATGTTATAATCCTATTGTCATTACAGTAGTTATAATCAATTTATATGCAAATTGTTCTATTCCACAGAATGTATAATCCTGTATATTTTTCTTAATAATATTGTTGAACATGAGAAAAGGTTTATTAATACCCTAAACTATTTTGAAATGATACTACCTTAGTTTAAATATTTTATACCTTTTTGAAACCTGATTAGAAATAAGTATTATTGAATTACAATAAGATAAAGAGTAAATAATATATTTATATATTTTAGCTGATTAGATTATCTTAATATATTATTTAATTATCTTTATTTAAAACTAAGAGGATAAGAGAAACTGATCCAAATATTATTTGTAAGGGTAGAAAGTTTGTTTGGTTAGATTCACTAACCAAACAAGGAGGTATATTACCTCATAGTGCTAGGGAATGGTTTTTAAGGTTAAGAATTACAAGTTTAGAAGTGCTTTTTTTTTATTTATCACTTTGGTGTCACTCAGAAACATTCAAAAACCATACAGGAAAAACATTTTTGAATTCTATATCCAAGATGGAACTAAGAATAAACAATATTTTCTTAAACTCACATATAAAACAAACTCAAAACTAGGAAATGAAATGTTTATCCATAAATATTAATGGTCTAAATAATAGTAATAAAAGGAGAAGCCTATTCAAATACATAAACTTACATAAACCACAAATAGTCTTCTTACAAGAGACACACTTATTAGATAGAGATATAAACAACTTAAAATTAATGATTACACAGTACTAATAAGTTCTCAATATAAAACAAAAAAAAGATGAGTAGCTATACTACTTCGCAACTCAACTATAACACTTAAAATAATTACTACTCATCAAGATACATCAGGTATGTTTTGTCTAGCTTCAATAGAGTTAAATAAGAGAATCTATGATTTAGTAAATCTATATTGGATTCCAGGACTAGGATTAAGAACAGTTAAACAGCACTTTGAAGAGATAATTCATTTAACTAAGGGTAGCCTGATATTGGCAGAAGACTTCAACTGTATAATAAATGAAAAAGATACAGATTCTAAATCTAAAAGAAGAACACAACCTATCTCCAAGGTGCTATTAAAATTTATAGATGCACTATATTTAAAAGATATAAACAAATTTGCAGAACCAGACTCACTAATCTTCTCATTTTATTCTCACAGATATAGAACTAACTCTGGAATTGATAGAATATACGTTGCCAATGACCTAATAACAAAAATTGACAAAGTCAAAATTATAAATTGTAAAAAATATGTAAAAAAAGAATCCAGGCCACTGTTTAAGGCTAAATGTTCTTTTATAACAACCACAGATGAGCGTTTCATCTACTAACAAGACTTCTTCAGATAAATACAAAAGTGCTACTCATTTTATATATATATATATATATATATATATATATATATATATATATATACCTTTGTATAAATACATACTAATTAGTATTTAAAGAGACCACATATATTTAAAAAAATATTGCACATTACTATGTTCATTACTTAAAACAAAACATATACAATACATGTTATTCATGCTAAGTAACCAAATATATTATAACAAAATATGTTTTAACTACAATTCTCATAAAACCAGAATTTATTCAACATATGTATTATGAAGGTGTGTGTAGATTATAAAAGTATTTAAAAATTGTGAAAAACTATATGAATGAATATATCAATGCTGTTAAACTGCATCAAATCATTTTCTGCTTTAGCTATTAAAACTGGTTTGATTGTTACATATTCATTTTTAGGCCAGGTGAAATAAAAGATTTCAACCTAAGCTGCCATTTTAATTCTCTGTTCAACAAAGAATTTTAAAGCAGAAAATGTTTTTCTGTTTTTCAGACTGTTTATAATGATAATTTTCAATTAACAAAGTCTTTAATTTTATTCAATTCTCCTTTTCCAAACTGTGTACCAAAAAAGACACTAAAATCCTATGGTCACTATTGGCAATTTCACGTAAAATCATAACTATACACTGGAAAAATGAGGCTTCTCCTACGTTCAAGGAATTTAAGAATTTAACATCAACAGTTGCTCACATGGAAATATTAACAGTGAAGAACAGAACTAAAAGATCTACTTCTTACTATTACTCTTGGATGAAAGTACTGGAAATACTCGAAAAGATCGATGAAGATATATCATCTTATGTTTCTAACTTTATATAATATAAAATTTCAGTGTTATTTGCATAGACACCAATGTAAATAGTTATATAATGGTTTGAAGTTAGTAATGTTTTAGAATTGTAAATATGTTATTTATCTATATTTCATGTAATGTTTCTTAAGACATCTTATTTGAAATAATAAAAAAATGTTTAGTAAAAAAAGAATTAGTTTATTATGCCTGTCTGATAAAGCTCTCGGATTAAATGTAGAGCATACTGAACAGGCTATGTTAAGTTGGTCCAGTCTCAGACAATAAACACACTTCTTATGGGCATCTGAGTTTGGGATTATATGCCCACAAGAAGTGCACTTAAATCCAGTTGGTTTCTCCAACATAGCTAAAAGGAGAACAACTCCTAAACTAAGAAAAATAACAGTAATAGCAACAACAACTTTTTTTTTTTTTTTTTTTGGAAAGAAAGGGTAATTGTTCGGAAGAAATTTCCAAATAAAACAATGATAGTTGTTAGCCAAAACAGCCTGGAAAAGGTGCAAAATGAAAATAGAAAAATAGAGAATACCTGACAGGTAAAAGAAAGTATCAACAATGCTATGAAAACTACTACGACTTAGTAGAAGTCAAAGAAAGGTGAAAGAAATCCCTAACGCCAGCGACCGCTAAGAGGGAGGATATAAGAAAAGACTAACAACGTTTAAGAAAGAACTATATACAATTTTTAACAATTAGCAATTAGAAGAAAAACTGCTTTTTATGCTCAAGAGCAGAACCTATGTCTAAGCATGATGGCGGCAAATGACATCTGAGGTAATGGGGATGGGATAGAGCATTATGGATAGAGGGAGGAGCTCAAGAGCTGGATCAGAAGTCTAGTGTATGTGGCTGAGTGGGATCCAAGGATGGATCTGAACCCATTAGTTAGGAAGAATGAAAAGGACATCAGATTCAGTCTTTTAACTGAGGTTTAGTAATGAAATCTCTATAGATTGAAACCTAGATTCAACTAGCAGGAAAGCATTGTCAATATCATCATTCATTACCTCATCTCAACTGTCTTAGAGCAACCAAGAATTAAAACATCAAGACGAATCAGTGCAAATTGCCGTAAACTTTATTAACAACATTGTTTTAAAATGCCATGGTGAGGTTCATAAATGTAGTATTTCAGCTGCTATAGTATTTTAGGAGTGTAGAAAGCAGTTCTTGCTTTTCATAGAGCCATATATAAATAATAAGAAATCAATCTGTAGACTATTGCTTGCCTAGCCAATAACCAGGCAGTGACCAAAGGTGAGAAGCAAACCAAGTACCTTGTGTCCGTCCTTAGGGAAAATACCAAAGGTGAGAAGCAAACCAAGTACCTTGTGTCCGTCCTTAGGGAAAATACCAAAGGTGAGAAGCAAACCAAGTACCTTGTGTCTGTCCTTAGGGAAAATACCAAAGGTGAGAAGCAAACCAAGTACCTTGTGTCCGTCCTTAGGGAAAATACCAAAGGTGAGAAGCAAACCAAGTACCTTGTGTCTGTCCTTAGGGAAAATACTTGACTGTAGTATATTTATATCTGGTAGACCTTAGTTTTTATACAGCTATTGAAATATTTCCTAAAACGACCTTAGTCCATGCTCATTCATTACGCTATATAAATGACAGCTAATGGTATTTCTAACACCTGCAGAGCACTGCAATAGCTCATGACACAAAATTCACAAAGTCTTTCCTGCCATTATTATTATTTTTTTTAATTATTATTTGTTAGCAAGGTATGCCTGCTGTGCTGAAGTGTCCCTTTTGAGGTGTTCTGGTAGCACGGTCAGGTTAAGTGACTTGTTTAAAGTCACACAGTAGACAAATATAGACTGATGAAATCAAATCTTGAATAAGCAGCTTGTTAAAAGCTCATTGCCCTTATCCAGATGAAAAGCTAATATTGCTTTATTTCTGTTAAATGCATCATTGCATCTTTTACACAAACTTCTCTAGAAGCCAGAAAATTCTCCAGCCCCTTTCAACTTAATACAACACTACTCCACCAGTAAAATTTTACTTTGTCAAGAAAAATTACTAATCACTATAACCAAGTCATCTAGTGATGCAGGTGACTCTTTGTATTCAAATTATGTAGCTTAACTATGGAAACACATTCCACTACCACTACATCCATTCAGAATGCAAACTCATTTAAAACACAGCTAAAATGTTATCTGTCAAGTCAATGGGTGTGCTTCTGTATATCCCCAGGATAAATGACAGTGTTACCTTCAGCTTGCCATATCATCAGTCCATATTCTACTCATTTCAGAATGCAATATTGCACAACCAGTCTTCACAATACATGAGTAGTTTTATTAGCATCTCCTATCTGTATCCGTTATTTTGTGATACTGCTCACCTTCCACCCCTATACTTTTAATATAAACCTTATGAAAGCTAGATTTATAATTGTCTCTGAACCTGCTTTACACCTTACCACTTAAATACAATATTAATATTTTCTACCCTACCTAGCTCCTTCCCTTGCTTCTATTTCATTGAATTTCTAAGCACTAAACAAATGATCTGTTATATATCTTGACAAACCCACTAATACACCTCTTCAAGTGCTCAATTTTCAATATCTACAAATGCGTAAGTATCATTTATACTTTACTAGTTGCCTCTACTTTCACGTGAACGTAATCTAATTAGCAAATGCATGTGTAGTTGTTTGTGTATATTATTCAGTGTCCATGTAGTTTACTGAATGTCTGTTTTAAAAATTTTGTAATACAGTGGAGCTTTTCTCCCCAAACCTCTAGTAAAATGGGGTTTTTAGCTAAATCCAGTAAGACAAACCCAGTAAACTTAAGCAAAACAAAATAAAAAATAAAATACAATTTTATTTTACAACAGTATATTACTAGCATAGGGAATACAACATGTTCTATAATAATTATCCTAGCCTTCATGGTTTGGCAAACAATAGCATCAACCGTAGCCCACACTAAAATCTGGTTTTAATAGCCACATCTCAGAAAAATCAGTGTATATAGTGTTACCTGAATTTCATGAGGATTTAAAAAGTTGGCATAATCTATGTCCCTGTTAAGACTGTTGGAGAAGTATAAATAGGAAAAGGAGTTCATAGAGTTTCTTTTCATGGTAGAAAGAACCCCACTGCAAGTCTGTTATAATTCTTCGGAAGAGCTAGCCCTGCATTGACAGTTTGTTGAACAAAGCTGAGAAACTGTGTCGTTCCTTGAAAAACTAAAGTAGAAACAAAAACACATTTTTGCTGGATAGGGGTAGTCACCCAATCCATCATATCAATGTCTGGTCTATAGTGCTCTCACCACTTAGTTTATGCCATTCCAAGACTCAGAAATGTTGGAGAAAAAAGCAAAACAACTGATCTAGCAATAATACATCTGGGAATAAAGTACTAATCATTTACCATTCTCTACCTCACTAATTGAAAGTGAAGTTGTTTCCAATAGCAGTCTCTCTTACTATGATGACAGTGTTAAAAGATATTATGGGAGTAATTTTCTTTTTGAATTATGGAATTCAAGACAAAGACAGCCCATAATGTAAATGTTCCAGAAAATAAAAGAGCACAGTGTAATAATATACTGGTAGTGATGAATAACTTGCTTTCAGATTTCTTGTGTGAGAACTCTTATAAAAACTGCAACATCAATAGTCAAGGTACCCATGTTCTTAGTACTTTTACATGATAGCTAGTGATAAAATATTCTATTTTCAGTATGAGCATGATAGATATTATGTATTAATTATAAACATTTAATATATAACCTTTTCTGCTTATTCTGTGTATCCTCCTATAATTAGTCTGTGCATCTCACTAATAAAAACATTGCCCCCCTATAATATATTCCTCCTGTATTGCTATAAAAACAGCCCACATTATAAAGTACATACTCAGCTGCCTATGGTTTGTTCTGTTTAACTCACCATTCATTGGAAAAGATGGTGGGTATGCATGCCTGCTTCCCCTATATTGCCAGCCTTGCAGTGTTATGTTTTGTACGGCAGTCTACCATCTGCCTCATGCTCACAAACAACCTGTTGCTTAGCATAAACAATTATATATGTGAGACGTGTAAATACTTAACTAATCTAGAGGCTTTCCTCTAACTAATGAACATGTCCTATGAGCAACACACTCCATCAACAGAGTCAAATTTAAATCATACTAAAATAACTTAGCTGATGCTGTAAAAATGTCCTTACCAAATCTTCCCACAACTAAGAGCATTAGGTCACAGTGAAAAGCAAACTCTTCATCTCACTCATGCAGCCCTTCTGGAACCAAATCATTTCAAATTAGGGTTGCCACCTTTTCAGATGCTCAAACTGGGACATTTTTTTGTAGAAATGTGAGATTTTGTAGGACAAAAATACCTATGGCCAGTGCAAATGACAGAACTTCACTTTTTTTTGCCAGAATAAAAGCTTATTTTTGTAGCATTTGAGTTGCTTACACTATTTCTTATAATATTTATGTGTTCCAGATATAAAATAACTGTTTTATGCAACTATTAAACAAAACTTAAAAAGTATATTTTGTCTTAAAATCTCAGGAAATCTGCCATTTTTTAGTTTTTTTCACAGGACACACCTGCCCAAAGTGGGACTGTCCCTTGCAAAGAGGGATAGGTGGTAACCCTATTTCAAATATGTCACTCCTAACCTCAGTAGTAACTAAAATGTTCAAGTGATAGGTCACTCTGTATCTAGGCAAACAGACTCACAACTCGCAAGGCTGGACAAAAAGAGGGTTATAATGAGTTGTCTTTCAGGTGCCAGAATCTCAGATGTCAGAAGGGTCCTAAGAACCCTTTCACCTGCCAAATGTAGCTACAACAAGGTAGCTGTCCATGTGAGGATGAACAACTTAAAACACAATGCACTGAGGGGCATGCAGAAGCATGTCAGTACTTTCCATGCATGTGACAAATGCAGGCAAACCTATGGTCTTGGGTGGAATCCTTCCCTCACCTCAAGTATGCCTAGATACAAAGAAAAGATAATTGGTCACAACTGACTAAATAATTGGTGTCATTCCAGAATGATCCTGTGTGTGTTAGCATTGGATGAGATGCCCAACATTCCAATTTGCTTTACTAAGAATGGCCTGCATCTCTCATTCCAAGGCCTCCCCATTCTAGCTAAAGACTTTGCACCCCCATAGTGCCGTTTTTAAGCAGTGTCCACTTAACAGACATTCCAACATAAATAAAAAAACACATAAACCTCAACATTAAATTACATTAACATGGCTCTCTTCAGTGCAAGGCATCTCAACAATCAACTGGCTGTTCTTCAGACTGTCCTGCATTTGAAAAACATCCAGGTCTGTGTAATTACATCTGCTTTATGGGCTTTTGAACTGAGTCAGTGTGACTTTTACATGTGTGTTTCATGGTGGGTGCTGTCTATGATGTGTGATTGTGAGGCTGCTGAGGGTAGTCTTTTCTTAAGTTACATTTAGCCTAGGCTTTTGTGGTTTAAGTGGATTACTTAAGATCATCAGTATATGTATGTTTGGTATGTGTTGCGTGTGCTTTCTGTAGTGTTGGGTTATGAGTTACTAACAACCTGCTTATTTGTTTCGACTTTGTGAGAGACTTGCCTCTAAAAACAGTGTATAACTACATCTCGCACACACTGTGTCTTCTGGTTTAAGTGGTAGGTGGCTCTCAGTAAATTGCTGCATTGTCTCTGGATGCTCTTTTCAAACAGACTGGCTACAGAAGTGGTTGGAAACTGCAAAACCATCATTCCGGGTGCTTACTAATGTGGACGTTGTGCCTGTGGGTTTAGACTTGATTTGCTTGAAATGCTACTTGTCTAAGACACAATATAAATCAACACACAGAGCAGTTCTCTATCTAGTGCAAACTAGGGTCTCTTTACACAACTACAGAATATTTAAGTACAACACAAACTGGGGGAGTATGTTGTATAGAGGAACTTATGGTTCTAAATGCATGTGTGTATACAGTGCAGTCAGCTGTGCCATGCATGATAGGCAGTGTCAGACAAATCCACTTATTTATAACACAGAAAATAAGCAAAAAAAGCACAATAGAGCATACCAACCAATAGCAAGACACTTGGATTTAGCCTCCGTAGCAAGTAATACCCATAACTAACCAGCCTATACAACCTCTTCTGCTGCCAGAAGGAGTCAGTAAGCTAATTGTAGCAAAAACTGGCTAATTTAGCAGTAAAACAGTGCAGACAGTATCAGTACACTCAACATTAAACAATTATAGCAAATGTCTCTTAGCCTGGAAAATAGCTTTATGGAATAGACTTTTAAAATGATACTTATTTGCTTATTGACTACAGATACTAAACAAGGAGAGACAGGAAGTTATGTGGTCAAATTGTCGTAAGTGGTGGATAATGGCAGATATGCTGGCTTTAAAAACACAACTTGAACAGGATGGTGGTTATGAAAAGCATAGACATTTAGCTCTCTAGCTGAGTTGCTTGGAACTGCTTTAATGCAAAAGCACGTTCTGAATTAGCTAGGCACCTACTCACCACATAATAAGGAAACTGATTTAATACCAGCAGTTAATCCACTTAAATGGCAAAATGGCATGAAACTATTTAGTGAAATTACTAATATAGATTTAAAGATTAAGCTAAAGCAGATACAGACTGATAAAATGAATGTAGAATACAGATCAAGAAATGAAAATTCTTCACATATTTTAAATGTAATGGAACTATCACAAATCAACATTTGTTTAAAATAACAGCAAATATAGCATGAGAATTTTCAGACACAGCTCTATAGATGACTGATCTGGAAGTACCTTAATCAAACTTACAAAAAGTATAATCCAGCATTGGGAATAATTTTGAATGTAATTCACCAACCTTGCTACCTCACAACTGTTAATTGAGTTGCTCAAGACAAAAATGTACAGGATCTAATTATTTTTATATGCATTACATTGTGCAGCACACATGGGTTTCTTAAACAAAACAACTTGTTTTCATTCTAAACATTCTATTCAAAACAGTTTTCTTTTGGAGGCACCATGGGTGGCATTTTAATTCCATTAGGAGAGTCTTACTTCCATTTTGACCTCTTCAGCATCATTAATGTTGTATGAATTATGCCTACACAACTCCTCATTTTGTGGATCTCCACAGTTACTGATAAAATAATGAAACAAAATACTTCATGCTGCAGTTATGTAATATGCCCCTTACAAACCATTATAAAGGATGGAAATATCTTTAATAGAAATGCTAACTTTACGATTATATCAAATAGTCTTCCTAGGGTCTTAATCCTGTGCATTTCTTTAACTGAATAGCTGACCAAACAAAACCAAACAAGTAGCTCAGCACAGCACATATACCTGTCACAAAGAAAGTATTTAAATTAAACTTGCAATCACCTTTCTGTAACCTGTTTAGTAACTTGTTTTGAATACTTTATAACTCTGTTTAAACATGCATTGCATTGAATAGTATTATTACATCTCCCACAAGAATAACCAATGGAACTTGTCAGGCTGTCCATTATTTCTGCATCTTTGTCTTATCTCTTGAATCTCTGTTTTACTAGATTACCCAGAACCTACTAAAATAGACATAATTTTTTCGAATCAAACTATGAAAATAGCATCATCTACTTTTATAATCCTATGACTATGTATTCATTCTGCTGAAGAGTTAGAGATCCATTTCAAACTGTAAATTGAATGTAGAAAAATATACCTTTTTCCATCTTAATTTAAAATACAGAAGTAATAGCTCCCCAGTACGTCACTGACACGTAGTGATTAAGTATTTAGGAATTAAATCTAATCCAGATAAGCTTTTGAATACAATAACGCAAACAGACAGAAAAAAGATGACTTTTAACATTCTTCACAATTTAATAATAAAAAAAAACTTCAAAAATAAATTGTGTACTTTATCAACAGAACAGTCTCAGTAATACCACCAGACTAATTTAAAGAATGAACTATTCTACACATACCTCTGGAATGAAACACCCAAAATAGCCCTTAATAAATGAATAGATCCAATTAGCAAAGCAGGTAAGGATTTCTGTAGCCAAAGTATTAACCAGTACTTAGTACTAATGAATGAGTCCAAATTAAAAATAATTTTCAGATGGCTCATCAGTAGTAACTGTTCTCATTCATCATCAGTAATTTAGAGCAACATAGTAAATTCTCAACAAAATTCTAAAAGTCATCTTTCTTAGTACTGGTTGTCATTTCTGGACTCTGAAGTGGTAGAAGCAGGCATGGAAGAATATGACAGAAGCAATTTAAAGTTCTTCCCCTTTGATGTTTATTCATCAACAGTTTCTGATCTTTAATAATATATATATATATATATATATATATATATATATATATATATCTATAGTTTATGATCTTTAATAATGTATATATATATATATATATATATGTGTGTGTGTGTGTGTGTGTGTGTGTATAAATATATATATATATATATATATATATATATATATATGTGTGTGTGTGTGTGTATAAATATATATATATATATATATATATATATATATATATATATATATATATATATATATATATATATAAGGTGGAAATGTATTTCTTTTGTTTTATTTTTTATTATTTTCTTAATGCTGTGTCCAGAGGTAAATGGGGTATGTTGTATATTGCAAATAGATTTTATAATGGCTGTTTAGGGATAATTTACAAGAAATAGTTTTTAAAAGTTTGTGTTTGTGTGTGTGTGTTTGTAAATACATTTATTTATTTTGAGGGGTTATGTGCAAGCAGTAATGCCTGACAGGGTGTGTTTTAATGTGTAATTAATGCCCACCCAGGGGTGTTATGAGGGTCTCTACATCCCTGGAAGGGCATTAATTACACATTAATACACACTCTGGAGGGCATTATTGTGCTTAGATAATGGGCTGTCTGTAAAATTGTTGTGTTTTACTTGCTTATTTATTTTTTAAGTACTATATTATTTTTATTTATATATATATATATATATATATATATATATATATATATATATATATATTTAATATTTAACATTTGTTTACCGAGAAAGTCCGATTGGACACAGGTCCTTTTTCAGCAGAGGCCTGGGGAGAAAAGCTCCAGTTAAGCAAAATTGCAAGTTTGAGTTACAGTTACAGGTAATACAAGACTTACACAAAAACATAAAGTTTATATACACTGCAAAAGAAAAAGGCTTGTCTGCAAGCAAACTCAAAGTGTCAAACATAAAAGTTACAAAAAAGATAAAAATAAAATATCTTAGATAAACATGTGCACTAGACATCACAGTATGAGTATGTACATATGTATTTAAGTCATTTGTCATGCTTGGGAAGAAAAAGAGACTCCTGAGAGAAGGAGAGGACAGATGCTTCAGAATTTATTGGGAGGGCAATGAGATACAAAGTTAGTTAGAGATGGAGAGTTGAGCAGTTAGAGGTCTATCCAGGGGAGTTACAAGAACAGAGCCAGAAGTCTTTCAGGTGTAGTTTTAGGAGTTTTTAAACTGTGTTAAAGAGTGTTAATGTGAAATAGTTCCTCCATTTACTGTTTCAAACTTTCTGTAGTATATGTTAATGGTGTTGAAGGAAGCATTTTACATCAAATATATATATAAAAATAATAAGCAAGTGAAACACAGCAGTTTTACATACTCTCTCCCATACACACATACATTCTGTTCTGCTTTCACACACATACATGTACACACACACACACACACACACATACACACACACACACACACACACACACACACACACACACACACACACACACACACACACACACACACACACAGTGCCCTCTGCTTTCATACACACAATCACTCACACAAGATCTGTCTCACCCTATTTCTCAGTCTCTCACAGTCTCCAGCTGCTTTCATACACACATTCAGTCTCACTCTCTCTCAATCTCTCTCACACAGTCTCCTCTGTTTACATAGATGCAGTCACTCACACATCACTCTCACTTTCTCTCTCACTCTCTCCATCTCTCTCTCTTTTTCATACACACACAGTCTCTCTGCTTTCATGCACACATTCACACACGCATGCAGACAAAAACATAAACATCCTACTGTTTCGCTCGATCAGTCGCTCTTTCTCTCTTACTTACATACACGCACACACTGTTACACATATGCTGTATTTTATTTTATTTTTTATTTTACACTCACTAAACAGCAAAAGCACTGCTTGGTGAGTGTGAAATAATGGCTCTCTCATTCTCATTCACTGCACACATACACTCACACACAGATGTAAACACACACATATGTACCCGTTTTGTTGTCTTCTTTTTTATATTTTACACTCGCTAAACAGCAAAAATGCTGCTTAGCGCACATAAAATAATGGCAGCCATTCCGTTTCCTCAGTCCGAGCTCCATGGCAGCTTGATAAGCTGCTGTGAAGTGACAGACTTGTTTTTCACCAAGCATTACTTGTACATTAATACCCTGCTGGAGAATGCTTGTTTTCCAATCAGGGTATTGATGTACAGTTTGCCCATTGTCTAATCAGAAGTAAATGTACTGCTTTTGCAGTACCTCACAACTGTCTCTGCTTCTTTGGAATGTCCATGCTATGACATGATTGGTCACACCTTCTACGCATGACCACACACACCTTGGTGTCATATGGTTGTCATGCCCCCTGTGTCCTACTTTGGATCATTGAAAAGGTGTCAACCCTAATTGAACTGGTAGTAGACTGGCGAGCCAGAAGACCCAGTAAAGGACATGGGGCAGTGGGATAGCTGACAAATGGAAGGAAGGAGAGAAGAAAAGGAGTAGAAATATATTGTATATATATATATATATATATATATATATATATATATATATACACACACACACACACACACACACACACACACACATATATATGTGTGTGTGTGTGTGTGTGTGTGTGTGTGTGTGTGTGTGTATATCTATGTATTTGCAGTTGTTGCCATTATTTTATTTGGTTATTAAAGGGGAGAGCAAGATGAATCCAGTGTTTTATTTTCAACATCTCCGTGATGATTACAGCTCATTTATTTTTTGCTGTAGTCCATAAAAACGAAAAAAAGAAAAAGTCACCTCTGAAATTCAGATAAACCATCACAAATCCTCAAAGCATAAAATTCTACTCTGCTATAAGAAGCTTTGTATAGTCAGTATTTACATGTGTGTATTTGTATATTCCTTCCAGTATGAACCTGTTTTCAACACCAATGTGGAATAGCCTGCTGTTTGCTAGTTATGGTTGGTGATTTTTAGATCAACTTTTTAGTTAAACTAGTCATGTGCTTAAGTAAAATAAAAATGCAATGAGTAATTTTGCGCTTCTTAGCTTTATATATATCTTTGTAATGTTGAATGGAGCAAAATAGCTCAGAAGCATGACCTCTCACAGCCATTTTGCAGACTATCCCATTCTGTTCTATAAAATTTTTATTAAAAAGTAAATATAAAATTATACAACAGCAGCAGTAACAAAATCAAGTGGAGAATATACTGCACAACAAGTTTTCGGGTGATTAATGAATTTTGCTGTTTTTTTTAAATATTTACACCATATATTTCATAAGAAGAAACATATTTTTCTATCACTAGACGCCTTACCTTGACTCAATCAGGGCAACTGATAAAATACTTCAGGTGTCAATGACTGTAGTATGACATAAATGTGCTATTCAGACTTCTTGTCACTGTTTCATTATTCAAGAATGTAAGCAAGATTTTGTCCTTAGCTCTGTGGTGTATCAGTGTTGCTATTCTGTGTTCCAACAGCTTTGCAGATTTTGTTGGACATTTAATTTAGCTTAGGCAAGGTGTGGTATTTCAAACCAGTTTCTATGAAATGCATGTAAATTTATTGCACCTTTGTTTTTTTATCATAGACATTACCACATTCCTATCATACACTAAATCTGAAGGTGTTACCTTGTAGTAACAAACGTCTCAAGTTCAAACTGTTTTAACAGTTTTAGTCCTGTACACAGTAGGCAGCACAGTAGCTCACAATTTGGGGCTCTTATACCATCTGTGCATTTATTGTTTATTATTTGCCAAAAAGAAAAGGCTGCATTTATAATGGAGATGTTGGCATCATTTTAATTTCCAGATTATACATCAAGCAGAAGAATGTGCTAAACAAATTTGTCCTTTAATCGGAGAATCCATGCTATACAAAATGCTGACAGAGCTAGTACTATTTTTGAAAAGGTAATGAATTTCCATAAGTGCTTTGCTTATCACCTGTTGTTTGTTCTTCATGCATTTTCTGGCATTTTTTTTATACTGCTACTCTATGCCTCGCAGCACAAGTTTGTGAATATTACTAACCTATAACTGCTGAAAGTATCGAAGGAAAAAAAACAACTAATATTCTCCTGAACTGTTAACAATCATATAATAAGCTCTGTGACAATGAAGGATAAAGCCCTGGCTATGACACAAACAGCCTGAGGTTGACAAGCAGATCAGGCTGGGCAGGTAATGATGGAGGTGATAGGCTGATGTAAGCTTGCCCATCTGGGGGAGAGAGAGGTGCTGTCTAGTCAGTCAATCGCCACCATGTAGGTGAAGCCTTGTGTAGCACAAAATGCTCAGGACCATGTGTGTGGTCTTGGTAATTCCTAGCTCTTGACAGTAGCCCTCATTAACATGTATATAAAAGCACACAGAGTGAAGGAGAGTATGTATTCAACCCCACTTTGATGTGGATGCTCATATCAGCTACAATGGTTCATAGGTTCATAGGTAGGTACTAGGCTATCAGCCCAAGGGCTACGTAAGCCTAGCCAACAAGGTTCCCTGGCTTACACCACCCAAGAAAGTTATTTTCCTGTGCCACTGTCGAGCAGAGACACAGAAGTGATCCCCGGGGTGTATTTCCCATTTCCCATCCACTCATCAAGATTTTTCTTGAAGAGTGCTAATGAAGAACTTTGCTTGACATAGATGGGTAGCCTGTTCCAGAGTATGGGAAGTCTCTGGGACAGGAATCTATCCCTCCAGTATATCCTGTTTATTGTGGTGACAAGGTTTAGGTCCCTAGAGCGTGTAGCCCAGAGGGATTGGGATTTCTTTAGGTGTAGCATGTCCAACAGCTCTGGGTTTAACATAGCTTTATATGTTAGGCAGAGATCACCTCTGAGTAGGCGATATGCAATGGAGTAAAGCTGGAGATTTTTGTGGTGGTCAGTGTAGGGCATTTGTTTGAGGCCAGTAATCCTCTTTGTGAGTTACTTCTGTGGCCTTTCCAGCTGCTGCAGATGTCTTGTGAGGCACATTCCAAAAGGGGTGTTGTACTCTATAATGGGTCTAATGAGTGTCGAGCAGAGGGGAACAATGACCTCTTTTTTCCTGGATGAGAACCCTTTTATGATGAGGTGTGCCATGTAGAAGGACTTCCTGACTACTGTGGTGATGTGACTATCAAAGGACAGATTACTGTCCACCTGGGTCCCAAGGTCTCTTGTCACACATTCGGTGTTAAGTAGATTGCTGCCTGTGTGGTAGTTCATGGGTACAGAGTTTTTACCAAAGGGGATGACACTGCACTTTTTGGCATTGAGCTTGAGGCCATGGCTCTGACACCATGCATCTGTCTCAGCGAGGCCCTTCTGTAGGATGTCCACATTATTTGGGGACTTGACTATGGCTCCTAGTTTGCAGTCATCTGCGAACTTCTCCATTACTGTTAGGCAGTAATGGAGATGATGGGGGGGTTCTCCTGCACCCTAGTGGCAGGAGTCTGCAGTTAGAACCCATCTGATTGAAAGTTGCTGGAAAAGGGTTCAGTTTTGAGCTTTCTTATTGATTAATTTGTTTAAATCAGTTTGCTCTTATTTGCTGCATAAGCAAATCCAAGTCATCTGCTGATTTCCTCAAAACCTAAGTAGAATTTTTCACTCTATATTGCACTTTTGAACTGCATTTTTACCATATCACTGCTTATTTCAACTGTTTTTTTTTTCTGAAATTGTTGCACTTTGCTGTAGCATAGATTAGGTTCAGACCTGCTGAATCTAGTTCTGTTTTTATAACTTGAGCACTAAACTAGGCCAACTCTTCTTGGAGAGGGTTCTCCTGCACCCTAGTCGCAGGAGTGTGCAGTTGGAACTCATCTAATTGAAGGTTGCTGGAAAAGGGCTCAGTTTTGAGCTTTGTATTGGTTAATTTGTTTAGATCAGTTTGTGCTCGTTTGCTACATAGCACCACGTTTGTGCATCATTCACTGCCGCACAGCGGTGGGCACTGTTGGTGGTTATAGGTGCAAACACTTTTGCTTGCAAATTTCCCCTTAGTACTCTACCAGGTGCTTCATCAGTGAGGTCTTATGATTGTCCCTCATTGACAGGTGGTACATTCAGTGAAGCTCCTGAGGTACCAACACAGATCCTACACACTAGATCTTTTTTGTCCACTTCTTCTGACCTCTACTTTATCTGTTCCTTCCTGTCCTTTCCCTGTTTTCTGATTAAATCAACTTACCTAGCATTATGGATGGACAATTTCCCACAGTTTCTCCAGCCAGCCTGCTTGACATGGGCATCCTGAGACAAGGTAACAATTGCCTCATGTACACTGACATCCCACTTCCTCTAGTACGCACAAATTCATTATATGAGAGGTACATCTATATCAAGAACCTAGAATCCGGGCTCTCTGGCTCACCAGTTAGTCCATTTGATACTAAGCAGGTTCTCAGCATGCACACCTCACTTCCTGCACCTACCAAACCAACAACACATAAACCTACATATGCGGAGGTCCTTACAAGAAGCTTTCCTAAACATCAGAGACCCCAAAACACACACCAGTGTCTCACCAGTCAGTTCCCTAAGGAGTAACACAAAAGCAAACATCTTAGTCATAGGCAACTCAATTGTGAGACACACAGATGTCCCTCTCACCAAGTTGGATAAGGAAAAGGTCACGGTCAGCTGTCTGTCAGGTGCCAGGATCCACCACATCACATACGCACTCAAGTCTGTCAACAACAGGCCCTGTTATGACTCTGTCATAGTCCATGTTGGTGTGAATGACTTGAGATGTACCTCACTGGACTATATAAAGAGAGAGACATGACTGAGCACTCGGATTATGTGTCTCAGGCAAGTATGTCCCTAGCTTTAAGCTGCATTTTACCTTCGCCTAGGATGATACCTCAATACAAACAAAAAATGACTGACTTCAACAATTGTCTTAGTTTCTGGTGTCATTCAAAGGGGGTCCAGTATGTCAATCTGGGTTGACATGGTTGATAGACGTTGATGATTTGCCAGAGATGGTCTTCGTCTGTCACCCCTGGGATTTTGGTTACTGGCTAAGGCTCTTACCATCCCTATACTGCCTTTTTTAGGCAATGTCACAAGAATAAAATTCCTGATGAAAAAATACCCTCTAAAAACACCCTCAAAGATATGCAGCTAAATGCTAGTAGTCTAAACTAGAAACTACACTCACTGGAAACAGTTCTCACTCTGGAAAATGCTGACATTTGTGCAGTCACTGCAGAGGGCACCCCAGCTATAACAGGTTACATTTCCTTCCACACTTTCAGACCACAAACTGAAGGAGTGAGAACTAAAGATGGTGGTGTATCAATATACATTAAAGGTACACCTTTAGATTGGTTAAACAGCACAAGTCCCTTGAATTACTTCAGATGCAGTTGACTGTTGGTATGCCCTGCCAGCTATAGGACCCCCACCATGAATCAGGAAATCCACTCAGCCTACTTGAATCTACTTGAGTCAATCAAGATCTAACTCACTTGCCCAGAGATTCCTGGACTTCCTTTAACTCCAGTGCCCTGGGCCAGCTAGTTGACACACCCACAAGGGTCTCAAACATCCTGGACCTTGTGCTCACTAACATAGGGAACCGCTGAAGTGCTCCCAGTGTGTGGACATCCCTGATGAAGTCTGACCACAAATCAGTCTTGCTAGAAGTAACTGTAACACAAGACTCCCCTTAGCAACAACTGGACTAAAAAACTTCTCCAAGGCCAATTACAAACTCATACAGGATGGCATAAATAATGTCATAGCCCCTCCCCCCGCTGACGGAACAGACACCTATGCTGAGTTATACACCAATGCTTTATACGAGTGCCTGTACAATTGCATTGACTCTGCTATACTTGATAGAACAAAACAAGATCTTCAAAGAAAAACAAACTGCCTGGTGGATAACTGCCATTAATAGGCTAAACAGTAGAAGAAAGAAATTGCTGTCTAAGAGTAGGAAGGAAGGGTCCCAAAACTGGAAACAGTCCCTCCTCAACTTAAACAAGCAAATGAGACTCCTAGTGAAGTCGTCCAAAGCTAACTATGAATCCAGATTAGCTTCCCTAACTAAGGATAACCACAAGGCATTATTTAGTTACATCCGTAACCTCAAAGGTAAGGCCCAGATCTGAGCTAAACACATAGTTAAGAGTATTACATATATAGAACCTGTGGATATAGCAAACCTGCTGGCTGACAGGCTCAGTGAAAACTTCACTCCCCTGTCCCTGCCACATATAACTCAAAGCATCCCAAACACCTGTCCCCTGCCTATTATCTCCTAGGAGCAGGTCTTAAATGCCCTCTCCAAGGCCACAAACACAGCCTCTATGGGACCAGACAACATCCCAGGTTGTGTTCTACATGGGTTAAAACAGGAAATAGCATCACCATTGAGCACTCTTTTCAATCACAGCCTAAGCATTGGCATCAGCCCAGCAGAATGGAAAACAGCTACCATCATCCCTTTGCACAAAGGGGTGCATCCATGGACACCAGGAACTATAGACCCATTAGCCTGACCACCCGTAGCTGCAAGACCAAAGAACAAATCATCATGGACCTTATTAACAAAAATGTAGGAAAGCTCCAGATGCTGAACCCCACCCAGTCTGGCTTTGTCAAGTGGAGATCATGCCTGTTAAACTTGTTGGACTTCTTTAAGACAGTCACCAAAGTCCTAAATGAGGGAAGACCTGTGTATACGACCTACCTTGACTTAGCCAAGGACTTTTACATGATTCCCCCACTGACGCATCATTGATTAAATCACCCAGCTGGGTAACCAATTGCTGGAATTGAAATCATCCTCAAGTGTTGGTGAATGCCTTCATGAGGCGGACCCTGTTTTTCACAAACTCTCACGAAGACGACAGTGATATATGGACTGTATTTTATATAGCATATATCATGGACAGAAGTAGGTTAAAAAATAAAGATGATAACTGGGTGCACAAGTCCCAGGATAAAAAAAAAAGTGCTCAATCCTCATAGGCGCACTGGTACCAGAACTGGAAAAAATGACAGTGTAGAATCCTGAAGACATGGAAATATTCCTACAATGGAGCTAGGCCAGGCCCAGGGGGGGAGGATGGTCCTCCTGTTGCAGACGGATGTAGCAGTCCACAAAAATCACAAAAAGTGAGAGGCCAAAAAAGAGCCATGCAAACGATCAAGTGGACTATTGAGGATAAAAAAGAAATTATGCATTGTTACTATTATGCAAGAAGCCCAGAATTTCCAGACAACAGATATACAAAAAGATTAAGAGAGAAATTAGAGGAAAGAAAAATGCTTCCACAAGAAAAACTGTCAGAAGCTTCAAATAAAAAAATTGTGTTCATTAATACAACAAATCCATGAAAAACACTATATAGACCAAGAAACCTTGTGCTGTTTGAAAAAGGAAGTAACTAAGGAAGTGTGAATGTTTAAAGAACAAAATTTAGAGACATTTGAAGAGTATAAAAAGAAATGTAGACATGGGAAAGAAAGAAATCTGATATAGTGCAATATTTATGCAAAGGAGAAATCCAAATTCATCAACACAAAAAAGGCAGCCCTAAAGATATTCAAAGAGCTATATTGGCAAAGGCATCCAGATATGCAAACATTTCACAATAAAAAAATAAGATCACAAAAAGGGAATGTAGAACAGAAGATTACTCAAGTAGTAGTTAAAAAAAATAGAAACTGAAGTTATGGAATATTTGCAAAATGAAGGATTCAGTGTAGAAAGTCCAACACAGGTCATATCACAGCATGATGGAAGAACTAGTCCCCAAATTAAGGAGAAACAAGAGGAGCAGGAGACATCTGAAGAAGACATATGAACATAGGAAAGAAAAAGAGGTTTAATATGGTGCATTATACCATGATCCCCCCAAAACGTGCACGCTGATTGGCCAGCGTGCCCGTTGTAAATCGAGTTATACTAATGGAAAAAGGTCCGGTCGCCCGGACTTTTTTCCATTAGTATAACTCGTTTTTTTTTAAACACTGTCTCGCTATGTTAAATGGGTTTAACATAGCGAGACAGCTTTAAAATAAGCAACGGAGATCTCCGTTGCTTATTTTAAAGCTGTCTCGCTATGTTAAACCCATTTAACATAGCGGGGCAGTGTTTAAAAAGCAACGGAGAAAGCACGATCTCCATTGCTTTTTTAGTGTCTCGCTATGTTAAATGAGTTTAACATAGCGAGACAGTTTTAAAATAAGCAACGGAGATGTCCGTTGCTTATTTTAAAACTGTCTCGCTATGTTAAACTCATTTAACATAGCGAGACACTAAAAAGCACGGAGATCTTGCTTTCTCCGTTGCTTTATACAACTCTGATGTACTGCGCAGGCGCAGTACATCAGAACTGCCGTGGATGCCAGACATCTGCGGAAGGGCAGTAAACAGGCATTATACTATGCCATTATTTAAGAAAAGTAACAGTTTCTTTTCTTAAATAATGTCATATAATAGCAATAACCACTTCTGGGTGTGGGTAATGCTAAATTTACCCACGGTTGGCTTTGTTTGGTCCTCGGGCCCTCGGGACCAAACCACACCAACCGTGGGTAAATTTAGCATTACCCACACCCAGGCGTGGGTTATTGCTATAATATTTATGCAAAGGAGAAAGCAAAACTAATCAATGCAAAAGGAGCACCAAAGATATTTGAAGAGAAATACAGGCAAAGACATCCAGATATGAAAAATTTTACAATACAAAAAATAAAAAAACAAAGAGGAAAAGTAGAAAAGAGGATTAGTAATGGAGAAGTTAAAGAAATAGAAACTGAGGTTATGGAGTACCTGCAAAGTGAAGGATTGAGTGTAGAAATTTTAACTCAGATAACAACACAACAGGACAGAGCAATGGACACCCAAATTAAGGAGAAACCAATGGAGCAGAAAGCATTTAATCAGTTGACATATGAAGGTACTTTGGAGCCTCCCATAGGAAACCAGTACAAAAGGGTCAGTTGGAGCTGTACAGCAAGGGAAAGAACAAGAAACTGTGGCAATTCTGACACAGTCAATATTGTGGAGTGATAGGCCAGTGAGTTCTCATATGAAAGAGCAACAGATGATAGAGGATGAAACTGAAGAGAACATGGCACAGGAAGAAGCTCTGGAACTTTCTATAGAATGCCCACAGGAAATGGCAAACAAAGAATGTGCTGTCAGTTTAAAAGAAAATGATCTAAGAGAAGAGTTGCTGGATTTAATAGAGATTGATAGATGAATTAAGATCAATGAAAGAAATTGACTGCAGAAGGTCAATAAAACCCCAAAATTTAGAAGTTTCGTAAAACAAATGAGCACAGTAATTAGGACTGTCTATAGAGTTTCATGCAATATAACAGAAGTAAATAGGATACATTACTGTGCAGCCAAATTGATAACAGATAAAATCCAACCATAAGAACACAAGGTAATAAGGGAAAGGATGGGGAGAAATCCAGTGCCATCATGGACGTTATCAAACAGAGAAAACTATAAAGCAATTAAGACAAGAAGTGTTACTGTTCGAAGATAACAAAAGAGGGAACAGCTCAACAAAAATACTCAGAAAGATAGATGTGATAAAAGCAATAGGCAGTATTATAACGGATCAGGATTTGTCATGCTCTGTCGCAAATAATAAGCTAAAAATATCAGCACAGACAGAAAACTTAGAAGACACATATAAAGGAAAAATACAAAATAAGCAGTTCATTGATGACCCAAAAAAGTTTTATAGGGAATTGGGAAACAAGGTAAAAGGACTTGAAAGACCACCAAAAAAGAAGAAATAGATACATTTTGGAGAAATATTTATGACGATCCTGTGGAACATTGCAAGGATGGCAAATGGATAGAAAAGTAAAAGAAAGAATAAGAAGTTCAAATGTACAGGATATGAAATAGGATGCAGTAATGGCCAGCTAGACTGAAAAAAAAAGTTAAGAAAAGCCTCTGACTGGAACCCCCCAGGCCCAGATGCGGTATCTAACTTCTGGCTAATAGAATTAACATTTTTGCATGAAGATTTAGCCATGAGTAAGAACTATTTATATGGACACCACAAACAGACACCAGCCTGGCTAACAACAGGAAAAACAATGCTCCTACTTAAGAGTGAAC
This sequence comes from Protopterus annectens, assembly GCF_019279795.1. Lineage (NCBI taxonomy): Eukaryota > Metazoa > Chordata > Ceratodontiformes > Protopteridae > Protopterus > Protopterus annectens. The sequence continues at coordinate 844,819,208 of NC_056737.1, read as the reverse complement.
CTGCAAGCTACCCTGAAAACTATAGACCAATAACTTGCTTTCCGACAATGTATATACTGTACACTGGAACTGATGCCGACAGAGTTTATAGTCATTTAAAAGAAAACTAAATTATGGCAATAGAACAAATGGGTAATAAAAGAAAGCCATATGAAACAAAGGATCATTTATTGTTAAATAAAGTCACAGCAGAGAACTATAAAAAGGGGAAAAATGTAAGTATGGCATGGATAGACTACAAAAAAATCATTTGATAGTATCCCACATTCATGGATAAAAGGGTGCTTACAAATGTATAAGATACACCCGGCACTGATAAACTACATCACAGTGACCATGAAACAGTGGCAAACCACTTTGCAGTTAAGCCATGATAAAGGACAAATTATTATTCCAGGGATAAAAATCTGCTTAGAAGGATCTGAAGATAGTGCCATTGGATGACTTTTTTATACTCCAATGTCCGGACATCGGTCCTAATATATCCACTGGCAAGGGTTGATGTAAAAACTCTGGAAATTGGGTCTGTTGTGTGTTTCTGCATGGCAGGAAGACCCAAGAATCAGTACTGCAACAATGGTCTACTCAAGCATCTACAATTATGGTAAGTGTGACACAACTCTACTCCAATGGAGTAAGGATTTGCATCCACTTTGGATAACTTGTCAGTAATGTCTGGGTGTGGAATGCTTACAAACGTCTCGAACAGGTCCAGTTATACTGCAGTACAGAGTTTGCTGTTGTCCAATACCTTAATAACTTTTTCAAATAAGTAAATTAAGTTAACCAGGCAAGCTATTCCTTTAATGAACTCATACAGGTTTGGGATTATAAGCTGCCAATATCTATGTGTACGAGGTCCAAAATGATGTGTTTTATTGCCTTACAGACCAGGCTGATAAAACTTATCTGTCTGTAGTTGCCACAGACAGTTGTAGGACTGCCTTTCTGGAGTGAGTATGACCACTGCTATCTTCTATCCTTCCAGAATGATATAAGTTTAAAAGCTAAGACTGAACAGATGCAGGGGTGAGGTTGTGAGATATTGCTTCATTCTGATAAGGAAACAACTTGGCAAATATTCTTGGAACTGGCATTTTCTACCAAAGAGAAGATCTTTTAAGACTTGTTGAGACATGACTGTTAGTGGGGTACAATCACAATGTGTAGTTGGGTGAAGCTGGGGTGGGAGTGGGAGGAGATCTTTGAAAAAAAATGTATCTGCTAATATGTTAATTATGTCCACAGATGCAGAGTGGGTTTTTTCCACAACTTAGTGCAAAGTGGTATATTGTTCATAAGGTTTCTGACAGAGTTGAAAAAGGATATACTGTTGTCCTTGATATAGGTATTTGGAATGTCCTAGGTTGTTTCCTTGTCAGTAGGAACCATTGTCTCATTAACACACTCCTAATTCTGTTAAACTTCAGATTCTAAACTACTCGTGTAAGCCTTCACCTGCATGGTGTCATTTTGTATTGCTAAGCTCTAATTCCCTATGCATTCCAAGTAGTATTTCTGGAGTTAAGCATACTATGGGCATAGCACAAGGCTATCAATCACTTCCACAAGTGAAATGTCTGCAAATATCCCCATACACCCTTTGTGTTCATGCCTCCACTGGTTGTCTCAATTCCACCAAAAAACTTGGATAGACTAAACATCCCAAGACATGTACCACTATTCCTAAGAAGCAAGCAGGCAGTTCTGTCCCAGTCCCAGTCAGCACATCTAGTGTTGAGACCATTAATCACAGCATTGGATGATCTGGATCATAGTTAGCATCGTATCCTTCTATGTTATTGGGCTTCTGCCTGTGAGCAAATTATGGTTAATGTCACATTGTTTTGTTAGAAGGATTTGCATATGTTAATAATGACTGTGTCTGCCACAATAGACATGGCAAGGGTGTGCTTGGAGACTGTGACATTAATATTAACACAAATGGGAGAGACATTTCTGTAATTATGAGTGTAGATAACTTGCGTCAGAGCAGTATGCTATACCAGTATAGGCTCCTAGGTGTATATTAGGCTAACAACCATTAGAAACTTTATAAATCTAACCATGGCTAACAACCATTAGATCCTTTATAAATCTAACCATGCAATCTAAATGTGAGTCACAGGTTTTATGTTTTAGACATTTATTTAGGGGTTGATTTATGCTTATGGCATGATGTACTGGCTGCTTCTGTCCATCAGAGACACAGGAACCAGACCGGCGGTGAATTTCCTATTTCCCATTCACTGGTCCAAGTTATGCTTAAATAGAGTTAGGGAGTGACTTTCCTTCACATGGATTGGGAGCCAGTTCCAGAGAATGGGAATTCTGTGAGATACATATCTGTCTTTCCAAACATATCCTATTTATGTCAAGAATTTAGGTGTTTGGATCTAGTAGCTCTGACGTTGTTTGTTTTGCAAATATGCAAAAGATTCATCACAGCAGGGTCCAAAGATGCCTTGAAGGCAAGGCATACGTCACCTCTTAGAGTCTGTATGAGACTGAGTATAAAGACAGGGCTTTGAGGTGATCCACATATGACGTTGTGTGCTTCCTGTATTATTTTTGTAAGTAACTTTTGCAGATGTTCCAGTTGCTGCATGTCTAGTTAGTTACAGACTGAAAGGGGCATTATACTCTATGATGTGTCTAATGAAGGCCAATTACAGTGGTATGACAATTACTCTGGACCTAGATGCCACATCCTTACTTATAACTTGAGCAGCATAGAAGGATTTACATGTTCGTCAAAGACTATGTTACTGTCTACATGAGTTCCCAAATCCCTGACTAGTGAGCCAATTCTTAGGGGTGTTTTATTGTTGATGTAGTTGCCTAGAGTGGCCAACAACTCATAAGGTACTATATTGCATTTCTTGGTATTGAGTTTTTAAGCCCTGACTTTGGCACCAGTCATTTGTCTGTGTTAGACCTTTCTGTAGGGTGTTTTCATCTCGGGGGATTCTGTGATTGGTCCCAATAAGCAATCATCTGCAAACTTGGTTAGCAAGAGGCCTTTGATATTGGCTTTTAACCTCCAAAAAAATAGGTGGCAATGATGACTGGGCTAAGCACAAAGCCCTGAGGGACTCCACTAATGACTGACCTATTTATGGAGGTGACCTCACTGATCCTAAACTCCTGGGTCCTAGTCATGACCCAGCTGGCTATTTAGCATGTTATAAAGGGGGTTTATGATTAGTTCCATAAGTTTGTTAATAATGCCCGAGTGGAGTATTGTACCAAATGTCTTAGCCAGATCAAGGTAGGCAGTATGTACCACTTTACCCTCATCCACTGCCTTACTGTCCTTTTGAAAGAAGGCCTCCAGTTTCAGTAGGCATGATCTTTCTTTGATGAAGTCAGACTGGGATGGACTCAGTGTCCAAAGGTTTCCTATGCCTTTGTTGTTCATTCCCATGATAATTGTTTCAATGGCTTTGCAGATAAGACTAGTCAGACTAATGGGTCTGATTTTCCGGGATCTGTTGATGGTCCTCCCTTATAAAGGAAGATGACTATTGCAGTCCTCCATTCTTATGACATAAAGTCTGTTTTGAGACTGTAGTTAAATAGTGACAACAGTGGTACTGAAAAGTCATATTTTAGACTGTTCAGGTGGTATCCTGGGATGTTATCAGGGCCCATTGAGACTGTGCTCTTGGCCTTAGTGAGTACAGCCAGGACATGCTGTCTGTTTATACTTGTAGAGGGTATGTGTGATGGTATTTCTTGTGGGGTGGCTAGGAGTGTGTGGAGGATAAAACTGGAATTTAATTTGTCACCCAACAGACTCAGTATATTGCCAGGTTCAGTAAATGTGGCACCATTATCTACCAGTTCAGCATACTGTTGTATGCTGCCCTTGAGGTTTCTGACATAGATGAATATGACCTTATGGCTGTCTTTTGCCTGGGAGGCTATTGTAACCTTGAAGTTGACTTTTTTTTTACATAATTAGCTCTATTAGTTGCCTGTTTAGTTTGACAAGAAAGTTCTTATCTTGATGGGAGTTAAACTTCCTGTTTTTTTCTAATTTTCCCTTTTGTTGTATATCCTGTTTAATTTGGGATGTCAGCAGGATGGTTTGTTTCTGGAGTTACTTATGGGCTTACTTCTGGTAGGTACAGTGACCTCTAAGTATCGACTGACATGGTTGTACAGAGTTTCTGTGAACAATTCTTCATAGGCTGCTGTGTTCTCTGTGTTCTGATGGCAATGAATTCTGACAAAGTGTCACTTAATAAAAGGTTGTTTGTCTTGGAATTGTTCCTAACTGTTACTGGGTTTACTGGGGTTACTGAGTTGATTTTGAAGGAGACAGCTTTATGGTCAGACTTTACCAAGGAGGACATGACATTGGGAGGGGTGCAGCCTTCTCCTGTATTTGTGAATATGAGGACCAGTATGTTGGAGCATGTAGTTGGCATAGGCATTAATTGGTCAAGGCTGTTTGTATTTATGAATTCCAGGAAACTCTGTGCCTGCAGATTGAGGCCCTGAAGAATTTCCAGTCTATAGAGGAATAATTAAAGTACCCCATGAGTAGGGTGTTTGGATGGTGAGTGTCTCCAGTAGGTATAAGTATGCACTGTACATTTCTTGGGACAAGAGACTGACCTATAGCTAGCCATGACATGATACAGGATTTTACCTATGGTGATCTGCACATAGAGAAACTTCAGCGCACCATCATGTTTAATCAACCTAGAGGTATGCTTGTTATTGATATATATCCAGACACCTCCACCTTTAGCCCCTGTCTGTGCAGCTACTGGTCTAAAAGTGTAGAAGGCAGCATGAACCCTTGCCCTGCCAAGGTACTCTCTGAAATTTTAAACCATTGTGGTAACTGCACAGGTGTCTATGTTCTTGAGGGTGAGGAGGGCTTGGATTGAGTATAATTTTTTGTTTAGGCTACTGGCATTGAGTAGTAACTCAGTTGAGTTGATTTTGTTAAGTTTTAGCATTGCCTAAAAAGACAGTGTGGGTATGGATAAAGTTTTAGCTAGTATTTAAAAGCATAGAGGGGAATGGGTGCAGATCAACCCTGGTAAAGCAATGTGGTCTGTTACCCATGTCCTCCCATGCTGACAAATATTGGCTCCCCTTAGAATGACATCAGAAACTCAGGCATTTGTTAAAATCAGTCATATTTTGTTTGTATTGTGGCATCAACCTCGGTGATGGTAATGTGTTGCTCAGTGTTAGGCTCATACCAGCCTGAGATAGTGTGAAAGTTCCATAATACCTCTCTTCATGTAGCCCTGTGAGGCATGTGTCAGGTCATTTACACCTATATGGACTGCGATGGAGTCATGCTTGCATCTGTGGCATAACGACTTGTGTGCATGTGTAATGTGGCAGATCCAGGCTTCAGAACTTCCTGATTTCTAATATGCCTAAGTTTTAAAAGAGTAACAGTCTTACATTTACACGTGCTTTTCAGTCATTATCAAGCCAGATCCTCAAAAGTCTTAATCCAGTTCTAATGATTTCATTCCTGTATCATTTGAGCCCCAAGGGCAAGTGTGAATGCACAGTGCTCTACTGCATCCTGCTTTATGTATGTATTTCAATAATTCAAACATTTCTAGTCAAACCACATTAAGGGGTTTTGTGTTTGTGTATTCACTATTACTGTGTTGCTACAAATTGTTGGTGAAGTTGCATTTCATCAGCTGTATCTCATATTTGTTCTACTCTTACTCTCTCTGTCTGCTTTCAGTCAATACCAGTCTAATTGTTTGGTAGATACAAGCTACACTGGCTACAGAATCAAAACAGCCCTATGTATGGGTGCTGCCTAGGTACACAGAACATAAAGCATTTTGGGGCTGCTTGTAAAACAAAAGCAGCAGAAACAACAGTAACCAAAATGCAGGCGCATTTAATTTATCTATAAGAAATTAAGTTCAGGGTAGGACACTGTTGATTCTGAACAGTGATGACAGTCTAAGTCATTTGCCCCATACTCAGGATAACAAAAGCATTGTTTTTTTTAAGGCAGAAGGACACTCCACATGCTAAAATAATCTGAATCCTGATTAGAAGGAATTAAGTGTTCAAGGGAGTAGTTTCTGATTGAATTTTGGAAAAGCTGAAGAATCTTAATGGAATTTAGAGCTATAGAATAAGAAATTGCTGCTATCAGCAAGGAGAAAGTGTCCTGGTGGTTTCAGTAACTTGGAATGAGAAAAGAACAATTTGTTTAGAAGATAAATGTGGCAGGAAAGTGAAATTTATAAATTCATATATATGACAGATATTTTATTAAGTAAACATATGAATCTAGAGAATAAATATCAAAGGAAAAGAGAATTGTTATCTTAAGAAAGAGAATGAGGGCACAGACCCATTTAAGTGTAGAATAATGCTCTATATGTATTATCACAGATAGGGAGCATGGAGATGGATTAATATACAGGGACATCTGAGCATCTCATTGTAAAATGTCAAAGCTGCAAGCTAAAAGAAGGTCTATTAATGCAGACTGTAGTGCTAAAAGGTTAAATGTTTGCAAAATGCAAGGTTGCTGTGATTTCTGCAGCTGCTTCAGCAGTATTCACGGCTATTCCTTGTTATTTGAAATTTGAAAAGAGAAGGTCCTGTGGTCCATTGAGCATACTTAGCAGCACTCTGTGCTGTATGACCTTGGCTGGATTATTGGAAGAAGTAGTGGAGGGTTATGTTAACACAGTGCAGGGACAGAATGCTTGGCGACAAGCTGATTTACATGGTGGAGGTGAGCACATGGATACTCAGAATTATATTTCTGGTAATTCTGACATCTCAGATTTATCTCTGCAAGTCTCTGATATTATGTATGAGAACCTTTGTGAGCTAAAAGGCAAATTTCTGAAAACGCAGTCTAATAAGTTGCCCAAGACATTATACTTGGACTAACAGTCTAAGGTTGCTTTAATAAAATCCTCTCTGATTCACTCATTAAGGTACGAGGGATATCATACCTCTCAATTGTTTAGATTTTCGCAGAATGTACAGATTTTTGCATCATAGTTTTGATCTGTTCATCATAAAATTTATGGTTTTCTGGCAAATCAGTGGGAGACTGAAGTCACTAAATAATGACATTAGCACTTTATAGTCTTTAGAAAACGCATGCAAAAACAAATCCTGGTATTCTAGCAACTTTCTAAGTTTATAAGATCAATATTTTAAAATCTGCCCCTTTGTTTGGGCCTTTGTCTTCCCTTTATTATAGGTTTGCTCAGATTCCTTGTGCTAAGAGGTTGAGAAATATGAAGGGATTCACAGACAACAAACATACAAGAGTCTGACCATTGTTTCTTACTAGATACACCCCTTTCACTGGGGGACATGAAACTAATTCTTAGGAGGTTTTGATCCTTATTTTTACCTATCATACAGGTAAACTGATGCTTGCAGATAATGTGGCATTACAAGCAGAAACTGAATAGGAACGTCAGCAAATGATAGAGGAATGAAATGCAAAACTGAAGGCACATGAGATAAACCTGAATACAGACAAGACAGTGGTCATGGCAGCAAATGGGGAAATCAGAAGAAGATGAACACTAAGATAGAAGGGAAATAGTGAAACATGTATCTAAGACATGGTTTAGAAGAAAACTGGAATCAGAGCTGCTCAGCCAAATGGCACACAGTGTCAGGTGTGGTATATGACAGAAGAATGCCAAAGAAACTGAAAAGTAAGGTATGCAAAACAGTAGTGCAACCAGTACTTCTGTATGGTGCAAAAACCTAGGCAGTGAAGGAAAAGCAGATGAGGAAGCTAGATGTGATGAAGATGAAGTGCCTGAGATGAGTGGTAGGGCGTACATCATGGGACAGATGAAGAAAGGATAACATCAGAGCAGAATTCAAAGTAGCTTCAATTACAGAGGTCAAAGAGAACAGGTTACAGTGGTCTTGGCACATGTTCAAGAAACCAGAAGATGATTTAGTTAAGAAGATTTGAGAGAGACAGGAAAAGGGGAAGAAGAAATGAGGGCATCCAACAAAGAAATGCATTAGAGAACACCTGCAACAGTCAGGCACAACTATCTAGTGGCACTGAATCGAAAGAGATGGCAACAGCTAAGGCAACACCTTAATCCCCAAACAGAAAATAAGAAAAAAAGGGGGTTGATGATGATAATTAACAACTTTAACAATGGCAACACAGCATTGCTGACATACCCCTAGTTAATATGTAATCCTATAAGCAGGTGACAGGCACTGCAGAGAGTCTTAAGGAACATTAACTTTAAGAAGAGCAACTGATATCCAGCTCTGCCCTCCAGTATACAGTCTCATACCGCTGTTTCTCAGAACTTTATTTACTGCGTAGGCATATAAGCCTCTATTATAAACAGCAGGAAATATATGGTACATATTTATCATTTTACCACCCATGTGGAAACAATGTCCTACACAGTTTGATCAGATGTTGTCAATTTAGTGGCTGTATGGAAAACTACATTCATAAAACTCTATAGTGAACAATAATTTAGAAACGTTTTACAGATCTTCATCTCTGAAGAGAAAAGCGCTTAGAAAACTAAATACAAGAGATAATGTGGTTGGACCATGTACTCCATTAGACAACTTTCTTGTGGTTGTTGAGCTGTGCAAGGACAACATATTTGACATTGTCAAAGCAGCCGACTGAAACCATAATAAACCTGTTGTGCTATTAACAACTTTTAAGAACAACTGTGCATTCATCATTGTTGAAGTATTTGTAAACAGAATAAGTAACTTGTTCGGCTTTCCCCAGTTAGGGGTCGCCACAGCGGAACTCCGGTCCGCTAATGATTGGCAGTAGATTTTTACGGTGCCAAGGTGCCAGCTCGACGCCCAACCTTCAATGAAGGCACACCCATTCACGCATGTCTTTCGAACGCCACTCGACCACAGGGAGGACATGCAGACTCCACACAGAAGGCACTCCAGCCAAGAATTGAACAGGAGAACCTCTTGCTGTGAGGCAACAACACTACCGCTGCACCACTGCGAACTCTGCTAAACAGAATAAGTAACTACTAACACATTTTGTATATTAATGCTCACCGAGGAGGAAAAAAAACATACTACTATGCTTCATGATTGTTATTTTTAAATCTTCATGTAGCTGAGTTGTATTTCCCTTTCAGAAATAATGTTACTATATTAGTGATCTGTCTAACACAAATGTGTTTGATCACTCTGGACACTTGGGTATAAAAGTAGCTTTCTGAAAGTATTTGCTATTTGAAACAAGCCCTAGCATTCAACTGCTTTAAAACAAAGGGAGAATGTTTAGGACAAATCAGCTTTTCCCCTGCATCTGAAAGGTAAAATCTAAATGAGCTCAGTAGACTTTTCAGGCATATGTGGATGTTAGCTCACCTAGCAGTGTTTTTCTCTGCTTCAAAAGTACCTAGTTTCAAGTTGTACTGCAACTGTGTATGTTCGCATATGTAGTTGTTAAATCATGGCAATGTACAGACATGCTTAACTACATAAAATACTTTTGTGTACATCAGCTCACTACCATAGAAAGTATTAAGATATGTTTTATATTTTTTGCTAAGGCTTTAATATTGACTTTCTTTAAACGTTATTTTACCTATATTGTGCACTCCTGCCTCCTTATACTCTATTCTTGTCTCTTCATTCTCCCTAAATCCTACTTTCGTCCCTTTTCACTGTCCTAATCACCTTATTCCAACTGCTCTCTTCCACTCTTGCATTACTTTCCTGGTCTTCCCTGCTATTTTCACTTCACTGCATCTCTCTTAAATATTATTTGCTTCACTGATTCCTGAGATAACACAAAAATGAAGCTAAACTTTCTTTTCTTCCCCCACTTTGTAAGTTTCCAGCTAGTTAATGTTTTCTTTTCCTGCAAAGCTCCCTGACTGTGCGATAGAATTGCTGTGTAAACCGAAATACTCTGCTGCACCTTGGCATAGCCACAGCTGTCACAGTAATTTAATGGATGTTTCACTTTAAGTGCTTTTTAACACTAACTGCGTGTCCTATATTCAGTCGCTGCACATCATCGGGTCATTTCTGGCATCCCAGACTCCTCCTAATATTTCTCTGTATTCTTCCTCTAATGTGTCCTTCCCAAAGTAGTGTTTTCTAATTACTCCCTGACCAATCCCAGTCCATCTCCTATTTTCTATTAACAATCCTACACATAATAATCCTACCTCTCACAGGACATGTTATTTAGATAATAGCCACATATCGCTAGTCCCACACACCACACACTTTTCGATCTTTCTTCATACACCCAACTTAATTTTCTTCATTATTCCTTTATCTTAAATACCACAAAATGTCATGACTAAAAATTATTACTAGCCTCACCATATTTGTGTCTGCAGTCATAATACTTCTAACACATGCCACTTCCCTCAAACACTCACAAATCAACTTAGCTCCAAAGCCACCCACTCTTCTGACTCACTAAGAAAAACATGCCAATAGCTTTTCAAAAATATTACCTAGCTTAATTGAGCCAAACATTTTACACTTTTCTAAGCAAAAAAATCTGTATTCCTTCATGTAACCCATTTCAAAATTTCTTACTTTTGTGTAAAACGCTCACCTACAGCAACCGGTACTCCCCTCATCTCCTCAACCTAATTCAGTATGGTGACATCCACAACAGTCCTGGACCACCTCAGTACTTCTCCTATCCTCAATCTCCTCTCTCAAAAAATCTCTTACTAGTCACCTTAAACATACGTAGCATTTGCAACAAAATAACTGAATTTATTTATTTATTTATTTTTATTTTACATTTGTTAACCGGGTGTGTCTGACTGAGCCGAAAAGGCCCTTTTTCAGCAGAGGCCCAGGGAGAAAATCTCCACAAGACAAATTACAGATACATTTAGTTATTTAGACATGATCAGTATACACACAAATTACAAAAGACATGTTTTTACAGTGGTATGTGGCACTTCAACAGTTACAGTGGAGAGAACAAACAAAAAATATCAATTTAAAAATAAAGGTAATTAATAGATTTGTGGTGTACGGCTGAAATTTAGAACATAGGTAGAATACATACATAGTACACAGGTACAGTACATACATTGTAGATTAGCCAGTGTTTATGAGTAAGATTGAAAACTATTATCAAGTACTCAAGATTTAGTATGTATACCTTATCTGCTTTCACTAGCCTGGGGAGCAATCATGACACTGCCAACTTTGCTTGAGATGTTGCCTGATGAGGTCTTTAAAGGAGCCTTTGGATGATGTGTTTTGAATGCTTGTGGGGACAGACTTCCATTTTTTAGCCATTGAACTACTATATAGTGCATCTCCAAAGCTATTGTAGCTGTTGGTGACTTCTAGTAGTAGTTTGCCTGATGATCTAAGAGGCCTTTTGGCTGAGTGATGTACTAGGTTTTTGAGGGCAGGACACTTATTGGGGAGGTAATAGATAGAATGACAGAGGCAGAGCTGATTGTAGGTTAGGAGGTTGGGCAGTTCAAGCCAGTGGAGCTGTCTCAAAGCAGTACAGTGATGAGTTCTATATGAGCAATTTGCAGGAAAGCGGGCAATTCTGTTATAGCAGGCTTCCATTTTGCTTAGTTCAGTTTTGTTGAGATTAGTCAGAATGGGAGATGCATAGAGTAGGGTGGATAGAAGTTGGGAGTGAGCAATGGCTGATCATGTGTTGTTGGTAAGAAATGGTTTGATACAGTAATGTGATCCCAGTTTGGCATGTACTTTTATAATAGTTAAGTTGAGATAACTATCAAATTTTAGGTGGGGAGTCTATGGTTATTCCCAATAGCTTAGCCTGTGCCACTGGCCATTTCCTGGTAAACACAGTACTCCCCAGATCTATTAGCTGTTACTGAAACCTGATTAAAACCACACATCAAAGACAAGAAATTCTGCCACCAGGATTTAACATTTTAAGAATTGATAGAATCAATAAAAAAACTGGAGGAGTAGCCTTAATTTGTCCTAGTACATATACAGGTCTACTTCCCTCCAAACCAATTCTTACATTTAGTAATGCTGAAATTTTCATTGCATCATTACAGATAAACAACACCAAACAACTTTGTATTGCAGTAGTTTACATACCCCCAGGCCAAAACATTCCTACACTTGAAGACATTCTTTCCTGGATGTCTGAAAACATTTCCAGTGAAACAGTAATCATGAGAGATGTAAATATCAATTGGCAAAACATATCCACTGACTCACCAGCAAACAGTTTCAACCTCTATGGATTTACACAACTCATCACCACCCCCAGTAAAATACAAAACAATAGTAAGCTTGGTTCTAACCTAGATTAAATCCCTGTCTCTGCCCTGCCACAAGTACACAAACGGGCAGCGCCGCCTAATTGGGTTTAAAGTATTCCTGGCTCCACAAAGTCTGCTCTTCACTTTTTCCCTTAGAACTGCTCTATCTCTCAATTTAAACACCATATTATCATTCTAAGGCCCTTCACTGGTCCAATTAAGTAATCCTACAAGTTAGCACTATTAAACCATAAGCACTACTTACTCTTATAATCTCTACGATTACCCTGTCCTCTATTGGTCCATCTTAAATTCAGTTTCCCTATTACTCTAGCATGTCCAAAGGTCAGTCAATGGTTTCCTCTCCAGTCCAGCTGGTGAATCTGGGAATTTTGAGGCAATGTTACAACTGTCTCATGTACACGGACAACCCTCTCCTCTTCCAAACAGGTTCAAATATATGTGAGAGATGCAACTATTTAGCCAAACTGGAGGCTGAGCTCTCTCATCTCAAAACTGGTGTAACCAGTCAGGAGGAGAAGGTAACCTCACACAACACAATTCCAGTATCACATAGTCCCACCACATCAGCGAACCAAACACATAAATACACAAAAACATACTCGGAGGCTCTAAATAAAAATCTACCTAAGCAACAGAGACCTCCAAAGCAGACATCCAAGCAAACGCTACCTCAAAACAAAACACACACAACACATAACCCACAAAGTCAGTGTGCCAAGCAGCCACAGCCCTTAAGGCTGAATAACACACCTGATACTCTTGTTATAGGTGACTCTATTGTCAGACACACTGGCGTCCCGCTCACCAGGCTGAATAAAGAGAAGGTCACAGTGAGCTGCCTGTCGGGCGCTAGGATCCGCCACATAACGCAAGCACTCAGGTCACTCCAAAGCAAATACAAATATGACTCAGTCATTGTACATGCTGGTGTGAATGACCTGAGACGTACCTCCCTGGACTACATGAAAAGGGACATAGAGGAGCTCTCTGATCATGTAGCCCAGGCTGGTATGACCCTGACCTTGAGCAGCATCTTACCCTCACCTAGAATGATGCCACAGTACAAAGACAAAATGATCAATTTTAACAATTGGCTAAAATTTTGGTGTCATTCAAAGGGGATCCAGTGTCTGTCAGCCTGGGATGACATGCTCGACAAGCCACTTTGCTTCGCTAGGGATGGCTTGCACCTGTCACCACTGGGCTTTCGGATATTGGCAAAGGCTCTTGCCACCCCATAGTGCCTTTTTTAGGCAAGGCTCAAAAGTCAAACCCACCCCCATAGAGAGCACAAGGAACAAGAAACTAAGGGTAATGCTGCTAAATGCCAGAAGTCTTAACCTCAAGATGCACGCACTCGAAGCTCTCCTCAGTATGGAGAACATCGATATCTGTGCAGTGACAGAAACCTGGTTCAAGGCTCCAGAGAGCACCCCAGCACTACCAGGCTATACCTCATATCATGCTTTTCGGCCCCAAAACCCGGACCGAACCACAAAAGGAGGGGGAGTTTCCATATTTATCAAGGATATCCACACCTCCAGGTTAGTGGCATTGCACAGTATCGGAGACCATCCATGTGCAACTAACAGTGGGCAAGACTGCTTTTCAGTTTATAGCATCCTACAGACCACCCTCTCAAAGTCAGGAATCCCATTCGGCTTTCCTGAAAACATTGGAGAACATGAAGATCTCTCTGAACACCATTATATTGGGCGACTTCAACTACCCAAACATTGACTGGAAGCACTACTCAAGCCCCAGCACCTTAGCCCAAAGATTCCTGGAAATTATAAACTCAAATGCTATGGAACAACTAGTCACCACTCCCACAAGAGGGGACAACATACTAGACCTGATCATTACCAACATGGGGACTCTATGCTCCACACCAGAAGTATATCCCTTATTGGTAAGATCAGACCATAAATTAATTTCACTGGATGTCCACATCCCGACTCCACCCCCAGCCCAGAAAACCACAGTGAAAAACTTCTCAAAGCGAACTTCTCACTTCTCAAAACCGAAGTGGAATCCTTCAAGGCCACAGGGCCAGTGGAAACTACAGCCCAAACTGCAGAATCCTATATAAATGCATTCTACAGACATCTCCAGGAATGCATGGATCATGCTATCCCAAACAAAACCAAGACCCAATCATCCAAAGGCAGGCGTCCAGTCTGGTGGACCCCTGCCATAAATAAACTGTACAACAGAAGGAGGAAGCTACTACATGATAGAGCAAAATCCCTAATAGGGAAGGCATCTCTGATCAGTACTAGCAAAAAATTACAATCCCTCATAAAATCCTTCAAGGCCAGCTTCGAGAGAAAAATTGCACAGGACACCAAAGACAATCATAAGGCTTCTTTCAGTTATGTTAGAAACTTGGGATGCAACTCACAGACTTGTTCTGAGTTGATTCTAAACGGCAAAAAATACACTGAACCCACAGACATTGCCAATATCCTGGCAGACAGGTTCAGTGCGAACTTCTCCACCCCCTCCCCCCCAAAAGAGCAAATATCTATCCCGGCAGAGGGCTGCCTCCCAAACATCTCAGATGCTCAGGTGAAAGCTGCCCTCTCCAAAGCAAAAACACTGCTTCCATGGGACCAGATGGCGTCCCAGGTTGCGTCCTACATGAACTACAAGATGAACTAATCCCTCAAATAAAACAGCTATACAATCTCAGCCTCACTACAGGATATGTGCCCACAGAATGGCGTACAGCAACAGTGGTCCCACTCCACAAAGGTGGAGCATCTACGGACCCTGGAAACTATCGCCCCATAAGCCTGACTAGCTTAGTCTGCAAGGCTATGGAGAGGATCATCATGGAGCTCATAAACAAAGACATTGGGGACCTACAGACACTAGATCCTACCCAGTTCGGCTTTGTCAAGGGCAGATCCTGCCTTTTGAACCTGGTTGACTTCTTTGAAACAGTCACCAAAGCCATAGATGAAGGAAAGGTAGTCCACACAGCCTATCTGGACCTTGCAAAGGCATTTGACACAATACCCCACTCGGGCATCATAGATAAGCTATCCAGCTTAAATATAAACCCCTATGTCACAAGATGGGTCGCAAACTGGCTCAAAGACAGAACCCACAGAGTGAGAGTTGCTGGAGCCATGTCAGACTCAAAACCGGTCACAAGTGGCGTCCCACAGGGTTCTGTCCTGGGACCACTCTTGTTCGGTATATACTTTTCCGAGGTACAGGCAAACGTGGGAGGACTATGGCTCACCAAGTTCGCAGACGACTGCAAACTGGGCGCCATAATCAACTCTCCAGCTGACACAAACATCCTTCAAAAAGGTCTTACAGAGACAGATAACTGGTGCCAGCTCCATGGTTTAAAGCTAAATGCCAAAAAATGTATAGTCATACCCTTTGGCAAAAACAATGTGCCCACAAATTACCACATAGGCGGAAACCCATTAAGTACAGAGAAAGTTATTAGAGACCTGGGAACCCAAGTTGATAGCAATCTCTCCTTTGAAAACCACATTGCCAAAGTGGTTAGAAAGACCTTCTACATAGCCCACCTCATCACGAAGGGTTTCACATCTAGATCAAGAGAGGTAATCATGCCCCTTTATTCATCCCTCATCAGGCCCATCATAGAATACAATGCCCCTTTTGGGATGTACCTTACCCGACACCTGCAGCAATTAGAAAGACCCCAAAAGTATCTCACCAAGAGGATCAAGGGTCTCAAACAGATGCCATATACTGCTCGGTTAAAAAAACTCCAGCTCTACTCAATTGCATACCGCCTACTTCGAGGCGATCTATGCCTGACATACAAAGCTATGTCAAATCCAGAATTAATGGACATGCTCCACCTCAGTAAATCTAAATCCCTTAGAGCCACACGCTTGAGGGACTTGAACCTCAGCACAGAAATAAATAGAACTTGCTGGAGGGACAGGTTCATAACCCAGAGGCTCCCTTCACTCTGGAATAGAATTCCAGTTCATGTGAGGCAGAGCACCTCACTGAATCTCTTCAAGAAGAATCTCGATAAGTGGATGGGGGATCGTAGGTTTGTCTCAGGGATTACTCCTGTGTCACTATTAGACAGAGGCACAGTAAACTAAACCTTTAAAAAGGGCACAGTATACTCAAATCAAGGGGTGGCGTAAGCCATACAGAATCGGGCTAGGCTTATAATTGCCCCAGGGCAGATAGCCTAGTATGAACCTATGAACCTATAATTTCTTAAGTGACCACCTACCAGCATACACTTATAGAACCACCCTCCAAAAGTCCAAAGCCCACACCTACAAAACATCCAGAAATCTAACAAACTTTAATCAAGGCTTCTTTAATAGTACATTAAAATCATTCAACTGGCCCTTACTAAAATGTCACCCCTAGACAATGCTGTTGTCTGTTTCAATAAACTATTTTTAGATACTCTTAACAACTAGCCCCTCTCAGAACAAAAAGAACAAAAGTAAACCATGCACCCTGGTTAACCAAAGCCACTAAATATTTCAAATCAAAGATAAAGGTTGGAAAGACTGTCAAAATAATAAAAACGATACAAATTTTCGCATCTGTAGGCAGCTATGAAACAAAGCAAAAAATCAGTAAATGCTGATAAAAATTTTTTTTACACAACTAGCCAACCACAAAACCAATCCAAAAAAATTTTTGGAACACCATCTCATCACTTCTTACCCCTGGGTCCACTCAAAATCCATCACCAGCCACAGTCAAAATACCAATTGAAGTTGGTAATGTGTTTAATACCCATTTTATAGACAGCATAACTAAATTAATTACAGGCTCTAAGTCTATCACAAATGCAAACTTCACAGATAATACTATTCCACCCCTCTCGCAAACATCCACTAAAGACAATACAACCTCTTCTCTCCCTTGCCAAAATACATCCACACCTAACACTCATTCTCCTCCCTTCTCTCTACAACCTGTATCCACTACATTAATACATAAACTTCTTCTCAAAAATTAAAATCTTCTTCTTTTTCCTCAGATGATCTCCCATCAGAATACTTAAAATGTCCTGCTGAATCTATTGTTTATCCTGTCAGCATACTTATCAATCAATACATCAGTGAATCCCAAGTCCTAAACCTCTGGAAACAATCTATAATAGCCCCTCTTTACAAAGGAGGTAAATCAAATGAACTAATAAACTACAGATCCATCTCTATATTATCCCCTCTATCAAAAGTACTTGAAAAGTGTGTACACTTGCAATTACTAAACTACCTCATGCATAACAACCTTCTTACACCCACGCATAATGGATTTAGGCCTGCACACAGCACCTCAACCACCCTCATTTCCTTTACTGATATAGTAAAGAAAACTAGGGACTCTGGACAGTTAACCTCTGTATTATTATTAGATTTACCAAAGGCCTTTGACATGGTATCATATGACAAACATCTACAGCAACTCTCTTCACTAGGATGTTCACAACACTCCCAAAAATGGTTTTACAACTATCTAACCAACAGACAACAATGTGTTAAATGGCAAGGTTAACTATCGCAATACAGACTAACAAAACAGGAGCCCCACAAGGGTCCATACTTGGACCCCTCCTGTTCAATATCTTCATCAATAACCTACATGCCACCTCCCTGCATAGCACATTCATCCAATATGCCAATGATTCCGCCATCATCTCCTCATCTAACAACATACCAAACCTTCTGCAAATAACACAAAATGCCTTTACCTCAACAGAATCTTGGCTAAATGAAGCACAGTTACTGCTTAACCCCAACAGAACAAAACTTCTATTTTTTACTCCCTAAACATTCTCATCTGAATTTAAAATTTATTCCCAAAACAAAACAGAGATTGAAGTTGTAACACACGCCAAGCTACTAGGTATCACCATAGACGATAAATTCACATTTGAACAACACATACACAGTGCTATTAAAAAACCCACTTCAAACCTGGGACACTCTACAGACATAAAAACTTCATAGATCCTTCTAACAAAAGAATGCTAGCCAATGCCTTCTTGATCCCCTCCATACTATATGGAGCTCCTGTTTTCACCAAGCCGTTGTTGTCCTTAAAAAATAAACTCCAGTCCTGCTACTACAAGATCACCAAATTTGCCACAGGCTTATCATAGTGTTCCCACCACTGCAAAGTTCTTAAAGAGCTAAACTGTCTCGAACTCAAACACCATCTTGACTATGTGCAGTTATCTATCCCACATAAAATAATATACAAACCAGATTCCTCTCCCAACCTAAAATCTGTTCTGCACAGCTACATTCCTACCAGAACTCTCCATTCATTAAACAGACAAGTAATAAGTGTTCACAAACCTAACAGAAGAACCAGTCAGTGTTTTTATTCCTATGCTATAGCTAAACTATGGAATGCTTTACCAGAACACATTACTAGCATTGGTAATTCCAAGAAATTCAAGATTACACTAAAAATCACCTTCTTAACTCACACACCTGCCTATGCTCTAAAACCAATATATAACGCACACCTCTCCCTCTTAACTTCTCATAGTCATCTTTCTCCTAAACATTTATTCCATCTTCCACCTATGCCCCTTTTCTTTTTACTCCTCCAACTACCTCCTATAGACTTCTTATCTCCCACTCCCCCCACTACCTCTTTCTTAAAACTCCCTCTTGCCTCCATTTCTCCTCCTTTGCTACTGACTTATTCCTTAACTCATCTCTCAAACATCCAACATCTTATCCTTACTGTCTCCTCTAACCCTCCACCTCATTACCACTATTAATGTCCTTCAATATAAACCACCTTCTTCAATTACTATCAGACGTTTTATATACATTACTTATTTTTGAATCCGCTTATAATCTACCAGTGAACGTATTTTTACATATCCCTCTCATTTATATTTTGTTAAAAAGATCACAACTTTTACTGCAAGTGCTATTTTAGCACCTCCACTGTAACTCATGCACAAATTGTTGTAACAATTTTTGCAATTCTACATATGCTTTCTCTTATATATATGTAATATTTTACTATGTTAAACATTACTGGATCTTTTCTCCCGGGACCTCCACTGAAAATGGCTTTTTGACCTAGTCAGACATTTATTATTCTTTTGCAAAGCTTTTATGATGGTTCTTCATTATTTTTATTTATTTGCCTTATTTTTATTTACTTCACTTTTTTAATTATGAAGGGCCATTAATGAATTAATTGTTTGAATATCAACCTGAAACAGCAGTTCCATGTAGCTGGCATTAAATATCTTCAAACAATTGACTTCCTGACTTCTGATTAATGCCGATTTAAATTTTAGGTCACCAGAACATGTTGGTCTGTTTCCTGTTTAGGTAAAAAAGCTCATTTCACTCAGATATTTGATAATATGTGCCCCTGTGTCATATTTCAGTTGTCAATATCCCACTTTGTAATATGTTGGCCAGTGATCTCAGTGAAGTGCATTCCACATTTGGAAAGCTGCAACAATACTGTACTGCACAGAGGATGGCGTCATAAGCATGTCAAATGCTCAAAGAATATAGCAATAACCCATGCATGGGTGTGGGTAATGCTGGAAACCCGAGTGGCCAAACAAAGCCAACCGTGGGTAAATCCAGCATTACCCACACCCAGAAGTGGGTTATTGCTATTATACAGTGACATTATTTAAGAAAAAAAAAAATTACTTTTCTTAAATAATGGCATTGTATAATGCCTCCTTGCTGCCCTTCCGCAGCTGTCTGGCATTCTGCGGCAGTTCTGATGTACTGCGCATGCGTATGCCTACACAGTACATCAGAGCTGTGGGCAAAAGCAATGGAGAAAGCAAGATCTCCATTGCTTTTTACTGTTTTGCATTGTTAAATGGGTTTAACATAGTGAGACAGTTTAAAAAAAGCAATGGAGAATCTCCGTTGCTTATTTTAAAGCTGTGTCGCTATGTTAAATCCAGTTAACATAGCGAGACAGGTTTAAAAAAAAAAGCAACGGAGAAAGCAAGATCTCCGTTGCTTTTTACACACTGTCTCGCTATGTTAATGGAGTTTAACATAGCGAGACAGCTTTAAAAAAAGCAACGGAGATCTCTGTTGCTTTTTTTAAACCTGTCTCGCTATGTTAAACTCCTTTAACATAACTAGACAGTGTTTTAAAAAAGACTTATACTAATGGAAAAAGTCTGGGCGACCGGACCTTTTTCCATTAGTATAAGTCGATTTACAACATGCACGCTGACCAATCAGCGTGCACGTTTTGGAATATTAATGGGGGTCATGGTATAATAAGATATAATAACTGGGGAGCTGAAACAACTTATGTCTTGAGCTTATTACACTTGTGAAGGAAAGATAGAGCTTTTATCAGGAAACTGGCAGATGAATATGAGAAATAAATTGGGATCAGGCAGGCTGTTTTAAAATTAAGATCTTGGAGTACATGTCTGCTACACCAACTCAATGACCAAAACAGGCAGCTAGGTCTATAGGGATGGATCCTGTGCCATTTATAACCAGGGTCTTGGAGGAAATGATGCACACTGTCACCTCCATGACTGTAAATCAGCCAACAAAATAGGCTGTTAGCAAGACAGCTTGCCATGATCATCTTAGTTTTAAGCAGTGAACTTCCTAGATAGATGCCACTCTACGGAAGGCCAGGGCCTCATATTTATATTTATTGGTTGTAGGCCAAAGGGTCCATGTAGTATTAGTTCCTGCTGCAGCCGTCTGTCTTTTGATATACAGGTGTGTGATGGTCCTCCATTTTAGTAAGGTACACAGCAGTGCTATTTTCCTTTTACCTGAGAATGAATGGAGGTTTTATTAGACAGGTGGCTGCATCTTCCTCAGCCAGGATCCTGTATTGACAGTTAGTCTCAGAATATAAGCACAAGCCAGTTTGGAGGAAGTCACTAGCCTGCCAACAACAGAGGAAACCATTTAACCCTGCTTGTGTCATGCTGCTTATGAATGCAAAGCATATTAAGTCCTTTTCCTTTATATCTTCCAGTACCAGTGCTCATAATATTTAGGTAAGGTAGCCTGATGTCAGGAAGAAACTGCTCTCTGTTAAGATATCTTTAAAAAACAACACTGATGTGCTACAAAAAGAAAACAGTCTGGAGGAATATGAGGATAAGGCCATTAGCTGTCCAGAGGAAAACACAGCTTTAGGTGAGATGATGTCTTAGGGATATCGGTTTGTACGTAACATTGTGATGGTACCGTCTGTGTTATGGCTGCAATTTTTGTCAAGTTGACCTATTTGGAATTTTAGTATCATATGAATGGCTAAAAATAAATATAACTATATTGGTTTGTAGTCTATAGTGAGCCCAGCCCCTTGAGAGAAAGTAGGCTGCAAGCTGCTTTTGCTTAACCATAGTTTTTGTAACAACATTTACCTCTTTTATGCAGAGATGTATTTTAGAATGAATAGCATAATTATGTTATTTTATTTATTTATTGTCAGTAATTATTAGAATTGTTTTTTTAGTTATTACACTTTGATAGGTAGAATAATCGGTGATACTTAGGAGGTAAGGGGCAAACAAGGTCTGGCTTTTGTTCACTATCCTTTGGACAGCTGCTTTAATTGGGGCCAAGTAGGCTATAGACTTTGCTACTTGTACTGGTGGTGGTTGGTAGCGAGTATTTATCAGAAGCCATCCATTACCATGTGGATGCTCTTACCCCCTTTACTTGTTGTCAAAGGGTTGCAGTATACAGTAGCTGTCAGACTAGCAGTGGTACCTACTTCTCACTGCCTGCTCAGAGCTGAGAATTTCCAGAGGCATTCCAAATGCATATTGGTGTTTTCTCCACTATTTCATTATTAGCTTGCATAGGAACTTATTTCAGTCCACTGATCATCTGTTAGTTGTTCTTAGATCCACCTTTTATGGTATGTAAATACTCAGAAGTCTGCTTCTTGGGTTTAGATATCCAAAACATAATGGCTGACCACCAAGCATTGTTTCTTAGGTAATTAGTACATCAGTGGTATAATTCTTGCAGCATGCTCACTTATAGTAACTTGTTCTTAACTTAGTAACTAGTAGGGTGCTTTCTATGGCTGTCCATAAAGTAATTGATATGCAGGGTAATCTAGTTTTGGCTGTAGAAATGCTAGTTTAAAGCAATGTCTCTCTTGTTCTTTTTAACCAGGTAGCGTTTTTTCATTCTTTCTGCCTCAAAACTTTATCCTGATGGTCTGCTGACTGCTAACATCAGTTTGTAAAGCAGTTTGTCTTGAATATATGAATCTATAATTATCAGACAGAATCTGGTCTCTTCCTCTTCACTGGACCTGGAGATCAATAACACAAGAATTTCTTATCTTTCCCATGAAATTCCCCGGACTGTTTGTACATACAGGGGAGCTATAGGAAACACAGTCTTCTACTTCATGGTAAGTACCTGCTCCTTCTCCTGTTTCACCCATAATCCATCTATTAGCAATTCCCTGTCCCCTGTCTATGCTAGAGCATGTATTAGAAGGAATGAAGGTGGCAGGAGTGCCATCGGGAATGACAAGCGTTTGGGGACACCAGCAAAAGATGTATGTTACTATCTTGTTTAAGAAGGGAAAGAGGGGTGAATGTAGGGATTTTACAGGAAATGAAGATGAAGGTTCAGTGTAATGAAGTCAGTAACCATTTTTTTGCAGTTATGGTACTCTAGATCAGAATGTAGTTAGGGCCATTATTGTTCTGGTGAGTAAATGGATTATGTGGACAGCTGCCTTGACTTTTACAGAAAAGGGCGGCCTTTGCTCCATCTTGACCTATATCACACTAGAAGAACTGACTGCTCATTTTGACAAATTTTCATGGTTCAAATAAGGCTGCCCTTGAGTTTTAATGAGAGATACAGGTAAAAAATATTATGCTAAAATTGGTCCAGGACTGGTAGTCTGACCAGGATCCCCAGAAGTCTGACCCCTGTCTGGATAGTTGGTATACTGGAAGGGGAATATTCTTCAGTTCTCTGTTTTGGCAACATCTGGCATTTTGAGAAATCTATAAGTTTTGTTCAAGTATCTTTCCTTCACTGGAAGAGCACCTGTTATGAGTAGGCTATTGAACATGTTATTATCTGCTGCTATGCTAAGGGGTATCAGCATGAATACTGAAATGATCTAGTTTCAAGGAGCTTCCTTAATGGGTCCTATGGTTGGGTTTATCCTTTCCACCAGTCAGAATTCAACATCTTTTTCAGAGATTTTGAAGCTGAGGGCAGGCATGTCATAATATTACGCTTTTGCTATATAAGCAAACATATCCTTTACAGATCTTGTTTTTTACTCTTACTGGTGGAAAGTCTATATTTCCCCCTGCCTAGTGGTTTTGTCAGGAAAAAGTCAAAGTCTGAGAATAACGTTGAAAAGGTTTTCTACTGGGATTTGCCTCATAGATGGGATAGGGTTATTACCCAAGTTGTTGTTTGAAGATTGGCTGCAGTTATTAATTTATAGAGGCCGCTCAATGCCATCTGATACCATTTTGGTCTGTCAGTTGTTGGTATTATGGCTGACTTAGTAGTGGTACAGTTCATGCTTTGGGGGACTTGAGACTCAAGAGAGGTACATCCTAACATTTCCCCAGCTAGGTGCATCCCACTGTGTTCATGCTAGTTTTTTTTTTTTTTCTTTCCTGGATTACTTGTTTCCTTGTTCAGTCATCCTGAATGTAGGAACTTAGGGCCAGTGCTTCTTCTTTTAGGAAAACACCTTCAGCCCATCTGGTCTGGCTGACTAAAGTCAGGAAGAAGTTGCTGGATGATCCTGCAGATTCAGTGGCCCAAGTCTGAGATATTGGATGCTTGTTTACCTCTTCAAGGTACCTGAGATTATGGATATAGGAATTCACCCACTGGGTGTTTGATTTGATGTTTGTCTGTTTTAGTGCAGGTTCTTCCCCATTACACACTGTCCTTGTACATGACTATCCATACTCACTGGTTGTGCACCCCCCCATCATCAGCACTCTGGTGCTTCATCCCTTTTTTAATAGGGAATGTCTAAAGTCAACTGGAACTTTGGAGTCTTTGGAGATTTGCCTATTCTTTGTAGAATGAAACCTCTTTTCAGGAGTTCTTGTGGCTCATGTGCAATGAGTGGGTCTTGGGGAAGGGCCTCTCCTGGCATTGTAGTATTGCACAGAGTGAACCTTTTGTTGATGTTATCATTCAGGTATGGAGGTATCTGTCTCTAATTCTGCTGCACCTTGGTAGGTTTATTCTTGGGGTCATCTGCTGGTGTAATAGAGTGAGACAATTTCTTCCACACTAAGTCTGACTTGCCTAAAACTGCAGGAGAAACTTGGTGTTCTCTGAGCCCATTTCTTTCTGCTGTAAGGAATAGTGGGCAAGCTGGTCTAAAATAGGGATAAGCCTGGCACAACTGTCTGTTCTTCAACTATAGTGGGACTCAGAATTATCAAATATGCATTTTTCCTGTCCAGAGTCTGGAGTGTCTGCCAGTCTGCCAGAGGGCATTCATAGCTACTCTGGAATTCATTTCAGAGTGTGGCATTAGGGATGACCTTGCTTTAACCCTAGAAATTGGCATGACATTGCAGTTACCACTTTAGGTGTTTACTCTGTGCAGCAGATGTCCCAGCTAGGGCAGTGGGCACAGGAGTTTGTTTGCATTGTTCAGCCCAGCCAGGGATCTCATCTAGGAGATTCCATCATGTTCAGTGTGACAGATATCTTTTTACAGTACTGGCTAATCAAAGAAGCACATTCAGTTTTATGAGTCAGTGTTTCTTTCCACCTTTAAGTGGGTGGGCAGTTCCTGCAGCTGGATGTTGATGCTGAAATCTCTGTAAGTGAAGTAAGTATATATTTGGCTATTACTTGTTAGCAACAGGGGTGCTGCAGTTCAACTGTTATTCCTGATTTGCAAGATGATGCTTACTAGCGGCAGGGGAGCATGTAGTAGATAAAGAGGATGAATGCACTTAAATAGTTAACACGTGACATCCTGATATCTTCACCCTGGGCAGGAGGTCATTCCTGAAGTAGGGGAGTTCTGGAAAAAAAGGTGCCAATTCATGGTTCATAGATAACCAAATGATATGAACCGTCAAAGGAAATTCATCTTCATAGATAACTGTTATCGTAAAATAATGTATCTGTTATTTGTTATTGAAAGACCTTGAGAATGTAGCCTTGCCCTTAAGTGCATAGTTTGGAAGGAATATGTTTTCATCCTAGAAGCTTAACCTCTGCTGCTCAATGATCTCTGAACTATTGCTTAAGTGTGAGAAGAGTAGAGGAACTGCTCCAAAGCGGTCTTATGTGGTCATCTCACATGATCCTTAAATCTCATAAAATGTTTCATGGTCTACAAACTGCTTGTTGTAAATTGCATCAAAATGTATACAGCTAACAGCAAAAATATTACAAATGGAAAAGGCGTCAGTCTTAAAAATACATGAAAGAGTGAGCATAAACTAGTCTGTCTGTATGACAGTTGGAAGGCATGGCAAAAAAGACTCCCCTAAAACATTTCAGGTACAAAGCTGAGTCTGAGTCCTGAAAGAATTTACTGTAGATATTGGTTTATGGCCTTTAGCTTACAGGGCTAGTAGTAATAATAGAGTTAGTAGTGTGAAGTATGTTTTATTGTGTTAAATTTATCAGCTACTGAACAAGAAAGGAAAGGAAAGGTGTAGCTGCAATTTATTGTGTACCCTACCCTCTCACCACTCCAACAGACTACCCACACAATATGATAAGAACATAATTAAACTCATAAAAATCACAGTACATATAGCAGCCAGAGTGTGTCTCAGTGGCGATATGCATCCCAATCCTGGCCCATCAAACTGTAATATCAACATATCTAATCAACCCCCCATACCATACTACAACTCCCTAGGCAAGCTACCAACCTGTTAATATTAAACATCATTGCTAGAAGCATTTCAAAGAAAATACGTGGTTTTCACACCAATCTCTTCCTGTACTCACCAGACTTAGTTCTACTAACTGAAACATGGCTAAAACCCAACATCTCCAATAATTAAATTTTGGCACCAGGCTACAATATCCTACACAGTGGTAAAAAACTAAAAAATGAGGTGGTGTTGCAATATTATTTAAAAACCAGCTTAATGTTGAAACATTTGCTATATCTACCCCCACCTTTGGTAGTGCAGAAATTATCCTTCATAGGCTAAAAATTAATCCCAGAAAGTTTATCAATATAATTGGATGTTTCTTCCCACCTTGCAACAACATACCCACCCTTGACAACCTGCTCAGCTGGGCCTCTGAATCACTCCCACATGAAACCATTATCTTGGGGGTGTTCAACATAGACTGGCTAACCTGTAATTCTGCTAATCCCAATAAGTACATCAGCCTCCACAGATTCTCCCAAATTATCCAATCCGCAACAAGAATTGATAAAGCAACAAAGAGGCAGTCTGGATACTGACAAGCAGGCCTGCTCAAATCAGTCAGTCAGGCTGCCTCCCATATAGCCTCAGTGGTCACTTCCCAACATTTCTTATAAGACACTGTACATGTTTGGAGAAACCCACCACTTACCAGGTAATAAGAAATAAAAAAAAATCACCATCTCTAACTTCATTAAAACTCTAAAAGAATGCAACTGGAACCTTCTCATGCTTCTCAATGGTCAAACTAGACAAAACAAACTACTACCACTGTATACAAATTAAGCATCAAAATGACTCTAAAAAGTTCTGGACAGCGATCAACAACATTCTCCTTCCTGGAAAATCTAGTACCCCTACTCCTACCACTACTGATATATCAGAAAAATATAGCCCCCCCAATTCAGCAAACACTTTACAGAATCCATTCTAGCCTCACGTAACTCTCAGACCTCTCCCTCCACCAATGAACCACACAGATTTCCTAGAAATAAAAATGGCTTTAACTTTCAACCTGTCTCTGTTAATGCAATCAAAAAAACTGCTCAAAATATTTAAGCCCACTACTTTAGCCACAGATAAACTTCCAGCCAAATTTCTCAAAATTGCTGCTGATGCAATTTCATACCCAGTTGCCATTCTTATTAATCACATCATATCTAAACATCATGTCCCTGAGGTCTAGAAAATTTCCCACATTATTCCACTACATAAAGGGGGTAACTATAAAAAACTGACCACCATACAAAACATGGACTACCTAAACACTCATAAATTTCTCACACATCCACAACATGGCTTCCGGCCTTTTCATAGCTCTGCTACAGCTCTTATGTCATTCACTCACACAGTAAATCATCACAGAAACAATGGTAAATTTGCATCTGCTATCTTTCTTGATATTTCTAAGGTCTTTGACATGGGCAGTCACAGTAAGCTTATTAAGGTTCTTTCAGAACTAAATCTTAGTGATCCCATTGCTTGGTTTAGCTATTTAACAGGTCAAAAGCAACCAGTTCAATGTCGGCAAGAACCCTCTCCCCTATTACCAGTCACACTAGGAGTCCCGCAAGGCTCCGTACTAAAACCCTTACTATTCCCATCTTCACTAACAACATCCATACCTCCACACTACTTGCTTCAGTCATCCAATATGCAGATGGCTCCACATTAATCTGTGATGCTTCTTTCCCCCAAGAACTACAGGCACAATCCCAAGACTATTTCTCTGTTGAAACTTGGCTTACCAACTCCCAACTAATATTAAATCCCAATAAAATAAAACTCATGATCTTCCACCCTACACAACACACATCTTCCACTCTCACATTCAATATCATATCCAATAGTAAAGCAACTAACTTCCCTGTCACTCACACTAGACTATTGTGGGTTGAGACTGACTGCAGCATGAAATCTGCTATCCATATCTCCCTTACCATAAAGAAAGTGCTTAAAAAATTAGGTGTTCTATATAGAAATAAACAATTTCTCACAAAAAAACATTAAAGCCACTACAGCATGAACATCTCATCTCTACACTGCTTTATGCCTCCCCACTCCTCACCAGTCTTGAAAAATCAAATAAAAATAAACAAGATAGCTGCTGTAATAAAATTGCTCGGTTTGCCACCAAACTCCATATAGATCACATCATTAGCCTCAGACAGCTAAACTGGCTTGAACTTCCTCATCTCCTACTTTATAATTAACTCATACTAGCCCACAAAATTCTATACCACCCTGAAAAAAAACCCAGCACTACAAAACTTATTACAACTCAGAATCACTGTTACCTCACAGCAAGAGGTTCTGTTTGATTCTCGGCTGGAGTGTCTTCTGTGTGGAGTCTGCATGTCCACCCCATGGTTCAGTGGCCTCCGAAAGACATGCGTGAATGGGCGTGCCTTCACTGAAGGTTGGGCGTCAGGATGCCAACTCGGCACCATAAAAATCGACTGCCAATCAATAGCAGACCGGAGTTCTGCTGTGGCGACCCCTAACCGGGAAAAGCCAAAACGACAAACAATCAAACTCTACTAGTAACAGGGTCCTTCTTTTCAGTAAGAAATTCCTCCTTGAAATAACAAACATAAACAACACAGCTGGAGCATCCCTCTATTCAAATGTCATTGCAAAAAATGTAATGCCTTTCCCACTTTCCACATCCTCCCTATCACAATTTTAAAAAGCTCTAAGAACACACTTGAATGATTCATGGCTCTGTAGTTGTGTCAGTCCCAGCTAATCTAACACCTCCCCTTTTCTGTCCACACCCAGTAGTAGTCATTATGCCCAGACATCAAACAGTTGCTTCTCTAAATGTCCTTCTATTCCAGTGTTGCAGTATTCTACTAGTGGGTTTACCCTTCTTCTGATCAGCTTGTCCAGCCAGGTTTCCAAAGCTTTTCCAGTCCCTCATGGTGCATCGGACATCTGATGTGGAGGCAGGAAAATGGCCGTAAAGGTGATGTCCTCATGCACCAGCCCCCAGAACATAGAATAAATCCCCAGAAGGAGTCAGTCCTGAGGGACATAGCCTGTCCCAGAGCTGGGGAGAGCAAGTCCAAGGTTAAGAAGGGGAATGGTGGGAGGGCAGGAATACTGCAACATGGAAGAGAGGGACATCTATGGTTATGGTAAGATTTTACACAACTTTCCTATGTCCTTCTATTCCAATGTTACAATATTCTACTAGTGGGTGAATACCAACATTCACTGTAGGTTGTGGGGTGGCCTGCACGCACCAGCCCTCAGAACTTTTCAGCCGCCAGCCATACTCCAGGTGTTCCTGCTACTCGCAGACATCGGCTCCGTTTTGCATTAAAGAGAAGTACTCTATTGGGGCCTTTTTCTTCAGTCCTTTTGTATTTTTATAGTCTGTTCATATCCGGTAAGAGTAAGTGCAACTGTGGTTGTCAGGTTCCCCATAAAGACACCCATGACCAGTGTCTGGGTAGGGAAATTACAAAAACTGTGCCATCATTCATCCCCAAGACCCTTCACCATCGCTTACAGGCTCTTGACTTATACCTTGAAAACTGGTGCCTATGATAGATAGCTCCCAGTATGGAAGCAGCCTCTAATGACCCATCCAAACCACCAAGGAAGAGGGCCAAGTCGATGCAGCCCACTACTTCCACTGTGCCTCCCTCTGCCACTCCTCAACCTGTAGCCACCATCAGCTTGGCTAAGGACCCAGCTTCCACCACTACAGATACAGTAGGTACCTTTCAGAAGGTTGCACAACCTAGAGCAGATGACACATCTGGGGAGGAGGTACCGGCGCCTGCTCCAGACACAGAAGGGGAACCAGTACTTTCAATGGGCACTTCAGACACGGCCTCTGCCATTCCAACAATTTCTTCCAGGCCTACCACCAGCCAGACGCCGGCTAGGCCTTCTAAGAAAAAAACAAAAGACCAGAAATATTTCTCTGGCAGCAGAGGCCTTACCTGATTGGCGGGCCTTCAGACAGAGTCTGTACAATGCTTTCTTGACCCTCAGGCCTTCCTCTGAGTTCACCCCTGCAACTTCACCTCTTCTCAGCCCTAGGGCTTCCTTACCTGAAAGGACTGTGAGTCAACCTGCAGAGAAGGATCTGTCTGACTCCTCAGAGGACTCCCTGTCCTACTCTTCCCAAATTTCATCCCCCCTGGGTTATGGATCCCCTGAAGAGGCCTTTGCCGAACCTGATTCCCAAGTGGAAGACCTAACCTTAGGGGATACTGTTAACCTAATGAGAGAACACTTTAAGTGGGAATGCTCAGACATGTCTGAAGCACACAAAAGATTTTATGATCTGATTCAGATGGAATCACCTAATCTGTCACCTATCCCACCTCTCCAACCTGCCTTCCCAGATGCATTTGCTGCTGCATCCATTAATCCAGATTCCCAGCCACCTGCTCCTCAAAGAGCAGACAGATTATACAGGATCCCTGACTCAGATAAATTCTTATTCAAGTGCCCCCCAGCAGACCCAACCACTATTTCCATTTTTATGGACAGGGCATCCAAACTTCTCCCCTACTACCACTGTCCTGCCTGCAGATAAGGACAGCAAAGCCATGGAGAGGTGGGGAAAAAAATGTATACTTCTGCTAGCCTAGCTTTTAGGGCAACAAATTACCAGTCTCACATGGCCAAGTACTCTCTGGCTCTTTTGGAAAAGCCTCCAAAGAGCTTAATGACATTCCTGACTGTGCTGATAAAGCATCCTTGTCTTCTTTATACGGGCTTGTCTCACAAGTGAACAAGCACTCCCTTAGGTGTGCATACGATGCAGCTGAGGCCTCAGCTAGGTCAGCTGCATCAACATCTGTGCTAAGACGATCTTCCTGGCTACATCTGCAGTCCCTCCCTGATGACTTCAGAGCCATGCTCCTGGATACTCCCTTGGACCATTCGTCCCTCTTTGGTGCTAACATGGCTGATCTTTTCAAATCTCTCCAGCAGAGGGAAAGAGCTTCAAGACCTCAAACATCTCCTTGTCTGTCCAGTCCCACAGTTGCAGAGGAACTTCCCAGCAAAGACACAATTTATAAGAAAGGCATCAAGGCCTTCAGCCCCCCCCCCCCCAAGGTCTAGAAGGCCTTCCAGGAGACAAACTGCCCAGCCAAGGACTCCTCAGGCCTCTGGCCAAGGGCCTTCCTTTTAAGTCAGGGCAGGCCATGTCTGGCTGCCTGCCACCCCCCCACCTCCTACCACTACCACCCTTGTACACCCATCTCTCTCACTGTCTCCCTGCATGGTCCCTAATAACAGCAGACAAATGGGTCTAGTCCATCCTGAAGGATGGATACTTTATGACTTGGATCACCCCTTCTCCAAGATGCCTATTCCACCCTCTCCTGCATCTAAATGGTCCCTCCTACACCAGGTCTTAAACAACCTGCTGCTGCAAGGCACCATAGAATCATTCCCCACCCCTGCTCGAGGGAAAGGTTTCTACTCAAGAATTTTTCTGGTGCCCAGAAAGGAAAGACCATGAAGGCCCATCCTAGATCTCTCCCACCTCTACCTCTTCTTAAAGGTATCCTCCTTCAGGATGCTCACCTTACCCACTATCTTTCCCCTCATTCTCCCACAGGCCTTCATGATAGCCCTGGACATAAAGGAGGCCTATCTTCACATTCCCATAAAGCCTACCTCCAGGAAATATCTCAGATTCATAGCAGACTCTTCTCACTTTCAGTTCTGTGCATTGCCTTTTGGGATCTCCACTGCCCCAAGGGTATTTACAAAGTGCCTAGCCCCAGTAATTGCCTACTGCAGGATCATTCCCATACCTAGATGACCTACTCATTCAAGCAACAGATAGACAGACCCTCCTCGGTCACACCAAGGACCTTCTGCTCTTGCTGCAGCCTGTAGGGTTCCTGATAAATTTTCCAAAGTCCCAACTTGATCCTACACAGGACACTGTCTTTCTGGGATGCAGAATCAGGACAGACATCAAGATGGCCTCCCTCCCAGAGGAAAAAGTGGTGTCCCTCTCCCATCACTTTCAATCAGCTATCCATTCATCAGCTCTTACTGCGATGGAATTCCTAAAACTTCTGGGGTACATGGCGGCTACTATCCCCATGTTACACCTGGAGAGGTTACCCATGAGGAAATTTCAATGGTACCTACGCTCGTTGTTGACCCAACACTCACATCCTCTAGAGTTCAGGGTTCCCCTCCTCCTCTGTCTTCACCAAGGATTAAAATGGTCACTTGCCCAAGTTGCCCAGAATCTGGACCTGCCCCTGCAAATGCACTCCCCTTCCCAGATCATGGACACAGATACCTCAGACTGGGGCTGGGGGCAACTCTGGGTCCAATGCAAGGTTTGTAGACAAACAGACACAAACAAGTGCACAACAATATCAGGGAAATGACAGCAATACTCCTCACCCTGCAGGCCTTCCAACCTTACCTCCAGCAGGGCATCCTAAAGATATTCACAGACAACACCACAGTGATGTGGCACCTGAACAAGCAAGGAGGGACAAAGTCCTACCTCCTATGCAGACTAACTCTACAGGAATGGCATCTGGCTATCTCTCAGGGAATCTCCCTCCAGGTAGCCTACATTCTGTCACCACACAACTCTCAGGCAGATTCACTAAGCAGAACCATATCAGACAGCCACGAATGGATGCTGTCAAGAAAGGTGTTCCTAGATCTGGTCCACAGGTATTCCTCAGATAGATCTGTTTGCCTCTTCCATAAACAGGTAACTCCAGAGTTAATGCTCTAGAACTCACGACCCGAAGGCATTGCAAACAGACACCTTCTCAATGTCATGGAAGGGAAGGTTCCTGTATGCCTTCCCCCCTTCCCTCTGATCCAGACGGTCCTTCTGAAAATTCAGCAGAACTCACCGAAAATCTTGCTGGTGACTCCCTGTTGGCCAAGGCAGCACTGGTTACTTCTACTTCTTCATCTGTCCAAGGGCAATCACCACAAGTTACCCCTCTCAGTGGACCTTTTCACACAGCACAAGGGGACACAGTTACACCCACAGTGGCAGTCTCTGCACCTCTCCCTGTGGTGGATAGGATTCTGATTCCCTTCAGACACTTGTATAATGAGAACATGCTTTCAGTCCTGCAGGAGGCCAGGAAACCCAGCACAAGAAAATCTTATCTCTCCAAATGGAACAGATTTTCTTTCTGGTGTCATAAAAGACAGATAGACCACTGGACAGTGACTTGCCTCAGATTCTGTCTTACCTCTGTGAACTCTTGAAGACAGGTTTGTCATACTCCTCTTTAAAAGCACCCCTGTCTTCCATTTCAGCCTGTCTGCCTATGGACCCTCCGCTGGCATCCAGACTACCAGCCAAACTCTTCCTGAAGGGAGTTCTCCACGTAAGACCTCCCAGAAAACCGTCTACTCCTCCCTGGGATATTAATTATGTGCTAGAAAAACTCACTTTACCACCATTTGAACTGGTTGACAAGGCCACCTTAAAGTTTTGCATGTGGAAAACAGCCCTGCTAGTAGCTTTGACATTAGCCAGGAGGATCATAAGGCTTCAAGCCATTATGGCTACCTCCCTTTCCTGGTTTTCCATATGGACAGTGTCACCCTCAGGATAAACCCTTCCTTCACCCCCAAGGTGGTCAACGACCTTTCCTTGAATCAGGCTAGCCACCTGCCTACCTTCTTCCCTAACTCACAGGGAGATAGTGAGAAAGTCCTTCATTCCCTCAATGTCCACAGGCAACTCAGATTCTATTTGTATAAAACTAAACCTTTTTGCAAATCAGACCAACTGTTTGTCTCCTTCCACCCCAGGGCTCTGGGGAAACCAGTGGCCAACAGACCATTTCGGCCTGGATTGCCAGGGCTATCTCCTTTTGTTACACACACCATGAGAAGACACTTTAAGGCAATGTCAGGGCCCACTCCACAAGAGCTATGGCCTCTTATGGTGCCTTTTTCAAAGGCCTGGACAATAACTCCATTCTGGAAGCAGCCACTTGGTCCTCTGTGCACACCTCCACCAGATACTACAAACTGGACCATATTTCCAGAGCCAGGGCAGGTTTTGGCAGGGTTATCCTGCATGGATTCCTGGAGTCCTCTACCAGGCCACCCCACAACCTGTAGTGAGTGTTGGTATTCACCCACTAGTAGAATATTGTAACTTTGGAATAGAAGGACATAGGAAAGTTGTGTAAAATCTTACCATAACCATAGATGTCCCTCTCTTCCATGTTGCAGTATTCCTTCCCTCCCACCATCCTCCTTCTTAACCTTGCACTTGGCTCTCCCTGGCTCTGGGACAGGCTATGTCCCTCAGGACTGACTCCTTCTGGGTATTTATTCTATGTTCTGAGGGCTGGTGTGTGAGGACATCACCTTTATGGCCCACGTTCCTGCCTCCATGCCAGATGTCCGATGCACCATGAGGGACTGGAAAAGCTTTGGAAACCTGACCAGACAAGCTGATCGGAAGAAGGGTAAACCCATTAGTAGAATACTGTAACATGGAAGAGATGGACATCTATGGTTATGGTAAAATTTTACACAACTTTATTTTCTTCTTATGTAGGCACTGCTTTATATCTTCCTTATCTCTTAAAATAGTTTTGTTCTTACCTCTTCACTCGACTAGTATGTATTCTTTCATCAGTATCATAATACATCTTTGTAAACTAAAAACATTAGTATATGTATATGTACACAATTTGATACACCAACACAATGATATACTTCAGTACTTCATAAACATAATTTGTTTTAAGTTCGATACTATGCTAGCTTCATTTTATTGTGCAATGTAAAATGTCTTTATTGTGCAATGTAATATGTCTTTTATTATTCTATGTAATGTTTTGTATGTAGAGCTTTTCTCCCCAGGCCTCCTATGAAAAAAGACTTGTGTCCAGTCGGACTTTCCCAGCAAACAAATGTAAAATAAAATAAATAAATAAATATTGTTGTCTACTTACATTTTGAAAGCAGGAAGTTCCAGCAAGCTGCAGGAATTGTCCTTATGTCTAGCTGATTTTAGTCTATTAAAAGCTGCTTCAGCTTGCTTTCTTTCTCTCACAGATGAACACAGCCACTTGCTGTGTGTGATTTCCTCTGGTTGTATGTGTCTGTCTCCATGTTATGTAGGTCTTCTAATTCCAGTTATTTGATCTCTTCGTTAAGCTTAAATAGGACGAGTGTTAGCAAGCAATTTATTTTATTTTCATTCTAGTTTTTACTATTTGCAGTTTGTATTATTTTTGTTTTACACATATACACATACACTGTAGTACATATCACTCTCTCTCTCTTTATATATATATATATATATATATATATATATATATATATATATATATAAAGAGAGAGAGAGTCCACTGAAGTTCGTTATCTCTAGCTTTGGTCAACATCTGTTTCGCCAATAAAAATTTAGTTGAGTAAATGGATGGTCGATGGGTGAGTGAGATCACCCATTTCCCTGAGATTGTGCGATCTTGGAGTTAGTGTATATAATTAGAATAGGGTGTGGAGCATGCAGGGAAGCTTTCCCCTCTGCAAAAAAATGATGTCTTATTGCAATTTCTTAAGTTGAAGCTTTGTATGTGATGAGATTATTGATCTGGACAATGAGTAATAGAGTGTCGACATTTGCCATGTTCTCATTCTATTGTCGACTTTGTAAACTTCAGTATTTGGGTATTTAATTTAATTTCAGTTTACACACACACACACACACACATATATATATATATATTTATATATCTATCTATATGTATATATATATATATATATATATATATATATATATATATATATATATATATATATATATATATATATATATATATATATATATATATATATATATATATATATATATATATATATATATAGATATATATATATAAATATATATAGATATATATATATATATATATATATATATAGATGTTCATTGTGTTACACTGCTGCAGTCATCACACTTGGGTTATCCTGCCGTCAGGCGGTTCCCCAGTCGGCCTGAGTTCCAAAGTCTTGGTCCGGCGTCGGTTGCTGTCACCTTCTCCCTGACGTCAGTGTGACAGGGGTATTTAAGATGCAGCCGATGCCATTTTCTTCAGTCTTTCTTGCCGCGTGGTGCCCGAAGCAGTTCGCAAGTGCCAGTCGGCCGACTCCTGAGATTTTCATTCCGAATCCAGAACCGAAGTCTTAAAAAGCTAAGTACCCCGTTGGGGAAACTTTTTCTTGCCTCAGACCGATGTCAGTAAAAGTTAATAATTGTATTTCTTGTGGGAAGCAAATACCTCATAAGGACTTCCACTCCTATTGTATTCCATGCCTAGGCCCTGACCACGACGTCACTGGTTGTCGGTTTTGTGCTAGGTTTAACAAGCGCACTATTAAATGTCGGTTTGATTTTGCCCGACATTATTTTGGGAGAAAATTCAATTACACCATGCCGTCGGAACTTCTGATGACTGGAACGCATAAAAAGCGCAAGGACAAGGACAGGCATCCGAGGTCCAAAACTGATGACGAGGCCTCTTCTAGGCCATTCGCCATTTCTCCGGTTTTCAGCGAGGTGCCTACGCAGCCCCTGACGACCGCTTCCACAGAACCACAGACCGCCTCCAACTCCCACGTGGAGCTGGCTGGGCCTTCAGATGCACTAGGTTTTCAGCTTTCCAATCCTAGCCCTACAGAGGGAACCGAAGTAGCTGAGCAATCCACAGCTATACAGGGTGTTTTCAGACCTACTCAGTTAACTATTAAACCCTCTGCTAAGTCTAAGCCATCCTTAAAATCAAAGAAACAGACACAGCTCTCTCCAGGACAGGCTTCCATGCCTAAGAAACAAATGCTAAAAATGGCCGAAGACCTAATCACCCTGATCAGGGGGTCCCATCCCCCTCCTGATAAAAGGCCCAGACAGGATGCAGACTATGAATCTTCCGACCAGGTGTCCATTTCCTCAGACTCATCCTCAGACCTAGGATATTCTTTACCCCCTTATGAGGATTCTGATGCTGAGGAATCAGTTCCCTCAGCCTCTCCGCCTGAGGACTACTCCTTTGGGGAAACCTTACATACCATGAGGGAGCATTTCCATTGGGAAGGCCAGGATTACTCAGAATCCAAGAAAAGGCTCAGAGACTTCCTTTTATTGCCTCAACACAGACCTCTTGCTATCCTACCAGTTTTAGATATTGTGGATGATGTGTACACTGAATCCAGTTTAAAACCTGACTCCTTACCCCCAGCCCCAGTTAAACCTGATAGATATTACAGAGTCCCTGACTCTCACAAATATCTGTATTAAAGCCCTGTTGCTGACCCTGAAACTATTTCTCAGGGACCCAAAGGGATTAAGGCCTCATCAGCAAAAAACCCAGTTCCCTCTGACAGAGATTCCAGAGCATTAGACAGATGGGGAAAGAAGGTATATACGTCTGCAACTTTAACAATGACAGCCTTGAATTGCCAGTTTCACATGCTAAAATATCAGCAATTTTTGATGTCTCAGTTGAAACAAAAGATGCTTCCAGACTCAGATCCTCCTAATTTTAAAGAAATGCAGGATTTATTGCATGCAGCTGAACAAGTGGGAAAACATACTTTACAATGTGGGTTTGATTCCTTACAGGCCTGCTGTAGAGCAGCAGTTACAGCCTCTGTCATTAGAAGGCATTCTTGGTTAAAAGAACATACGTTACCAGATCATGTTAAGGTCAAATTATTAGATGCACCCTTGCAGTGGGATGTGCTGTTTGGAGTTAAGGCAGAGGAGGTATTAAAGAAGATGGAGGATAAGGCAAAATCTATGCAAATGGTGAAAGATTTCTTACAGGTTTAGCCCCCTCGTTTTAGCAGAAATTGGCCAACAAAGAATTGGTCCTTTCCAGTCACAGACAGACCACAAAGGGGCAGATACAGACGCCCAAGAGGTAGAGGTCAGGCACAAGGCCCTTACAGGCCTCGACAATGGGGTACACCAGGCCAGAAAGAAGGGGAAGACAGGCCTCAACCTTATAAAAAGTAGCCTCAATGACTTTCCACTGCAGCTGCCAAACAGCTCTCTCTTAGCAGCCCCCTTAGGAGGAAAACTGGCACTTTTCTATCACAACTGGCATTGCATCACCCAAGACAAATGGGTTCTCAACATTGTATCTCAAGGTTACAGGTTCCACTTTCACACTCTGCCAAGGTCAAAAGGAATGCCAAATCTGCCACCAAATCAATGGGCAGAGGCTCAAAAACAAATTGCAGCACTCATGGGCAGGAGAGCTATTCAAAAGGTGTCACCACAGGAGCAAGGACAAGGATTTTACTCAAGACTCTTTCTGGTTCCCAGAAAGGGCAAAGCCTGGAGACCCATTCTGGACCTTTCTTCTCTAAACACTTACCTGGATGTTCCAAAATTCAAAATGTTGACACTACAGCAGCTTCTTCCCATGCTGGGCAAGAAAGCTTGGCTCATGACTTTGGACCTCAAAGAGGCATACCTACATGCCCCTAGCAGACAAAACTGCAGAAGATACCTCAGATTTCTAGCTGGTTCAATGCACTGCCCTTTGGCTTATCTACTGCGCCCAGGGTCTTCACAATGCTTGGCACCAGTAATTGCATTTTGCAGGCAAAAAGGAATTCAAATTTACCCATACCTGGATGACTGCCTAATTCAAGCAGAGAGCAAGGACATTCTACTAAAGCATCTGGCGTACATAAAAAAGTTATTAATTTGCCTGGGGTACACAGTAAACGAAAAGAAATCAAAACTTGTGCGCTCACAACAGATAATATTCCTGGGTGCCAGCTTGAACACAACGGCCCACATGGCTTATCTCATGCCAGACAAGCAAGGACAACTGACTCAATATTTTCATTTAATGGCAACAAAGACCCAACTCCCTGCAAGAAAAATTCTGCAGGCCTTGGGCTTCATGGCATCTTGCATACTACTAATTCCATATGCCAGACTGCATGTGAGGAAACTTCAATGGTACCTAAAGAGTGTATGGTCTCAACACTGTCAAAGTTTGGAAACAGTTATACCACTAATTCCTTGCCTTCAACAGGAGTTTTGATGGTGGGCTCAAGCTTGTCACCTCAACAAGGGACAGCCTTTCACTCAACCCACAGCCAGGCAAACACTGACAACAGATGCATCAGATTATGCCTGGGGAGCACACATGGCAGGAAAATGTATCCAGGGCGAGTGGCCCACAGAGCAAAGACATCTCCACATCAATCAAAAAGAGATGCTAGCTGTACAAAATGCAATTATAGCTTTCAAGGACCTGCTTCATCCAGGACAATTACTTCTAAAGACAGACACCACAGTTATGTGGTACATAAACAAGCAAGGGGGCACACACTCCTACCACCTCTGCAGACAAGCCATGACCTTGTGGAACACAGCTCTAAACTACCAAGTTCATCTGCAAGCACAATTCCTGCCAGGAGAGACAAATACACTGGCAGACAACCTAAGCAGAAACATCATGGACACCCACGAATGGAAATTGGACCCACAAGTATTCAGAATGATAACACAAAAATGGTGGAGCCCTGACATAGATCTATTTGCATCTCCAATGAACTGCCAATTACAGAAATTCTGCACAAGGAGCTACCATCCACAAGCCTGGAAAGTGGATGCCCTGTCATTCAGCTGGAAAGAACTACAAGTATACGCTTTCCCTCCTTTACCTCTCCTTCCAAAGGTACTCATAAAAGGCAGGCAGGAAAAGCCAAAAATGATCCTGATTGCACCAGACTGGCCACGCCAGCACTGGTACCCAATCTTAAAGAACTTAGCACAAGAACCACCCTGGATTTTGCCTCAAATCCCACAGCTGTTGACACAGCACAACAATCAGATACTTCACAGCCAGCTAAAGACCTTAGTCAGGCAAGCAATGCCTCTCTCCAAAGCTGTTATGGATGTCATTCTGGGGGCCAGAAGGCCTAGCACCAGG
Source organism: Protopterus annectens (assembly GCF_019279795.1). Classification (NCBI taxonomy): domain Eukaryota; kingdom Metazoa; phylum Chordata; order Ceratodontiformes; family Protopteridae; genus Protopterus; species Protopterus annectens. The sequence continues at coordinate 844,779,075 of NC_056737.1, read as the reverse complement.
AAAGCCTACTTGGAAAAATGGAAGAGATTCTGTGCTTGGAACCAAGCACACAGCCTTGACACTCTTGTCCCAAACATTCCTCAGATACTTCAATACTTAACTGAGATGCTGGACAAGGGCCTCTCCTTCTCATCCATCAAGATCCACGCCTCAGCTATTTCTGCTCATTACAACACGGATCCACCAATTTTTTCTAATCCTTTGCTCAAACAGTACCTCAGAGGGGCTAAAAACATAAGACCGCCCCATAGAGCACCTGCACCAACTTGGGACCTCAACTTTGTTTTGGAAAAATTAACTTTACCTCCTTTTGAGCCAGCTAACACAGCAGAATTAAAATACATCTCTTGGAAAACTGCTCTGCTACTGGCAATAACATCAGCATGAGTTTCAGAATTACAGGCACTAATGGCAGTGAAACATTTCCTCATTTTCCACCAGGACAGGGTGTCTTTAAGAACTAACCCTACTTTTATGCCAAAGGTGGTATCAAGTGTGGCTCTAAACCAAACTGTTCACTTGCCAGCTTTCTATCCAAAACCACAGAACAAAGGGCAAAGACTACTACATTCTTTGGACATTCACAGGCAGTTACACTTCTACTTGGACAAAACCAAAGCTTTCAGAAAATCTGAGCAATTATTGGTAGCATAGGGAGCAGGAGCACAGGGAAAAGCCATTTCAAAGCAGACTATTTCAAAATGGATAGGACACTGTATATGTTTCTGCTATACCCACCATGGGAAACCTGTACCTAGCAGCATTAGATCTCACTCCACCAGTGCAACAGCCACTTCAACTGCCTACCTCAGAGGAGTACCTACCAAGGATATTTTGGAAGCAGCAACATGGAGTTCTGTGCATACCTTCACCAAACATTACCATTTGCCTTTATACTCCAAATCCAGAACTGGCTTCGCCACTGCTGTCCTGCAGGGTCTTATAGCCACCCCTAATGCCTTATAGATCCAGCCTCCCTACCTCAGCTTTGGGATTCCACCCAAGTGTGATGACTGCAGCAGTGTAACACGATGAACATAGTGCAGTTTTGTACCTACCATAAATGTAGATGTTCGAGTGTAAACACTGCTGCAGTCCAGGTTACCCTCCCTCCTTCCCCTCTTACTTTCTGGTACTTCCTAGCTCATCTACCCTTTATCACCTATTTGCTGGTAACTAAAAATGGTTGTTTGCTTTTCTTTTGTATATTTTACTAGCAAATTGAATTGCCTACCTATTTGGGGGCACCTGACATCTGGGGCAAGAAAAACTGAAGAAAATGGCGTCGGCTGCATCTTAAATACCCCTGTCGCACTGACGTCAGGGAGGAGGCGACAGCAACCGACACTGGACCAAAACATTGGAACTCAGGCCAACTGGGGAACCACCTGACGGCAGGATAACCCAAGTGTGATGACTGCAGCAGTGTTTACACTCGAACATCTACATTTATGGTAGGTACAAAACTGCACTGTCTACTTTGATTCATGGACTACTCGTTTCACTGAATTTCAAAACACTCACACCAAAATCTCTGAAAGCTCAAATCACTGAAAACTAATTTCACTGAATCACATTTCACTGAATGTAAGTACTGTAGTGTGATCCTGGAGTCAGTATATATAGTTAGGTGAGGGGCACAGCCCTCCACACATGGGGAGGTGTGGCGGGCATAGCCCCCCACCTACTTTTGATTTAATATATTGTTAGCTTTCAGTGAAATGAGATTCATAAATATAAAAGCTAAGTAGGTGGGGGCTACACCCCACCCACCCCCAGTGTTGGGGCTGTGCCCCCCTAACTATATATACTAACTCCAGGATCGCACTACAGTCAGAAAAGGTTATATACGTTTTATTTGCCCAACAGTAGTTGCATTCAGTGAAATGTGATTCAGTGAAATGCGTTTTCAGTGAGTTGAGCTTTCAGCAAGTTTTTGAGGGTGAACTGAAATTCAGTGAAATGAGTTTTCAGTGAATCAAAGTAGACCTATATATATATATATATATATATATATATATATATATATATATATATATATATATATATATATATATATATATATATATATATATATATATATATGTATATATATATATATATATATATATATATATATATATATATATATATATATATGTATATACACACACACACACACACACACACACACACACACACACACACACACACACACACTAACACACACACACACACACACACACACACACACACACACACACACACACACACACACACACACACACACACACACACCAAGTCCAAGACTGGACAATACTGGGGAAAGGAAAAATCACACACTAAAGGTGAAACATGGCCTCCGAAAACAATGATCACCCTAAGTGCAGAAAACATACAAAGGATCTACAGTGCTGAACAATTGTCTCATGCAGCATTCTTGTTACTTGTCCCTAGATCCCACTTCCAATTCCACTTAACAGAATAGACACAATTTATCTATTGCAACCAGTTTAATCAATGCCAAAATATATTTTGTAGAGCACTGAAATCATCGCATAAAATAGCAACATCAGACAATTCATTCACAAAAACAATCCTAAATAAACCTCTAAGAGTTCTGTATGCTGGACAGTCCCTGACCAGGCAGTGTGACAGTTAGCTCACACTGGTCAGTTTACCTGGCCCCAAGTGGAATGGCATACTCTCATTGCCCCCTTAGCAAAGCATGACCAACTAACCAAGTGCAGTGTTATTGACGCTTTGTTCTCCCAGTCATGAGCTTTCATATTCATAGACTGGCCTAGGAAGGGAAGGGAGGAATGGAAAAGGGGAAAAGTTGCCCATCAACCATGCACCAGGCTGCTACCTTGAGCAGTCTGTCCCCTCCTTTTCTGGTTATGACTACTGAACAGCACCAAAAGTGACCAAATGAGTGTCCTTGCTACTGGAACAAAGCTCCCTGTTAAAATTATACGCTATGCATCAGGCCTACATGATCTTATGATTCACTCTGCCTTTGATCATTTGTTAAATAAATAGATGCGATACCTGGCTAATTGTTTTCTTTTTTTATCTCAGTATAACTACTCAGTACTCTAAACCAGCTTGACCTGCACAAATCCTGCACAAAGAAAACTGTGTAAAAATTTAATAAATTCCATCCAGTATTGAGAAGATGTACTCCATCTTCTCTTGACTAAACAGGATCTTTGTCCATGAACTCCCAGTGTTTTGGAAAAATAATGGATCTGCTTTGTCCAAGATAACATGATGATCCACACTCTGTTGATCTGTCTTGGATCTGATGGTCTAAACTAAACACAGACATCAGCACAAGTGCTCACAACCTTCGATTTGTGAGAAATGAAAAAACTTCATTAACCCCGAATGCTCCCACATTCAGCCTGGATAATAAAGTGACCCACAAAGTATATTTGTGGTAATCACCGATCACTATATGAATACCCATTAGAAGGGTTTGGAGTACATTTCTACCAGTGAGGAATAGGAGTCTCATGTTATACCAATTAATATCTCCCAGCACTTTAACAACCTGCTGACCATACAATGTTTAGAATAAGCTTGCAGACCAGCAAGTCTGTCTACCAGTCTTAGAACCACAAAATGGCCTCTGATTATTTTGACAGCATCCATCAGCATTCAACAAGATACTTTATAATGAACAATGAGTTACAATGACCAAACTCTCCCTTCTGACAGTAAACTTATGCAGAATGACCAGACGGTCCTAAGGGTTGTCCTGTATGCTTTTTTAGTACAGGAACCTAGGAATTCCACCATAAAAAATGGACTACTCTTCACCAATCAGCCATAACTCTGTAGTACCTGGAGTGGCAATGTCCTAGGATATCACAGATAGATAACAAAACTGGAGGATCTGCAATTGAGAAAGACTGTCAGCTGGAACATTACCACTACCAAGAATATTTTTAGCAAATAATGACAAATTAATGGGCAGACTACAAAAAAACGTGTAAACTTAATAAAAACTGCACTTACCCTGATCTAGAAGTTTTCTGGGATAAAACTTTGCACTGTCTGTCTGTCTGAACAAAAAATAACCTTTCTATTACATAGTTCCTCTTACCACACAACCACTGCTTTCCAGATGAGCATGAACTCCAGAAATGTAACATCCTTTCTTTTCTGTTCTAAACCATTAGCACAGCCAAGACACTGAAAGCCATCACCTTGTACAATAGCCCCCACCATAAAGTGTCCTCAGCCATGTCTGTGAACAGCTGTTTCTAATGCTACCCAGCCCTCCTGCCACAGAGAAATCTCATTGAAATCTGTTAGGAAAATGGACCATAAATAAAGACAGTCTTCTTTCACTTACCGGGTGACCCTTACTCAATGATGTTTCTAACTCCAGCCATTTAACAGGTTGGCAGGTAGCAAGGGATCTCATGAACACCCATCCTGGGGTTACCTGACCTCTCTAAAACTCAGTTTCTTGGCAGCTAAGAATTCCACAGCCGTCTTCAATTGATCTAACTTAGGCTGAGCAATATGAACACCAAAGAAACCAAAAGTTTAGCATGGCCCTGGGCAGCCCATGGGCATAGCCATATCAAAATAATATTAATCCTCAAATTGCATACCAAAACAATGGCCAGTCTTGGTCATAGACTGGCACAAATGAAAAGCTGACTCTGTTGTCTAAGTGACAGCCATGGTTCATTGACTACCTAATAATCTGATTCACAGCATCTAGCTTGGACATATTGCTTATTAATGCTGTGTTTTAATGGAGATCCCTAGGAAGAGTCAGTATTCTCCTCCCGTCTTTTTGGGGAAAAGACCTAGAGAAGGAATTATGAATGCCTCAGAAGGAAACCTAGAAGTGACCAGCTACCTCCCCACATGTACTTCCCTGATGATGTTCTTTGTGTTTCACTGTTGCAGTCATTACATTTGGGTAATCTGCTGGTAGGTTGCCCTCAGTCGGCCTGAATTCCAAAATCTTGGGTCCTGCATCGGTTGCTGTCTCTTCTTCCATGACATCAGGTCATCAGGGGTATAAAACAGGCAGCCGATGCAATTTTCTTTGTCTTTCTTGCCATGTGGTGCCCGAAGCAGAAGCAGTTTGCAAGTGCCGGTCGGCCGACTCCTGAAATTTTCGAATTTGAGTTTCAGAACCAAAGTCTTTAACTTAAAGCTAAGTACTCCGTTGGGGAAACTTTTTCTTGCTCCATACCAATGTCAGTAAAAGTTAATAATTGCATTACTTGTGGGAAGCAAATACCTCATAAGGATTTCCATTTGTACTGTATTCCTTGCCTAGGCCCAGATCATAATGTGCCTAGCTGTCGGTTTTGTGCTAGATTTAACCAACGCACTATTAAGCGTTGGTATATCTTTGCTTCAAAATATTTTGGAAACAGATTTAACTATCCTGAAATGTCGTCAGATAGTAATCCAACTACCGGAGTTCGCAAAAAACACAAAGAAAAGGAAAGAGACAGACCGTCGAGGTCCAAAACCGATGACAAAACTTCTCCTAAGCCAGTCGCCAGTTTGCTGGTACTCAGTGAGGTGCTTTCGTAGCCCCTGATACCCACTACTTTCAAGTCGCAAGCCTCTACAGAGACCCATGTGGAGTCCAGCATGCCACGAGATTCTCAAAGTATTGTACCCGCGGATGTCTCTCCCTCGGATGGGTCCAGAGATGCTGAGCAGGCACCGGCTTCTGAGGGTGTCTTCAGGCCTCAGCATTTCTATATAAAACTGATGCCAGCTTCAAAATCAAAGACAAAAGTAACTTCTAAAGCTAAAAAAAGATGCATGAGCCATGTGCTCAGGCCTCTATGCCCAAAAAACAGATGATTAAAATGGCTGAAGACCTAATTACCTTGATCAGGGGTCCCCAACCTCCTCCTGATACGAGGCCTAGGCAAGACACTGATTATGAATCTTCAGATCAGGTTTCTATTTCTTCTGATTCCTTTTCTGATCAGGAATTTTCTATACCACCCTATGAGGATTCTGATGCAGAGGAATCCATCCCATCTGCATCTCCTTCTGAAGATTATTCCTTTGGAGAAATCTTGCATACTTTGAGGGAGCATTTTCACTGGGAGAGTCAAGATTTCTCAGAATCAAAAAATAGGTTTAGGGATTTCCTTCTTCTCCCTCAGCATAGGCCTTTAGCCATACCTCCTGTCTTGGACATTGTTGAAGATGTGTTTTCAGAGTCAAGCTTGACTCCAGACTCTTTACCTCCGGCTCCTAGCAAGCCAGACAGATATTACAGGGTTCCTGACTCACACAAATTTTTATTTAAAAACCCTGCTGCTGACCCTGAAACTATCTCACAGGGTCCCAAAGGTGTAAAGGCCTCAACAGCAAAAAATCCTACCCCTTCTGATAGAGATTCCAGAACGCTGGATAGATGGGGAAAGAAGGTTTATACATCTGCAACCTTGGCAATTAGGGCCTTAAACTGCCAGTTTCATATGCTTAAGTATCAACAGCATGTTATGGGATTACTGAAACAGAAAATGATGTTGATTTCTGAATGCGTAGAAAATAAATAATTGCAGGAATTATTGCATGCAACAGAACAAGTTGGAAAGCATACTTTGCAATGTGGTTTTGATTCCTTAGAGGTCTCCTTCAGGGCCGCAGTTACTGGATCTGTGATTAGAAGGCATGCCTGGCTAAAAGAGCTAAATTTGCCTGATCATGTTAAAGCTAAATTGCTGGATGCACATTTACAGCATGACACTCTGTTTGGTGTTAAGGCAGAAGAGGTTTTAAAGAAAATGGAAGACAAAGCTAAGTCTATGCAAACTGTAAAAGACTTCTTACAAGTGCAGCCACCAAGATTCAGTAGACACTGGCCTACAAAAAATTGGTCCTTTCCTGTGTCCGACAGAGCTCCATGGGGCAAATTCAGGTGCCCTAAAGGTTCTAGATACCAGTCACAGGATTCTTACAGGTCAAAGCAATGGGGTGTCTCTACCTCCAAATCTGGAGGAAATAAAGCGCAACCCTACAGTAAACAGTCTCAATGACTTCCCTCTGCCATCACCAAGCACTTATCTTTTGGCAGCTCCCTTAGGGGGAAAGTTAGCACTTTATGCTCAAAACTGGCAGTTAATAACCCAGGACAAGTGGGTATTAAACATAGTATCCCAGGGATACAGATTTCACTTCCACACTCTGCCAATTCCAAATGGTTGCCCAGATCTGTCAAAAAATCAATAGGCAGAGGCACAGAAACAAGTTACGTCCTTCATGGATATGGGGGCTATTCAGCCAGTGCCAGAACAGGAAAAAGGACAAGGGTTTTACTCAAGACTGTTCTTGGTACCCAGAAAAGACAAGGCCTGGCGCCCAATACTGAATTTATCAATTTTGAACACATTCCTGGACATTCCAAAATTCAAAATGCTAACTTTGCAGCAACTTCTGCCCCTGCTGGGAAAGAACGCTTGGCTAGTGACTTTAGACTTAAAAGAGGCATACCTGCATATCCTAATAAAGGAATCATGCAGAAGATACCTCCGTTTCAAGGCTAGCTTCATGCATTACCAATTCTCTGCACTGCCCTTTGGCTTATCTACTGCACCCAGGGTCTTTACAAAGTGCCTGGCACCAGTAATTGCATTTTGCAGACGAAGTATACAAATCTATCCTTACTTGGATGACTGTCTCATTCAAGCAGAAAACAAGGACATTCTTCATCTGGCATTTGTGAAAAGGCTTCTAACATGCCTAGGGTACACAATAAGCAAAAAGAAATCACAACTGATATCCTTTCAAAAGATAACATTCCTGGGTGCAAGCTTGAATACAACTGCCCAGATGGCTTTCCTCATGCCAGACAACAAAGGCAACTGACTAATTACTTTAAACATTTGGCAACAAAAACCCAGTTATCTGCAAGACAAATTCTACAGGCTTTGAGGTTCATGGCAGCCCGCATTCTACTGATTCCATATGCAAGACTGCATATGAGGAAACTACAGTGGTACCTAAAAAGTTTATGGAGTCAACATTGTCACAGTCTGTAAACAATGATTCCTCTCATTCCCTGCCTACAACAGGAGTTTCTTTGGTGGGCAGAGACATGTCACCAGAACATGGGATGGTCTTTCACTCTACCCCCTGCCAGCTAAACCTTAACTACAGATGTATCAGACTATGCATGGGGGGCCCACCTGGCAGGAAGATGCATTCAGGGCATATGGACCCCAAAACAAATGCATCTGCATATCAACCAGAAAGAGATGTCAACTTTTCAGAATGCCCTGACAGCCTTCAAGGACTTACTTCATCCAGAGCAACTACTGATAAAGATGGACAATACCACGGTTATGTGGTACATAAACAAGCAGGGGGGAAAACACTCATACCCCCTTTGCAGACTAGCCATGACATTGTGGGACACAGCCTTGACTTACCAAGTACATCTTCAAGCTCAATTCCTGCCAGGAAAACAAAATACTCTGGCAGGCGACTTAAGCAGAAACCTTATGGACCCCCACAAGTGGAAACTGGATCCACAAGTCTTCAGCATGATAACAAAGAAATGGGGGAGCCCGGACATAGATCTATTTGCCTCTCCTCAGAATTATCAACTGGACAAATTCTGCACAAGGGCTTATCACAGACAAGCATGGAAAGTGGATGCCCTATCCTTCAGTTGGAAAAACCTATCCATTTACACCTTTCCTCCTCTACCTCTTCTTCCCAAGGTCCTACTAAAGGTCAGAACAGAAATTATACTAATTGCCCCGGACTGGCCCCACCAACACTGGTATCCAGTCCTAAGGAATATGTCTCAATTCCCAGCTTGGTACTTGCCTCAAATACCTCATTTACTGTCTCAGCAAAACAATCAGATCCTGCACAATCAGCTCCAAACACTGAACCTGGCAGCATGGTTGATCGTGTAGTTATTCAAACAACACCTCTCAGTAAATCTGTGATGGATGTCATTTTGGAAGTCTGAAGGCCTAGTGCTAGAAAATCTTATGCTGATAAATGGAAGAGATTCTGTGCTTGAAACCAAGCACAAGAAGACACAGCAAAGCCAAATATTCCTCAGATTTTACAATACTTGACTGAGATGCTTGACAAAGGCCTATCTTTTTCATCTATAAAAATCCATGCCTCTGCCATCTTGGCTCATTACAACACAGAGCCACTGATCTTTTCTCATCCTCTGCTAAAACAGTATCTTAGAGGGGACAAAAATTGAAGGCCTCCCAGAAGATCACAAATTCCTGCATGGGACCTCAATTTTGTGTTGGAAAAGCTCACCCTGCCTCCATTTGAACCAGCTGCTACTGCAGATATAAAGTTTTTATCATGGAAAACAGCTTTGCTCCTGGGAATCACTTCAGCAAGAAGGGTTTCAGAGCTACAGGCCCTCATGGCTGTGGAGCCTTTTATCATATTTTACCCAGACAGGGTGTCCCTCAGGACCAATCTTTCCTTTATGCCTAAGGTGGTTTCCAGTGTGGCTCTTAACCAAACTATTCATATGCCAAATTTTTATCCAAAGCCGCAGAACAAGGGGGGGCATATTCTGCATTCCTTGGACATACACAGACAACTAAGATTCTACTTAAGCAGGACCAAAGCTCAAAGAAAATCTGAGCAGCTACCGGTGGCATTTGCTGCAGGATCAGAGGGAAAGGCTATTTCAAAGCAGACTATTTCAAAGTGGATAAGCCACTGCATTCATTTCTGCTACTTACATCATGGTAAACCGCTGCCCAAGGACATTAGGTCTCATTCCACCAGGGCTGCATCTACATCAGCAGCTATTCTCAGAGGGGTACCAACCAAAGACATCCTAGAAGCTGCTACTAGGAGTTCTGTTCATACTTTTACAAAGCATTATCATTTGCCTCTCTTCTCTAAGTCCAGGGCAGGCTTTGCCACTGCAGTTCTGCAGGGCCTTATAGCCACTCCTACTGCTGTTTAGCTCCAGCCTCCCATCCATAGCTTTGGGATTCTACCCAAATGTAATAACTGCCACAGTGAAACACGAAGAATGTAGTACAGTTGTGTACACTTACCATAAATGGAGATGTTCGAGTGTATTCACTGTTGCAGTCTGGGTTACCCACCCGCCATCCCCCTTTTATTCTGGAGCATCTCTTTCCTTCACTATATTATACAGCCTTTGTGGTGTATTTGCTTTTAGATGAAGGTAAAGTTTATGTTGTTACATGTATATATAGTTTATATATTTTATATATATTTTTGCTCCCCACTTGGGGGGCACCTGACATCTGGGGCAAGAAAAACTAAAGAAAATGGCTTTGGCTGCCTGTTTTATACCCCTGATGACCTGACATCATGGAAGAAGAGACAGCAACCAATACAGGACCCAAGACTTTGGAATTCAGGCCAACTGAGGGCAACCTGCCAGCAGATTACCCAAATGTAATGTCTGCAACAGTGAATACACTCGAATATCTACATTTATGGTAAGTGTACACAACTGTACTTTCTTCGTGTTTCACTGTTGCAGTCATTACATTTGGGTAATCTGCTGGCAGGTTGCCCTCAGTCAGCCTGATTAACAAAGTCTTGGGTCCTGCGTTGGTTGCTGTCTCTTCTTCCATGACATCAGGGGTATAAAAAATGCAGCCAATGCCATTACATCAGTCTTTCTTGCTGTGCGGTGCCCAAAGCAGAAGCAGTTCACAAGTGCCGGTTGTCCGACTACTGAAATGTTCATTTTCAAGTTTCAGAACCAAAGTCCTCAACTTTACGCTAAGTCCCCCGTTGGGGAAACTTTTTCTTGCTCCTTACCGATGTCAGTAAAAGTTAATAATTGTATTACTTGTGGAAAGCAAATACCTCATAAAGGTTTTCATTCGTACTGTATTCCTTGCCTAGGTCCTGACCATGACGTACCCTGCTGTCGGTTTTGTGCTTTATTTAATCAGCACACTATCCGTCCTCGGTACATTTTTGCCTCTAAATATTTCGGTTCTTGGTTTAATTATCAAGAAATGTCAGCAGTTATCAATCCGACTACCGAGACTCTGAAAAAACACAAAGATAAAGACAGAGACAGGCCACCGAGGTCCAAAACTGCCGTCGACGCTTCTCCTAAGCCAGTTGCCAGTTCACCGGTACTCAGAGAGGTGCTTTTGCAACCCCTGATACTCGCTACTTGTGATTCGCAGGCCTTTACTGAGACCCATTCGGAGTCCGGTATGTCACGAGATACTTCACCTATGGAACCCGCGGATGTCTCTACTTTGGATGGGTCCGGAATCACTGTGCAGGCACCGGCTTCTGAGGGTGTATTCAGGCCTACAGACTTGCATATTAAATCGACACTGCCTTCATTACTAAGGCCTAAATCTTGATCTATGTCTAAAAATCCGATACCCAGGCCACATGTTCAGGCCCTTATGCCTAAAAAACAAATGATCAAAATGGCTGAAGATCTAATTACTCTAATCAGGGGTAGTCAACCCCCCACCCCCTCCAAGAGGCCTAGGCCTGAGCTTGATTATGAATCTTCTGATCAGGACTATGTTTCTTCTGACTCTTCTAATTACCTGGATGTGTCCATACCTACTTATGAGGATTCTGATGCAGAGGATTCCATTCCCTCTGCTTCCTCTTCCGAGGATTTTTCTTTTGTGGAAACTTTACATACTTTAAGGGAGCATTTCCACTGGGAAAGTCAGGAATTTTCTGATTCAAAAACGAGGCTTAGGGATTTCCTTCTTCTACCTCAGCATATATACCTCCTGTACAAGACATTGTTGATGATGTGTTCTAGGAATCCAGTTTGGCTGCTGATTCCCTGCCACTGGCTCCTAGTAAACCTGACATATACTACAGGGTTCCTGAGTTCCACAAGTTCCTTTTCAAAAATCCTGTTGCAGATCCAGAAACCATTTCTCAGGGGCCCAAGGGCATTAAGGGTTCTACTGCTAAAAATCCTACCCCTTCTGCTAGAGACTCCAGGGCATTGGATAGATGGGGTAAAAAGGTTTATACTTCTGCAAACTTGGCAATCAGAGCTTTAAACTGCCAATTGCATATGTTAAAATATCAACAGCATATTATTGGACTGCTTAAACAGAAAATTATGTTGATTCCTGATTGTGTGGAAAATAAAGATTTACAAGATTTAATGCATTCTGCTGAACAAGTTGGAAAACATACTTTGCAATGTGGTTTTGATTCTTTAGAGGCCTCCTGCAGGGCTGCTGTTACTGGGTCTGTGCTTAGAAGGCATGTTTGGCTTAAGGAGCAATCTTTGCCTGATCATGTTAAAGCTAAATTGTTGGATGCTCCTTTAAATCAGGACCGCTTGTTTGGCAATAAGGCTGAAGAAGTTCTAAAAAAGATGGAAGATAAAGCTAAATCTATGCAAACTGTAAAAGATTTCTTACAAGTGCAACCTCCAAGATTTAGTAGGCACTGGCGTACTAAGAATTGGTCTTTTCCAGCCCCTTCCAGATCCTCTCAAGCCAAATCCAGACACAGCAAAAACCTCAGGTTTCAGTCCCAGGAGACTCTCAGAACTAAGCAGTGGGGGAGCCTCCACTTCCAAATCTGGAAATAACAAGACACCCCCCTATGGCAAACAGTCTCAATGACTTCCTTTTAACATTACCAAGCACTTACCTTTTAACCACCCCTTTGGGGGGAAAGATTGCTCTTCATGCAAAGTACTGGGAACTCATAACCTAGTACAAATGGGTTTTAAATATAATGTCTCAGGGATACAGATTTCATTTCCACACGTTGCCAACACCAAATGGGTGGACAGACCTGCCCCCAAATCAGTGGGCAGAGGCTCAAAAACAAGTACTTTCCCTCTTAAACATGGGGGGGCTATTCAAATGGTACCAGAAGAGGAAAAGGGGCAAGGTTTCTATTCCAGGCTTTTTCTGGTACCCAGAAAAGACAAATCATGGTGTCCAATCCTGGACCTGTCTACTTTAAACACCTTTCTGGACATTCCAAAATTCAAGATGCTGACTCTTCACCAGTTACTTCCTATGCTAGGCAAAGATGCCTGGTTGGCAACTCTAGATTTAAAAGAAGCATACCTGCACATCCCAATCAGGGAATCTTGCAGAAGATACCTATGCTTCAAAGCAGGCTACACGCACTATCAGTTCTCTGCACTGCACTTTGGCTTGTCTACTACGCCCAGGGTATTCACAAAGTGCCTGGCTCTAGTTATTTCATTCTGCAGGCAAAGAAATATTAAAATATATCCATACCTGGACAATTGTCTAATTCAGGCAGAAAACCAGGGCATACTTCTAAATCATCTGGCGTTTGTAAAAAGGGTTCTAACTTGTCTGTGGTACACCATAAATGAAAATAAATCACAACTGGTACCCTGTCAACAAATTACATTCCTGGTTGTGAGCTTGAATACAACTTCCCAGATGGCTTTCCTCCTGCCAGAGAAGCAAATTCATTTGGTAACTTACTTCAAACAAGTGGCCACAAAAACTCTGCTATCTGCAAGACAAATACTGCAAGCCTTGGGGTTCATGGCCTCCTGCATTCTTCTAATTCCATATGCAAGACTGCATATGAGGAAACTACAGTGGTACTTAAAGTCTATGGAGTCAACATTGTCACAGCCTGGAAACAATGATTCCTATCATACCTTGCCTATGCCTGGAGTTCCTATGGTGGGCAGAGGCCTGCCACCAAAACAAGGGACTGCCATTCACGCTATGCCCTGCCACCCAAACCCTAACTACAGATGCATCAGACTATGCATGGGAGGCTCACCTGGCAGGGAAGTGCATTCAGGGCAAATGAAACCCAAATCAAATGCATCTACATATCAATCAAAAAGAAATGTTAGCTGTACAGAATGCTCTGACAGCCTTCAAGGTTTTCATTATTCCAGGACAACTAATGGTAAAGATGGACAACACCACAGTTATGTGGTACATAAACAAGCAGGGGGGTACACATTCCTACCCCCTCTGCAGACTAGCCATGGCATTGTGGAACACAGCCTTGAGCTACAAAGTGCACCTACAAGCTCAATTCCTGTCAGGAAAACTGAATACACTGGCAGACGGACTAAGCAGAAAACTCATGGACCCACATGAGTGGCAACTGGAACCATGGATTTTCAACATGTTGACAAGCAAATGGGGAGCCCAGACATATATCTTTTTGTCTCCCCCCCACAACTACCAGATGGACAAGTTTTGCACAAGGACTCCCCACAAACAAGCCTGGAAAGTGGATGCTCTCTCCTTCAGCTGGAAAAACCTATCAGTCTACGCCTTTCCCCCTCTGCCTCTGCTCTCCAAAGTTCTGCTAAAAGTCAAACAGGACAAACCAAGGATGATTTTGATTGCTCCAGACTGGCCGCACCAACACTGGTACCCAGTCCTGCACAGTGTGTCGCAAATATCTCCATGGCACCTGCATCAGACTCCTTCCCTGCTGTCTCAGCAGGAGAGCCAAATTCTGCACCCTCAGCTTCCAACACTGAACCTTGCAGCCTGGCTAATCACTTAAAGTCACCCTTATCATCATCCCTCAGCAAACATGTGATGAATGTCATCTTGGAGGTGAGAAGACCTAGTACTAGAAAATGTTATGCTGACAAATGGAAAAGATTCTGTGCCTGGAACCAATGTTTAGGGATGAGCATAGCAGCGCCCAATTTACCTCAGATTTTGCAATACTTAACTGAGATGCTTCACAAGGGCCTGTATTTTTCCTCTATTAAAATCCATGGCTCGGCTATTTCAACTCACTGTAACACAGAAACACCCCTCTTCTCTCATCCTCTGCTCAAGCAGTATCACAGATGGGGCAAAGAGCTTGAGACCTCCCAGGAGAGCACCTACCCCTGCCTGGGACCTTAAATTTGTTTTGGAGAAGCTCACTCTACCTCCTTTCAAACCAACTGCTACTGCAGATTTAAACTTTATTTCTTGGAAAACAGCCTTCGTTTTAGCTATCACTTCAGCTAGGAGGATGTCTGAATTACAGGCCCTTATGGCAGTGGAGCCTTTCATCATCTTTCATGCGGACAGGGTATCTCTCAGGACCAATCCATCCTTCATGCCCATGGTGGTTTCCAGTGTGGCTCTTAATCAGTCCATTCATTTGCAAACCTTCTTTCCCAGTCCACAGAACAAAGGGGAATGGATTCTGCATTCCTTGGATGTGCACAGATAACTTAGATTCTACTTGGACAGAACTAAATCTCGAAGAAAATCAGAACAATTGCTGGTAGCATTTGCTGAAGGGGCAGAGGGAAAGGCTATTTCAAAACAAACTATTTCTAAATGGATAAGCCATTGCATTCATTTCTGCTATAAGCACCAAGGAAAATCTATCCCCCAGGGAATCAGATCTGACTCCACCAGGGCTGCATCTACCTCTGCCGCCTTTCTCAGAGGTGTTCCTACCAGGGATATTCTAGAAGCTGCTACCTGGAGTTCTGTTCATACTTTCACCAAGCATTATCATTTACCAATTTTCTCTAAATCCAGAGCTGGCTTTGCCACTGCTGTCTTGTAGGGCCTTATAGCTGGCCCTAATGCTGTATAAACTCCTCCTCCCAACCATAGCTTTGGGAATCTATCCAAATGTAATGACTGCAACAGTGAAACATGAAGAACATAGTACAGTTGTGTACACTTACCATAAATGTAGATGTTTGAGTGTATTCACTGTTGCAGTCCTCATTACCCTCCCTCCAGCCCCCTTCTTTTCTCTGGCTATACCTTTACTTTCCTTTACTATGCTTAAAGGCCTTTTTGGTGTATTTGCTTTTGGTTGGAGGTATAATTTTTTGTTTTTAATTTTATTTGCTCCCCATTAGGGGGGGCACCTGACATCTGGGACAAGAAAAACTGATGTAATGGTGTCGGCTGCATGTTTTATACCCGTGACGACCTGACGTCAAGGAAGAAGGGACAGCAACTGACGCAGGACTCAAGATATTGTTAATCAGGCTGACTGAGGGCAACCTGCCAGCAGATTACCCAAATGTAATGACTGCAACAGTGAATACACTTGAACATTTGCATTTATGGTAAGTGTACACAACTGTACTTTCAGTAAATCCTTTACAGTATCTATCTTACCAATAATAGACCTTTACATTCTTACAAGCTGAACCTTCAAAGTTGACATCCAGTTTGATGTAAAACACATTAGAAAAACCTTGTAACAATTTTTGTGTCATCTGCCAATCAGAATAATATTTTACCATGATAGCCAACACTGTGGTCTAATGGGTGAATGTGTGTTTCTATGTCTGATGGAGGCCTCAAAAGAAATTGGCTCCCCCCAAACCCTAAAAGGAGCTTTTTCCTCTCCTTTGCTGGTCTGCAGAAAAGTACAACTGTCTTGAGTCTAACCCAGGAACAAACCTATGCACACTGAGCCCGTCTTTGACCTAACATTTGACAGCTGTGTCCAGTTATACAATGACAGGAGGCATTCAAGAATCTGCAAGACAGTCAGACATACTTGTCTATATTAAAGCCCCAAAAAGCCTTAGTCTTGAACCCCACTTCATCATGGCCCTTGGGTTACATGATTTTGGTCTATCAATCGTGACTCCCAACTAGGTGTTAGCATGGTGCTCCTTCATCTCAGTGTTTTCTGACTGCCTTTAACTCATGAAACTTTGAATTGTAAAGAACCAGTGCTGACCAAATCTGCAATGCTTTCCACAGAGCCAGAGAAAAACCTTTACACGGTTACCCAGATGTATTTTTCCAAGGACTGCTAAAGCCAATGTTTAACCCTTAGCCCCTGGTCCATTAGTATCTAAAATATGTTTAACCCCATCAACATCAACTAAATCAAAGACATAAACATATCCCACATGCCAGATTTTTTCATTATTGGAAGTGGGAATATGGGGTATAATGGTCATCACTGTATGTCAACTAAGTTGACTTCGCTCCCAGTGGAACTTGCAGTTCCAACACCCAGAAAACAATAAGCCACTGGGAACAATATGTGTCTATAATCTTATCACTGGAATCTAAAGTAGCAATCCATTGAGCACTCGGCGACCCCTTCTCAGCATCTAAATCAAGTTTAAAAAAATACCTTAGCCTGGCAGGCAGTTTCTCTTGAGTGATTTTTCATGGTGTCCAATACTGACATTGAGCCTGGGTAAGTAAGAGGGGGAAAAAGGAAAGGAGGACAAAGAGTTAAATGCCCATACTTGTCAAATCACTATATATATTCTCCATCTAATATCTCTTTTGTAATTATATATAAAAATATATGTCTCTATGAACATGTATATGTGTGTGTATGTACTATATATTCACACACACACACGCACACACAGATATATTGTACACACACACACACACACACACATATATATATATATATATATATATCTGTGTGTGTGTGTGTGTGTGCTCATGTGTGTGTGTGTGTGTGAGAGTGTATGTTTATTGTCCAAGTATTAGTTTTTAACTAACTGTGAGCAAAACTGCCAAGATCTAATAGCTAGGGGCATAGAAGCATATTGCCTTAGCCCCCTTTTCTGTACTACTCAACTAAGAATATTCCCTAAATTAAGTGAGGGTCAGACCCTTAACTTTGATAACCAAAACCTATTACACTAGTTGTTGTGCCACTGAAAGTATTCAGTAATATAAGTGCCTGAAGTAATCCTCAAATTCAGAAATAGCTTTTAAAAATACTTAACTAGTTAATCCTTCTCTGATCCAGCTGAGAAGAAGAGGAGCATAAAGAGCAGCTCTTAAATATGCATGCAAAACCTAACAAATATTAATATTTATTTAATCATGCTAGTTCATGTATTTGCTCCTATGCATTCAGCACATCAGGCAACAAGTACTCTACAGCACTCATTGTTTCCATAGCAGGAAATGGTTTTACATGATCATGTTGCTAGCCCGATGCTGATCCCTCCTCAGAAGGTGCACCACACACTTGTGCACACACACACACACACACACACACACACACACACACACACACACACACACACACACACACACGGCCAATTTAGAGTGCCCAGTCCATATACTGCTTGTCTTTGGAATGTGTGAGGAAACCAGAGCACCCAGAGGAAATTCACACACATGCAGAGAAGGCATGCAGACTCCACACAGAAGGCATCCCAGCTGAGGATCGAACCATAGAACCTCTTGCTGTGAGGCGATAGCACTAACCGCTACACCACTATGCCATCCAATAACTTTAGTTGCTATCATGTTAATATTTACATTATATACATTAAAGTGTTGTGATTTTTTTTACTTTCCTCACAATAAAAAGTCAGGTTTATTTACAGGTACATCTTTTGGTGGTAGGAGTGTTGAAGCAAGATGTGTATATGTATGACAGCAACAAACACAAATATATGATTGTGTCCATTTTTTCTTTCACTTTCATCCAAATCTAATACTAGAGGGACATATAGAAAGCGGGTATGGAGGCAGGCAGTATTTTCAGGTATGGTTTATGTATTCTGTTAACCATTTTCAGCTAACATTATTGGGAAATACTGCATTTGTCAGCTGTGAACATTAGGTCTTGGGCACAACTTATTTTTCTTCTTTGTAAGAAAATAAAATTGAATTTCTTTCCTTAGTGAATATTATTATCCTTTATTCAGACCATCACTGGTTCAAAAACTTGAAAGATCTAAAGTGCTCCTCAGATCAATTGTCTTGAACCCCATGGATTAGACCTCCAGACCTTGGCTTAAATCAGTTAGTGATTATACTTAGTATTGTGAATGTTTCTATCCTATTAATCTCTGAATTAAATTAACTTGTTTTCTGCAATTCAGTGCTCACACATTCATACAGCTATTTCTAAATGTGCAGAATATGAAAATAAAATGAGGGATGAGTGAGGCTATGTAATGTTGAATGACTACTGACATTCATGATGTTCTTCATGTTTCACTGTTTCAGTCATTACATTTGGGTAATCTGCTGGCAGGTTGTCTTCAGCCGATCTGATTAACAACGTCTTGGGTCCTGCATTGGTTGCTGTCCCTTCTTCCATGACATCAGGTCGTCAGGGGTATAAAACATGCAGCCGATGCCATTACATCAGTCTTTCTTGGCATGCGGTGCCCGAAGCAGAATCAGTTTGCAAGTGCCGGTTGGCTGACTCCTTAAATTTTCGTTTTCGAGTTTCAGAACCGAAGTCTTCAACTTAAAGCCAAGTACCTCGTTGGGGAAACTTTCTTGCTCCTTACCGATGTCAGTAAAAGTTAATAATTGCATTACTTGTGGAAAGCAAATGCCTCATAAAGATTTTCATTTGTACTGTATTCCTTGCCTAGGCCCTAACCATGACGTACCTTGCTGTCGTTTTTGTGTTTTATTTAATCAGCGCACTACCCGTTGTCCGTACATTTTCCCTCTAAATATTTTGGTTCTCGGTTTAATTATCCAGAAATGACATTGGTTCGCCATCCGACTACCTGAATTCTGAAAAAACGCAAAGAAAAAGACAGAGACAGGCCGTCGAAGTCCAAAACTGCCGATGACGCTTCTCCTAAGCCAGTCGCCAGTTCGCCGGTATGCAGTAAGGTGCTTTCCTAGCCCCTAATACCCACTACTTCTGACTCGCAGGCCTCTACTGAGACCCATTTGGAGTCCGGTATGCAGTGAGATGCTTCACCTATGGAACCCGCGGATGCCTCTACCTTGGATGGGTCCAGAGCCACTGTGCAGGCACCGGCTTCTGAGGGTGTATTCAGGCCTACAGACTTGCATATTAAACCAACTCCACCTTCTATAATAAGGCCTAAATCTCAATCTATGTCTAAAAAAATGACGCCCAAGCCACATGTTCAGGTCCCTATGCCTAAAAAACAAATGATCAAAATGGCTGAATATCTTATTACTCTAGTCAGAGGTAGTCACCCCCCCCCCCCAAGAGGCCTAGGGCTGAGCTTGACTATGAATCTTCTGATCAGGACTCTCTTTCTTCTAGTTCTTCCAATGACCTGGATTTGTCCATACCTACTTATGAGGATTCTGATGCAGAGTATTCCATTCCCTCTGCTCTCCCCTTGAAGACTTTTCTTTTGGGGAAACTTTACATACCTTAAGGGAGCATTTCCACTGGGAAAGTCAGGAATTTTCTGAATCTAAAAAGAGGCTTAGAGATTTCCTTCTTCTACCTCAGCATAGGCCTTTGGCTATACCTCCTGTTGTAGACATTGTTGATGATGTGTTTTCGGAATCCAGTATGGCCCCTGATTCCCTGCCTCTGGCTCCTAGTAAACCTGACAGACACTACAGGGTTCCTGAGTCCCACAAGTTCCTTTTCAAAATTCCTGTTGCAGATCCAGAAACCATTTCTCAGGGGCCCAAGGGCATTAAGGCTTCTACTGTTAAAAATCCTACCCCTTCTGATAGAGACTCCAGGGCACTGGATAGATGGGGTAAAAAGGTTTATACTTTTGCAACCTTGGCAATCAGGGCTTTAAACTGCCAATTTCATGTGCTAAAATATCAACAGGATATTATGGGACTGCTTAAACAGAAAATGATGTTGATTTCTGACTGTCTGGAAAATAAAGACTTACAGGATTTATTGCATTCTGCTGAACAAGTTGGAAAACATACTTTGCAATGTGGTTTTGATTCTTTAGAGGCCTCTTGCAGGCCTGCTGTTACTGGGTCTGTGCTTAGAAGGCATGCTTGGCTTAAGGAGCAATCTCTGCCTGTTCATGTTAAAGCAAAATTGTTAGATGCTCCTTTAAATCAGGACTGCCTGTTTGGCAATAAGGCTGAAGAAGTTCTAAAAAAGATGGAAGATAAAACTAAATCTATGCAAACTGTAAAAGATTTCTTACAAGTGCAACCTCCAAAATTTAGTAGGCACTAGCCTACTAAGAATTGGTCCTTTCTAGCTCCATCCAAATCCATTCAAGCCAAACCCAGACACACCAAAAGCACCAGGTTTCAGTCCCAAGGGACTCTCAGAACTAAGCAATGGGGGGCCTCCACTTCCAAATCTGGAAATAGCAAGACACCCCCCTTATGGTAAATAGTCTCAATGACTTTCCTTTAACATTACCAAGCACTTACCTTTTAGCCACTCCTTTGGGGGGAAAGATTGCTTTTCATGCAAAAAACTGGGAACTCATAACCCAGGACAAATGGGTTTTAAATATAGTGTCCCAGGAATACAGATTTTATTTCCACACGTTGCCAACACCAAATGGGTGGCCGGACCTGCCCCCAAATCAGTGGGCAGAGGCTCAAAAACAAGTACCTTCCCTCTTAACCATGGGGGCTATTTAACTGGTACCAGAAGAGGAAAAGAGACAAGGCTTCTATTCCAGGCTTTTCCTGGTACCCAGAAAAGACAAATCATGGCATCCAATTCTGGACCTGTCTACTCTAAACACCTTTCTGGACATTCCAAAATTCAAGATGCTGACTTCACCAGTTACTTCCTATGCTAGGCAAAGATGCCTGGTTGGCAACTCTAGATTTAAAAGAAGCTTACCTGCATATCCCAATCAGGGAATCTTGCAGAAGATACCCATGCTTCAAAGCAGGCTACTTGCATTATCAGTTCTCTGCACTGCCCTTTGGCTTGTCTACTGTGCCCAGGGTATTCACAAAGTGCCTGGCTCCAGTAATTGCATTTTTCAGGCAAAGAAATATTCAAATATATCCATACCTGGATGATTGTCTAATTCAGGCAGAAAACCAGGCCATACCTATAAATCATCTGGTGTTTGTAAAAAGGGTTCTAACTTGTCTAGGGTACACCATAAATGAAAAGAAATCACAGCTGGTACCCTCTCAACAGACTACATTCCTGGGTGCAAGCTTGAATACAACTGCCCAGATGGCTTTCCTCATGCCAGAAAAGCAAATTCATTTGGTAACTTACTTCAAACAAGTGGCCACAAAAACCCTGCTACCTGCAAGACAAATACTGCAAGCCTTGGGGTTCATGGCCTCCTGCATTCTGCTAATTCCATATGCAAGACTGCATATGAGGAAACTTCAGAGGTACTTAAAAAGTCTATGGAGTCAACATGGTCACAGCCTGGAAACAATGATTCCTATCATACCTTGCCTATGCCTGAAGTTCCTATGGTGGGCAGAGTCCTGCCACCAAAACATGGGACTGCCATTCACACTACCCCCTGCCGCCCAAACCCTAACTTACAGGCACATCAGACTATGCATGGGGAGCTCACCTGGCAGGGAAGGGCATTCAGGGCAAATGGAGCCCAAATCAAATGCACCTTCATATCAATCAAAAAGAAATGTTAGCTGTACAGAATGCTCTGACAGCCTTTAAGGACTACATTCATCCAGGACAACTAATGGTAAAGACGGACAACACCACGGTTGTGTGTTACATAAACAAACAGGGGGGTACACATTCCTACCCCCTCTGCAGACTAGCCATGTCATTGTGGAACATGGCCTTGAGCTATCAAGTAAAACTACAAGCTCAATTTTTGTCAGGAAAACTGAATACACTGGCAGATGGACTAAGCAGAAATCTCATGGACTGCTCACAAAACTGAAGAACAAACACTTTAAAACAAAAAGGATACACCAAGGCAGGGAAGCAGATAGAATCCAATTTATTGTAAGCGCTTTCGTCTTGGATAATACCAAGACTTCATCAGACAAAAAAGTAACAGCCACAACCCATTTTTAAAAAAAGCCCCAGGTCTGACATCAGTTCCTCAATTAACATTTAAAGAGATAAGTCATTATAAAACCCATACATTACAACCCTGTTTAAAGCATATACATACAAAAAAACATGTAAAACAGCACATGTAAATATATACATTTTTGTAAAAACATATGAATAAAGATCTAAAAAAAGCCCTTACCAACAAAATTATCTCAGTAAATCCTTTAATTTTAAGACACAACCAATAGAGTCAAGCTCATTTAATCCAGGCCATCCAACAGCTTTTAAACGGAGGATCCAGAGTAATGGTTCTATTGCCCCTGGACAGCAGGAGAACCAAATTCTGCACCCTCAGCTCCCAACATTGAACCTTGCAGCTTTGCTAATCACTTAAATTCACCCTTAGCATTCCTCAGCAAATCTGTGATGGATGTCATCTTGGAGGCGAGAAGACCTAGTACTAGAAAATCTTATGCTGACAAATTGAAAATATTCTGTGCCTGGAACCAGTCTTTAGGGATGAACACAGCAACACCCAATTTACCTCAGATTTTGCAATACTTAACTGAGATGCTTCACAAGGGCCTGTCTTTTCCCTCTACTAAAACCCACGCTTCAGCTATTTCAGCTCACTATAACACAGAACCACCCTTCTTTTCTCATCCCCTGTTCAAACAGTATCTCAGAGGGGCAAAGAACTTGAGACCACCCAGGAGAGCTCCTACCCCTGCCTGGGACCTTAACTTTGTTTTGGAAAAGCTCACTTTACCTCCTTTCGAGTCAGCTGCTACTGCAGACTTAAAATGTCTTTCTTGGAAAACAGCCTTCCTCTTCGCAATCACTTCAGCTAGAAGGATATCTGAATTACAGGCCCTTATGGCAGTGGAGCCTTTCATCATCTTTCATGCGGACAGGGTATCTCTGAGGACCAATCCATCCTTCATGCCCAATGTGGTTTCCAGTGTGGCTCTTAACCAGTCCATTCGTTTGCCAACC
This sequence comes from Protopterus annectens, assembly GCF_019279795.1. Taxonomy (NCBI): domain Eukaryota; kingdom Metazoa; phylum Chordata; order Ceratodontiformes; family Protopteridae; genus Protopterus; species Protopterus annectens. Next base: position 844,755,438 of record NC_056737.1, on the reverse strand, counting down.
TTCTATCCAAATCCACAGAACAAAGGAAGAGCGGATTCTGCATTCCTTGGACGTGCACAGACAACTTAGATTCTACTTGGACAGAACTAAATTTCGAACAAATCTGAACAATTGCTAGTGGCATTTGCTGCTGGGGCAGAGGGAAAGGCTATTTCAAAACAAACCATTTCTAAATGGATAGGCCATTGCATTCATTTCTGCTATAAGCACCATGGAAAACCTATACCCCAGGGGATCAGATCTCATTCCACCAGGGCTGCATCTACTTCAGCAGCCTTTCTCAGAGGTGTTCCTACCAGGGATATTCTAGAAGCTGCTACCTGGAGTTCAGTACATACTTTCACCAAGCATTATCATTTACCAATTTTCTCTAAATCCAGAGCTGGCTTTGCCACTGCTGTCATGCAGGGCCTTATAGCTGGTCCTAATGCTGTATAAATCCATCCTCCCAACCATAGCTTTGAGAATCTACCCAAATGTAATGACTGCAGCAGTGAAACAGGAAGAACATAGTACAGTTGTGTAAACTTACCATAAATGTAGATGTCCGAGCGTATTCACTGTTGCAGTCCTGGTTACCCTCCCTCCAGACCCCTGTTTTTCTCTTACTATACCTCTACTTTCTTTTACTACACTTAAAAGCCTTTTTGGTGTATTTGCTTTTGGTTGGAGGTATATTTTTGTGTTTTTAATTTTATTTGCTCCCCATTTGGGGGCACCTGACATCTCTGGCAAGAAAAACTGATGTAATGGCATCGGCTGCATGTTTTATACCGCTGATGACCTGACGTCATGGAAGAAGGGACAACAACCAACACAGGACCCAAGACTTTGTTAATCAGGCTGACTGAGGGCAACCTGCCAGCAGATTACCCAAATGTAATGACTGCAACAGTGAATACACTCGAACATCTACATTTATGGTAAGTGTACACAACTGTACATTTGGTCAGTAGTAGCTCCCCATTTGTATCTGTTCAGGATGCATGACTTACTGCAGATTTGACTACTTGATTTGTTGGCTTCCTACTTGTCCCACCCATGATCCACCTAGACATTGAATAAGGAAGGTCATGGGCAGGACAGAGCAAGAGGTTAACAAATTTAAAACTATAGGGAATATTTTGAGTCTGCCATGAAGAGAAAGTCTGGTGACAGCATGAAATATGTGTTTTTTAACTATCGTCACTGGCAGACAACCTGGATGGCTGGGTGTAGGCTAGTCCTTGTTCTCAGCTCTCTCTGATTTTGCAAAATGTACCTGATTTTGTCTAATATCCTTGCCCTGTTGCCCTATTTAAGGTGGAGGTGGGGTTACATCAAGGATCAGCTCTGAGCCCTTTCTTATTTGCAATAATGATGGACAGGTTGACAGACTAGATCAGACAGGAGTCCCCATGGACTATGATGTTTGCAGATGACATTGTGATCTGTAGTGAGAATAGGGAACAGGTGGAGGAGACCCTGGAGAGATGGAGATATGCTCTAGAGAGAAGAGGAATGAAGGTCAGCAGGTCTAAGACCGAATATATGTGTGTGAATGAGATGGAGGATAGAAGAATGGTGAGGATGCAAGGAGTAGAGGTGGTGAAGGTGGATGAGTTTAAATACTTGGGGTCAACAGTTCAAAGTAACGGTGAGTGTGGAAGAGAGGTGAAGAAGAGAGTACAGGCAGGATGGAGTGGGTGGAGAAGAGTGTCTGGAGTGATTTGTGACAGACGAGTACCTGTAAGAGTGAAAGGGAAAGTCTACAAGAGGGTAGTGAGACCAGCTATGTTATATGGGTTGGAGACAGTGGCATTGACAAAAAGGCAGTTTGAGCTGGATGTGGCAGAGTTAAAGATGCTAAGATTTGCACTGGGTGTGACAAGGGTGGACAGGATTATGAATAAGTATATTAGAGGGTCAGCCCAGGTTGGAAGGTTTGGAGACAAAGCCAGAGAGGCAAGATTACATTGGTTTGGATATGTGCTGAGGAGGGATGCTGAGTATATTGGGAAAAAGATGCTAATGATGAAGCTACCAAGTAACAGGAAAAGAGGAAGTCCTAAGATAAGGTTTATGGATGTGGTGAGAGAGGACATGTAGGTGGTTGGTGTGACAGAGCAACATGCAGAGGACAGGAAGAAATGGAAACAGGTGATCTGCTGTGGCGACCCCTAACGGGAACAGCCAAAAGAAGATGATGATCCTTGCCCTGTTCCTCATAATTTTTTGATGAAATGCTGTACATTGTGGTTCTATGCTTCTTATTTCTTAGAAAATGTTTGCCAGTGCTACACTTGTTCTACTAAATGAATTTGAATAACATAAATATACTGCCCTGTCTGTTAAGAAATATGACTAACAGCTGCTGTTTGCTCATTACCCTGACTTTGAATGTTACTATGATTTGTGTGAATGAACTTGAAATATTTTAATGTGTGACTACTGTTTTCATGGAATAAAGCTGAAATGCAATACATGTTTGTCATTTTAGCTATAATTGCTGGGTGGGGCCTGAATTTAGAAAATAACATACCCCCCCTTTCATTCTAAACAGTCAGTATCTGGCATTGTAGGTCTAGTTTACATTTGCAGGATTACCGTAATTTATATGAAGCAACTTAGAATACTTTAATGTGTGGGTACTGTTTCCATGGAATAAAGCTAAAATATAATACTGTCACTTTTAAAATGTAAGAACTGTCATTTTTAGCTATAACTGCTAGAGATAGGAAGGGGGCTGTTTTCACAAATTAACCATTATCCTTACTGTCTTCTCAATTTAATCTGGCATTGCAAGACTAGTGTGCATTTGCAGGATCACTGTCATTTGTATAAAGCAACTTGAAGTACTTTAATCTGTGGCTGCTGTTTCCATGGGACAAAGCTGAAGTACAATACGCAGTTGTCAATTTTATCTATAACTGCCTGATTGGGTGAGAGCTGCTTGTAGAAAGTAATGTGCCTTTTTTCCTCATTTTAACGACTATTTTGCATATGTAGTATTAATATAATTTCTGTGAAGCAGTGTGGAAGGCTTCATTGTGTGGTTGCTGGTTGCATAGAACTTCACAGGGCTGAAATACAATACATGGCTGTCAATTTTTATCACAATCATGTAAAGTGCACACAGAAATAGCTGTAACTGGTGGGTTGGGATTTGGAGCTATCTATTGAAAATAACTGACCTTTTGTTGTTAGCTGAGTTCAAACATTCATTATCTGGCTTTGCAGGATTAGTACACATTTGTGGGAAGTAAGATGGACTACTTAACTAGATATCTGAAATGTGCACAAAGTAGCTATAATTGTTGGGGCTGTCTGTAGAGGAAAGTGACCAGCAGCAGGCTTTTGTTTCTTCATTATTCTGGCTTTGCAGGATTAATGTGAAATGAGTGAAGCAACTTGGAGTTCACTGACATTATATGACCATCCTGTTTTATCACAGTCAGGCATCTAAACTGTACACAAAAGTGACTGTAATTGCCACGTGGGGGTAGGTGTTGTCTATAAAAAAGTAATTAACCTTCTTGTGATTTACTTAGTTTAAAATCATCTTTAAAAAATAAGGCATAAAACACATCACAGAACTTCCAGATCTCTAGATCTTCTTGGGACATGCTAGCTTCCAACCTCCAAACCTGTATAAGTGGATTTTGATAAGGCTAAATAGTGGTCTCTGTCCTGAACTTTACCTAGTGTAAAACTGGCCCATCTCGGAGGTGTGCACAAGAGATCATTGTAGTTTGGAGGGTATCCTTAATTATTTAATTTTCCTCTCAAAAACCAGAGGTGTGCAGATATCACTGTAGCTTGTGTTAGACTGGTAACAGTGTGGTCATTACTTCCTTAACTTTCCTCACAAATGTCAGAGGTGTGCATAGAGGTTCACTATAGCTTGTATAGGAGTAGTGTACTGTCTAGAAGTAACAAGCTAGAAATATTACTGTGATCATTTGTTTCTCACAATCAAACATAAGATGACTATATGGGGGCTGTCTTTCGTAATGTAAGGAGGCATGCTGTTTATATTTGTCTGACAGCAACAGATTGAAATATATTATGATCTATTTGGTTTTTTTTTCAGTTTCATACCAATCTGACAGAGAAGTATACAGAAGATGTCTATCTTTAGTGATAGGGCTCAGGAGGCATGCATTGTATGACAGCAACAATTTAAAATATATATGATTGTGGACATTTGTGCCTTCACTTTCATCCCAGTCTAACACTGTGGGGGGGGTGCCCAGAAAGTCAATATTTTTGAGGGGGATAGAGACCAATACTATTCCTAAATATGATTTATATATCCTTGCAAATGTCTGTCTTCTCAGTTTATCGTGAGCTGGTATTTTGTCAGTTTTGAACATTAAGCCTTGGATACAACGTATTTCTTCCATGAAATTAAAAAGACGGAATTTCTTACCTTAAAGTTTTTGTTTTGGGCAGCATATCATCAAACGGTTAAGATAAAAATGCTCAGAAATGTGCTTTAGAGCATCTAGGACTCTGGCTTAATGCAATTGTTTTCTCCAAGTGTATTCTTGGTCAGGTAGGGGTTAAAAATGCATGAAAAGCAAAGTTAAATAAATTGCAAAACTGAAGTTCTTTCCTAAAAATGAGCTTTTTCAAGCCATCATTGGATCAAAGGCTTGGAGAAAAGTTCTGTAATTCATCTCAGAGCATATAGAACCATCATAGCTACTGGTTTCCTAGCAACCCCCCAAAACCACCAGCTTAATGCAGTTATTTCATCCAAGTACCATCTGGGTCAGTTTGTATCTGATAAAAAAGTGTTGGAAAAAGCAAAACTGAAGAGTAACAATGAATTTCTTTCCTTAATTAAGATTATTATTCCAACCATTATTAGATGAAAAACATTTAAAAAAACACATGTAGGTTTTTCATTTTTTTTCCTTTTAACAGAGTTAATCAAGGATTGCAACCATCATTCCCTGTCCTAAGTTTTTTTATAATAGAACATAAGCTTTTTGCAATTCTGCTAATGTTGCAGGGTGTAAGGAAACGTGCTGCACAGACCCAGAAACTGCACTTTTATGATACTCAAACAATATACAATCAAAACAGTGCAGTTCATGAGGAAGCACTTTTTTGACAGACAGGATTACAAATAGATACATTCCCTGAATGAGTGGCATGGAACAGATAATTAGGGTCTTTTAAAATGCTTTGGAATGAATGGAAGGATAAAGATCAATAGAAGGTGAAGTACTGCTATGGGGACTGAACAGACTACATAGGCCAAACAGTTTTCTGCCGCAATATGTATGTAGTCAGATATGAAAGCACTGTGTGAAAAGCACTGAACTACTTTCTAGGAAAAATAATTATAATTTCTATAACTTGATCACTTTCTATAACTTGATCACAGGCAAAGAAAGTGTACACTGCCGTAAAAGGATTATTCTAGGGGATGGTAGTATGTGCATGAAAGGAGCTGAAATACTTCCCAGAAAGGAGACCTGCAACTGTTTTAAACAGAGCTTCTATCTCTTGTTCATTGTCAAAGCTGGTGAAAGTGGGCATGCTTTGCAAGACCTTGATTAATCTAGATGAACACTGTATGTATGAAAGCATCTGAAATAATTCCAAGAAAAAATCCTATAGCCCTTATTTTTGACAGTTTATGTCACTTATTTACACTTATATAGGGTGGACTTTGTCAGAAATTGTATATTTTTGGGAGACAGATGGTGTATAAAAAAGTCTGGAATGTGTCTTAGAAAAGGTTTACTATCATTTTATTAAAGTGGAATTAGTCAAATTCTCTTTGCATGAAGTCTGGAATTCGAACGTTAAGAATGGTGAACTCTGATATATTCAAAGTACAAATCTCACCCCTATCTCGACCTGTGTTAACTCTTATCCCTAGGTCGAATTCCAAATGTATTTCAGCTATATCTAACTTTGGAAATGTGACTTTTCATGGATGTGAGTCGATGATACGATCATTCAACTGAATCCACTTCAGTAAAATGATAGTAAACCCTTAGAAAATATAAGTTTAGCAAGGGTCTATTTAACTTTATTGAAATTCTGTAGGTAACTGTGCTATAATACAAGTGGCATAGTGCAAAATACATGAAACTGTAAGAAAGATAGGTCCCAGATTATGTTCAGCAGGTGTTAAACATTGAAAATACTTTGTTGATTTTGTAGAAGGTCAAGCTAAGTGGCCGATCACAACCCAGGCTTAAATATAAGTTAAAACCTTGCCTAAGAGGAAACAGCAATTTTCTTTTCCTAAGGTTGGAGAATCCCAGAGATGTGAAATTTAAGTTTATGGTGTATGATGGAAGTCCCCAGATGCCTGAGATTTCATGTTTATAATTTACCCTTTTTTCTCTTTGAAAGTAATACTTACATATTAGTAGTATATTAATATTATACTTATATGACATTATTAAATTAATAGAATTCTACTGATTATCACAGTGATCATCAAACCAACAGTTTTGAGTTTAGCATAATCAGCTTCAGATTCCATTGTGACAATTTGGATTAGTTTCTTCCACATTGTCACAGTCTAGGAACTTTCCCTAATGACATTCCTGTTTTTGATGCTTTAGGGTGCTGTTGTATATGAGGCAAAGGAACTGATAACAGCTTCCTGAAAAAAAATGCTTTAGCAGGTTTTACTTTTTTGTCACAGTTTTTATTACCTGATCGTAGGTACAGAACATGTTTTCCTCTGTCAAGCATATTGTTGTCATGAACTCTCTGTTTGCAGAAGCAGATATACTTTCTATCAAAGTTTACGTGAAACACTGAAACAGCAAGTCCAAAAAGAAAATTACGACTCTGGAAAAGATGTTTGCAACACAATGATTCAGTCTACATCAGGAAGAGTAAACCACAGTGTTCATCACCTGACAATAACAATGGCTGCGTGTTTTTCCCACAAGCCCATGAGTGCAGATAAATTAAAATAAAGGACTTATGCTTTACTGCACCCTAAGTGCATGGCAAAAGCTAGTTAGTAAAGTCTGCAGTAAGTTATTGGAATTGTTTTGTTGAAAGTTTATTCATTAAACTGTTAGTCCAGAAAAGTAGATTTTGAGTTGCCTGCTCTACAGACAAAAGCTCTCATTGATTGGAGTAACAGAGACTTGGAAACATGGAAACATGTTTGACATACTGAATGTTTCTGAATGTTTTCCTTTTTTATTTTATTTCAGAGTTAGCTTGTTTACGTTTGGAGTACTGGGATGAAACCTACCAAGTAATGACTAGAGCATTTTTTGTATTTCTTTATCAATTCCACTCATGTAATATGCACTTGTTAAATGAATGTTAACAATCTGAATGAATCTCTATCAAAAATGTCAACACCATTCAGTGTACATCTTGAAATGTTTTGATCCATAATTATCACGTTACAAAGATACAAAGAATGTCACAACATAACATTCTTTGGGGTGATCATAGATGAAGAATAAGGGTAGAAACTGTCCATGCTGCTAGTTAAAATTCTTAGGTAAGTCTGGAGACTAGGTAGAATTCTTAGGTAAGTCTGGAGACTAACTTTTCATTAATCTTCCCAACAGAATAACACAGTAGCACTAGTAAACATTTTGGTGACAGACACCAGCAGTGACTAAAGAGTCACTTATCATCCTTGCAATATCCTGTCAGGAATGAAAAATGTGAGAGCCAGTACTTGTCAGTTGGCCATTTTGTCAACCAGAAGTTGGTTGACTGAGTCAGTTTAGCATTTCTTTTTTTGTTTTGCTGGAGGGATGTTTCCTGTATTGATTGTACTTGGAATAACTTTGGATTGTTATAATAATAATGAAGTGTGGTGCATGTGAGCTTTGACTCACAAAAAAAAATACAGTTTTTCGTACGATTGAGTCTGACTTTTGATCATGTTCTTTTAGCAAGAACTCTATTCAGTTAAGCTTAATTTTGTGGCACATATCATGTATTAACAAAAAAACGCACATGCATACATCCATAAAAAGTGAGGTGCATTGACAGGAATGAAAATAGAATGGGCAGAGTTTATGAAAAAAACAAGGACAGAAATTGAATAGAAACAACACATAGGCCATAGTGTTGACAGCACAGTAATTATTTCAACAATGCCTTACATAGGCAGAAATAGGTTACATGTTATAGTAGTGTACATTGTTGTTTATAAACTGAATGAAACTCCAGTTTGTACAATGTTTGTTATCACCATTACTTCATGCTGGCTTCTTAACTAGAACACATTATTATAGTTTGTTACTGATTTGAAATTGTTTACCATTTTCTTATGAAATAATTGTATCCGTTTAATTTTTCAGCTACAAGAAGTCAGTGGAAACATTTGAAGAAAAGTGTGTCCATCAGAAAAACTACATACCAGTTATCTCTGCAAATGTTAATAACTGCTTCCACTTAAGGTAAAGTACTGACTTTCCTGAATTGTTTGATTTCATTTTCGTTAAAGGCATGCTATACAGTAAAGCCAAAAAAATTCTGATAAATTAACACAAAATCTTTTTTTCCCTCTTTACACCCCTAGCTATTTGTGCACACCATTTCTACTTTTGACATATTTATTCTTTTTGCAATTTCATCTCTCTAACATTGTTTCATGTAAGCTTCCAGTCTGCCATTTGTCTATGTATGGATCTACTTCACAAGCTTGAAGTTTTAAAATGTTGAACTGCAAATGCTAAGACCATAAGATCGAACTTTTGAAACTTCACAATTGTAATATTTTTTTTTTTACATTTTTGCAAGGGGGACAAGCCCCTCTGCACCTCCCACACCCCTGCTAAATAAAAATACCAACTCCGAGATCGCACTACAGTGAGGGAAATGGTAAATTTCCCATTCCACACGCTATGACAAACTCCATTCAGAACGCTTGAAGTTTCAAAACTTCGATCTTATGGCCTCGGCCATTTCCAGTTTGAAGTTTTTAAACTTTGAGCTTGTGAAGGGAATCCCCATATGCAGGGTTCTGGCACTGGCCTGAGGTTGTTCTGATTACTTTCTGTTCCAAGGATGGGTATGAATCTATGAATTTGATATGAGGTATGGAGTACTTTCAGACTTTTGAAATGTTATTGGGAGTCTTATGTGGTGGACAGGATTGAAAATGATAGAACAGGATACATCTGCTGCTTTTCAGTTGCATGAACTCAGGTAGTATATAATACCATAAAGCATTTAAGAACTAAGCTTTCTATCACATCAAGTATGCAAAAGAGCAAAGTCCCTGCACTAAGAAGATGCTTTTCACATAAAGAAAATGTGGTGTTACTTAAATTAACGTGCAACATATTTTTGCATGTCTCAGCTGTTTTCTTATATGAACAGGTAGACATACCTTGCCTGGAAGGGAGTACAGTAATGTGTTGCCAGTAGTATTTTTGCATTTTGAAGCTGTATTTTTCAATACATTAAAATGATTGTTACACTGTTTTGGTAAATTCGTTAAGAAGAAAAATCATTGCAATAAATGATACTATGCATATCCTTATAAATGATGCCATTTAGTTGTTATTTATGCACAGAAACGTTTGAGTGTAATTAAACACAACAGTGTACCATTACTGCATGCATTGCTTCATTTCACCATAGCAGTACTGTTCCTCACAAAGCAATTTCATTTCTCCCATGTGGTGCTTTTTGAGATGGTATGAGAGAGGTATTAGCTACTAACCAAAAGGCAAACTTATTAGGGAAGATATTTTTATAAAACTGAACAAAATGATTTCACCAAAATAATTTGTATGCATGGAAAAGAAGTATCTGAAAAGATGGGTTTATTGAATAGACTGAATGTGGGTACTGTATAAACAGAAATGCTGTACATGAAGAAAAAATTCATTTTGGAAATGTGGTTGGGGAAATTTACCATAAATGTGGTCAACAGTTTCATGATCACAAATACCTAGAGGTACATATAATGAAAGGTAGCATTTGCATCTGATACTGTAACTTAGAGGAGGACCTATAAGGTGGCAGGACTGCAGACTTATAAAGTGCTCTGGCAAGTTGATAAAGGTATGTTGAAGAGAAAGGCTGACTATGAAAAGCAATTTGCTCTGTTTAATTAAAGGGGAGTCTACAATAGTTTCATGAATTCAATTGGCTTGAATTAAAACTGTAGCTGATTATGATAATTTTACAATATTTTTATGAGAGCAAACCTCCCATACCCCATGGAACACTTCGCCTTTCATGCATCTTAATATAAGTACCTCCAGTATCACTGCAGCTAAGCAGTCTAGCAAAATCTTCCCTTCCAGTGACTCACTGGTTGATGATAAAATTCAATCATTTGACCAAAAAACAACTAATCAGACAGACAGTTTTCAGTTAGTTCACCTTACAGCTATAAAATAAGGCATTTTTTTCATTCTTGAGTTCCTATATAACGTTTACACATAACCATGTAATTTTATAACCTTCTGAAATTAATATTCAGATAGAGCAGTTGTTTACATTCCACTGAAATATAAGATTGCAGCTTTTCTGAATAATGTTGTTTTTTTTTTTTTTAAGGAGCTATATTGATAAATGCAAGACCGAGTATGGCATTGATGCCAAATATATGTCAAACATGATTCTGAAGGACATAGAAGAAAAAGGACTGAAACTGTTGTCTGAGCCTTTATTTTTGAAGGTACACTCTGAATTATGTATATGGAATCCAAAGGGAAAGAAATAGTCACAAATTGTCTTTACTTAGATTTGTATTCTGTTGTCTGGAAATATAACTTTACAAAAATATTTTCTTTTGTTATAGGAAAACTATACAAAACTTTTAAGTAATAAGTGGCAATCTGGTTCTGATTCCATGAATACGATCCTCACAACTACAGACCAGCACCTTCAGGATTTTAGTGGACTGAAAGCACCTGATCTTCAGGTATCATATAATTCATGCCTTATTATCTATTTATGTAGTGTAGTGTACATACCAAGCATCAAAGTGCATACCTGCAGGTATATTTGCGCTGGCATAGAGACTTAAGGCGGTGAGCTGTAGATGTTCTTCGTGTTTCACTGTTGCAGTCATTACATTTGAGTTATCCTGCTGACAGGTTGCCCTCAGTCGGCTTGAATTCCAAAGTCTTGGGTCCTGCATTGGCTGCTTTCGCCTCTTCCCTGATGTCAGGGGTATAAAGGATGCAGCCGACAACATTTTATTTAGTCTTTCTTGCCACGCGGTGCCCGAAGCAGAAGTAGTTCGCAAGTGCCGGTCGGCCGATGCCTGAGATTTTTGTGTTTAAATTTCAGATCCGAAGTCTTCATTAAAAGCTAAGTACCCCGTTGGGGAAATTTTTTTCTTGCTCCAGACTGATGTCAGAAAAAGTTAATAATTGTATTTCTTGTGGGAAGCAAATACCTCATAAGGACTTTCATTCTTAATGTATTCCTTTCCTAGGCCCTGACTACGATGTTGCAAGTTGTTGGTTTTGTGCTAGATTTAACCAACGCACTATTAAACGTCGGTAAGATTTTGCATTACACTATTTTGGGTGAAGATTTAATTATACAATGTTGTCAGATAGCCATCCGACTACCGGAGTTCACAAAAAATGAAAAGAAAAAGACAGGCAACCGAGGTCCATAACCGACGACGAAGCTTCTCCTAAGCAAGTCGCCAGTTCGCTGGTCCTCAGTGAGGCACTTTCACAGCCCCTGATGCCCGCCACTTTAAAGTCACAAGCCACTACCGACTCTCACGTGGAGTTGGCCAGGCCGCTGGAAACTCAAGGTATTGGAGCCTCGGAGATTATTCCCTCATATGGGTCTGGAGCCGCTGAGCAGGCATCAGCTTCTGAGGGTGTATTCAGACCCAAACAATTATACATTAAACTGACCTCAAAGACAAAGGCTAAAACACCTTTAAAGGCAAAGAAACAAGTTCATCAGTCACAAGGACAGGCCTCCATGCCCAAAAAAAACAGATGCTCAAAATGGCCGAAGACTTAATTACCTTGATCAGGGGTTCCCATCCCCCTCCTGATAAGAGGCCTAGGCAAGAGACAAGACTATGAATCTTCAGATCAGGTTTCCATTTCCTCTGATTCCTCTTCTGATCAGGAATATTCTCTTCCCCCTTATGAGGATTCTGATGCTGAAGAATCAGTTCCTTCAGCTTCTCCTCCTGAGGACTACTCTTTTGGTGAAACCTTGCATTCCATGAGGGAACACTTCCACTGGGAGAGCCAAGATTTTTCACAATCTAAGAAAAGGCTCAGAGACTTCCTTTTACTACCTCAACACAGGCCTCTAGGTATTCCATCTGTGTTAGACATTGTAGATGATGTGTTCTCGGAGTCTAGTCTGACCCCTGACTCCTTACCTCCAGCTCCTGTTAAGCCGGACAGATACTACAGGGCCCCTGACTCTCATAAATTCCTTTTCAAAAACCCTACTGCAAACCCAGAAACTATTTCTCAGGGTCCGAAAGGGGTCAAGGCTTCTACTGCAAAAAACTCTACCCCCTCTGACAGGGATTCTAGGGCACTGGATAGATGGGGAAAAAAGATTTACACATCTGCTACTTTGGCTATAAGGGCCTTAACTTGCCAGTTTCATATGCTCAAATATCAGCAATATATCATGACACTGCTTCAACAGAAAATTATGGCAAATTCTGAATGTGCAGAAAACAAAGAAATGCAGGATTTATTGCATGCAGCTGAACAAGTTGAAAAGCATACTTTGCAATGTGGGTTTGATTCTCTGGAGGCTGTTACGGGTTCAGTCATTAGGAGGCATGCTTGGTTAAAGGAACAAAATCTGCCTGACCATGTTAAAGCAAAATTATTAGATGCTCCTTTACAACATGATACCTTGTTTGGTGTTAAGGCAGAAGAGGTGTTAAAGAAAATGGAGGACAAAGCTAAATCTATGCAAACGGTCAAGGATTTCCTACAGGTACAGCCACCTAGATTTAGCAGACACTGGCCTACAAAGACTTGATCCTTTCCAGTCTCAAACAGACCTCAAAGGGGCAGATCCAGATGCCCTAGAGGCAGATCACAGCTGCAAGGTTCCTACAGGTCAAGGCAGTGGAGTGCCTCTACCTCTAAAGGTGGAGAAGACAAATCACAACCATACAGGAAACATTCCCAATGACTTCCCCCTGTCTGCACCAAGCACTTATCTTCTGGCAGCACCCTTAGGGGGAAAACTAGCACTTTATTCTCAAAATTGGCACCTTATAACTCAGGACAAATGGGTTCTAGACATAGTGTCACAAGGCTACAAGTTTCATTTCCATACCCTGCCAAGGGCAAACGGTTGGCCAGACCTGCCAAAAATTCAATGGACAGAGTCTCAAAAACAAGTTACAGCTCTCATGGACATGAGGGCTATTCAACAAGTGCCACAGCAAGAGCAGGGACAAGGATTTTACTCAAGACTGTTCTTGGTACCCAGAAAGGACAAAGCATGGAGACCAATACTGGACCTATCTATTCTAAACACTTTCCTGGATATACCAAAATTCAAGATGTTGACCTTACAGCAGCTCCTGCCCATGCTGGGCAGCAAGGCTTGACTTGTGACTTTAGACCTAAAAGAGGCATACCTGCATGTCCCAATCAGACAATCATGCAAAAGATACCTCAGATTCAAGGCTGGCTCAAAGCATTACCAATTCTCTGCACTGCCCTTTGGCTTATCTACTGCACCCAGGGTCTTCACAAAGTGCCTGGCACCAGTAATTGCTTACTGCAGACAAAGAGGAATAGAAATATACCCTTACTTGGATGACTGCCTCATACAAGCAGAGAACAAGGACATTATACTACAGCATCTGACTTTTGTGATAAAACCTTTAACATGCCTAGGGTACACAGTCAACAAAAAGAAATCAAAACTAGTACCCTCTCAAGAGATAATATTCCTGGGTGCAAGCTTAAATACAACTGGCTAGATGGCTTATCTCACTCCAGACAAACAAAGGCAACTGACTACCTATTTCAAGGAAATAGCAACAAAGGCCCAGTTATCTGCAAGAAAAATTCTGCAGGCTTTGGGCTTCATGAAATCGTGCATCTTACTAATTCCATATGCAAGACTGAATATGAGGAAACTTCAATGGTACCTAAAAAGTGTCTGGACACAACATTGCCACAGTCTGGAAACAATGATTACTCTAATTCCTTGCCTGCAACAGGAATTTTGATGGTGGGCAAAGGCTTGTCACCAAAACAAAGGACAGCCATTCTCACTACCCCCAGCCAGGCAGATCCTAACGACGGATGCATCAGATTATTCCTGGGGGGCACACATGGCAGGAAGAGGCATTCAGGGAACCTGGTCCACAAACCAAAAGCATCTGCATATCAATCAAAAAGAGATGCTAGCTGTTCAAAATGCCCTGACAGCCTTCAAGGGCCTACTTCATCCGGGACAACTACTGATAAAGACAGACAACACCATGGTCATGTGGTACATAAACAAGCAAGGGGGCACTCATTCTTATCCCCTGTGCAAACTAGCCATGGCCTTATGGGACACAGCATTGGCTTACCAAGTTCATTTGCAGCACAATTCCTGCCAGAAAAGGAAAATACTGTGGCAGACAAACTAAGCAGAAACCTCATGGATCCCCATGAGTGGAACTTGGATCCACAAGTCCTCAGCATGATAACAAAGAAATGGGGACACCCACACATAGATCTATTTGCCTCCCCTCAACACAATCAACTAAAAAGATTCTTAACAAGGACTTATCACAGACAAGCTTGGAAAGTGGACGCCTTATCTTTCAACTGGACAAACCGATCAGTATATGCCTTTCCTCCACTGCCTCTCCTCCCCAAAGTGCTCCTAAAGGTCAGGCAGGAAAAACAAAAAATGATTCTGATTGCTCCAGACTGGTCATGCCAGTACTGGTATCTGATCTTAAGGAACTTGTGCCAATGCCCAGCCTGGACCCTTACCTCAAAATACCTCATCTGCTGTCCCATCAAAACATTCAGATTCTGTACAGCCAACTCAGGACCCTAAACCTGGCAGCATGGTGGATAATGTAGCCATACAAACCACACCTCTCAATAAAGCTGTGATGGATGTCATTTTAGAAGCCAGAAGGCCTAGTACTAGAAAATCCTATGCTGGGAAATGGAAGAGATTTTGCACTTGGAACAAAGCTCAAGGAACTGCTACAGCTGTCCCAAATATTCCTCAGATTTTGCAATACTTAACTGAAATGCTGGACAAAGGCCTATCTTTCTCATCAATTAAAATCCATGCCTCTGCCATTTCGGCTCATTACAATACAGAGCCACCACTCTTTTCTCATTCTTTATTAAGGCAGTACCTCAGAGGAGCCAAGGAGAACGCCAACACCTGCATGGGACCTCAATTATGTCTTGGAAAAACTCACCTTACCTCCTTTTGAGCCAGCTGCTACTGTGTACATAAAGTTCTTATCTTGAAAAACAGCTCTGCTCCTAGCAATAACTTCTGCAAGACGAGTTTCAGAGCTACAGGCTCTCATGGCTATGGAACCCTTTATCATTTTCTAT
The DNA here is from genome assembly GCF_019279795.1 of Protopterus annectens. Taxonomy (NCBI): domain Eukaryota; kingdom Metazoa; phylum Chordata; order Ceratodontiformes; family Protopteridae; genus Protopterus; species Protopterus annectens. Next base: position 844,739,935 of record NC_056737.1, on the reverse strand, counting down.
CCAGACAGGGTCTCTCTGCGAACAAACCCTACATTTATGCCTAATGTGGTAGCCAGTGTAGCCCTTAATCAAACAATTCATTTGCCAACTTTTTATCCAAATCCACAGAACAAGGGGGAGAAAATTCTGCATTCTTTGGACATACACAGACAACGTAGATTCTACTTGGACAAAACTAAAGTTTTCAGAAAGACAGAGCAATTACTAGTGGCATATGCCACAGCATCACAAGGAAAGGCTATCTCCAAGCAGACTATTTCAAAGTGAATAGGTCACTGCATTTGTTTCTGCTACTCACAGCATGGCCAACCAGTGCCTAAGGGCATTAGGCCACATTCAACCAGAGCTGCAGCCACTTCTGCAGCCTTTCTCAGGGGAATACCAACCAAAGACATTTTGGAGGCTGCTACTTGGAGTTCAGTGCATACCTTTACAAAACATTACAATCTGCCTCTTTACTCTAAATCCAGGGCAGGCTTTGCCACTGCAGTTCTGCAGGGCCTCAGCTCCTAATGCTGTTTAGCTCCAGCCCCCCAACCATAGCTTTGGGACTCAACCCAAATGTAATGACTGCAACAGTGAAACATGAAGAACATAGTACAGTTGTGTACACTTAACATAAATGTAGATGTTCGAGTGTATTCACTGTTGCAGTCCAGGTTACCCACCTGCCATCTCCCTTATTTTTGCTGGAACTTATCTTTACTTCTCTAATCGATACAACCTAGGGGGTGTATTTGCTTATAGATGAAGGTAAAGCTTATTTTGGTGCATGTATGTTTTATTTACATATTTTTAGCCTACCCTTTTGGGGGCACCTAACATCTGGGGCAAGAAAAACTAAATAAAATAGTGTCGGCTGCATCTTTTATACCTCTGATGACCTGACGTCAGGGAAGAGGTGACAGCAGCCAACGCAAGACCCAAGACTTTAGAATTGAGGCCGACTGAGGGCAACTTGCCAGCAGGATAACCCAAATGTAATGACGGCAACAGTGAATACACTCAAACATCTACATTTATGGTAAGTGTACACAACTGTACTTTCCAGTGGTACGTGGTTTAATGCCCTGATTTGTCTACTGAGTGTTCTTGAGCAAGAGCCTTGCTCCTGGATTGTCCCTGAAAAGGGAATGTGTGTCCAGTAAGCCTACTTGGTTAACAAATGGGAATTATTAATATTATTATTATTCTGCCTGGACAGATACTTTACCAAATGGACACTGTTACTAAAACTCTGTTTTCAGTTTGCAAACTGTACTTACTACAGCAGTATGCCCTGGCAAAGTATACACTTCAGGCATACTAATTAGCAAAACATAAATCCATCACAGTACCTTTTGAAGAAAGTAGAAAAACAGCTGTTGAAACTGCAGTGTTTTAAGGAGGAACTAACAGATTTCTAGATTGTTGCACAAAAATGCCATAGTTCCTCATATCTTATGATAGCCCACAATAGCCACACCTGATTTCCCACACACTGAAATGAATTGAACAATTCTATGTCCCATTTATTGTTCTGTGGGCATTTTGATAATACTATGCTTGTCAAGTCAACACCAGTTGAACCTGTAATCAGATGAAAGAATCAGCCCAAGCTTTCCCCAGGAACAATAAATAATAAGCATTTTTTCAGAGGGAGTCAAACCTTATTTAAAGATAGTAACTTCATAGTCAGGCTGCTGTGGAGAAAAATGAGAGGCTATAAATTATTTGAATTATTGCAGGCATACAAATGGAAACCACACCAGCCATGATTTCCTGTGAGGAACAATGCCTGTGAAGTTACAGATGGGGAGGTGCACATGATAGGTTGCAAACTAGTCAAAGCTGAACTTGAACAAAGGTATAAAGCCAGGCATTTCCTTTGGTCCAGAGTCACCTTGACATACCTCTCAACTGTACAGACTTTTGCAGAATGCCCAGATTTTTGTTTCATATTTTTTACCTGGTACTCATAAAATTGTGTTTTTCTATTAAATTATTATGAAATCTTTGAGTGCTGAAGTCAGAAAATAATGACAGACATTTGAGATTCAGTTTTCATACCTTTCAGAAAATTCATGATAATGCAAAACCTGTTATTCTATCAACTTTAGCACTGAGGAAGGGTAATACCCAAAAGCTATGCTTGGTAATAAATTATTTTTTATGTGTTTTTGAGCAGTCCTGGAGTTAGTTTTTCTTGTTATGCTATCAAATTTCTAAGTTTGTAAGAGCAATATTTAAAAATGGTCTCTATTTTGGGGCATTTGTACCCCAATTATTTACAGCTTTGTCCAGATTTCTTGCTGTAAGAGGTTGAGAGCTATGCACCTTGATAATGTTCTTTTTCCCACTGACAGAGGTTACTGTATCTTAGTTATCATTCGCCATCAATTAATTGGTTCCTTCTCAGCTGTCTCAGAAGGGCAAAACTATTAGGTTCCCCTTGGTAATTATAACAAACTGCTGTATCCTTTGTTGTCCCATACAATGGACAGAAACTAGAAAGTGTTCAAAATCAGTCTCTGTCTTTTTGACAATTACTGTTGAATGCTGCTTTATTTTATGGATCTCTCTCTTGGAAAGTCCAAGTCAGTACTTGCAAAGCATTTTATAGTTTTGCATACTGGTATGCCTCTAGCATTTCGTGCATAGTGCTTCTGAGTGAATTCATCCCCAGTTTTAAGGACACTTTACCTCTTTTATGATATAACCGCTCTAATTTGCATTTGCATGTGTAGAGACAAATAATCTATAATTTCAGTGAACATCATATGGTAATGCTAAATGTGTATCAGGATATGTCAGTTCAGAAAACTATAAAATCGACAGTAAAAAGTGGCAGGACCAAGAAACGGCAACTAGTCCAACTTTATTCACTAAAACAACCACAATTTGCGCTTTCATCTGTGATAAACAGACTTCATCAGATGAAATACACTTGAATACTCCACCATATTTAAAACACATCCCATCATCATGTGACTTCCAATGTATCACATTTAAAGAGCCCACACACAATCATAAGTATTGTATAATGCATCACATAATTCTAACAGAACCACTTAAAAGCATACTTAGAAAAGATGAAAAAAAAGGAAACAGCCATTAAAATAATTATTAACAATATATAATATATATATATACATATACATACATATATAAAAACACTCATCTCTGAAAAGCTTTAAGCTTTAAAACTGGCTGAACAGATATCAATTCATTTAAGCCTAGACTCACACTTTTCATTACATTTCAATTGCTACAGCAGTTTCTTTTTATCCAAATGCATCTCCAAAGGACCACACCTGGATTTTCAATCAACTTTTCCAAAACAACAAAGTTAAAACAATATGTAGGATGCAGTTTAATGTGCCTATCCAAAGCATTTATTTCTTGTGCTTTAGAAATAGCATACACATGTTCCCTTATCCTATCTTTTAATGCCCTTTCTGTCAGGCCCACATAAAAAGCAATGCAAAACTCATATAGGGATGCATACACCACTCTTTCTCTATTGCAGTTATAATTACCTTGCATTTGATACGTCTTCCCATTGATAACAAATGTGTGGGTACATTTTGTATATGGATAAGCTCTACAAAACCCATATCTTTTCATAGTAAAGTCTTGATTGCCTGAGGAAGAAATAATAGGCATTTCCAGGAAATCTTTTAAGTTTTTACCTCTCCTGAAAAATATTGTTGGCTTGTCTCCTAACTTCCTAGCCAACTCACGATGTACATATATATATATATATATATATATCTATATCTATCTATATATATATATATATATATATATATATATATATATGGTTCTCCTTCACAAGATCAAATATATGAATACTAAACTCATACGCCCGAGCCCAAAATCTTGAGTATTCATATACTCGAAATTGTGAAGGGGCACAAAAGGAAAGTAAAAAACACTTTTTCTAATATTTTTGCAGGCTGCACCCCCCACACCCCCTACTTAAGTATACCAACTCCGAGATCGCACTACAGCAAAGGAGATAGAAATGTACCATTATTATGTATAAGCGCACAACGGGGCACTTTCCATTCCTCCGCTGAAGTGCGGTCATGAAATCTGCACATTAAGGAAGGAATAGTACAGGGGGATCCAGCCCCCTACAAAAAGGTAAGTAAAACCCTTAATCTAATTTTTTACACTACATTTTACAATTTCGAGTTACTGAAACTCGAGATTTTGAACTCGATCTTATGAGTTTTGAGCTTTCAGTAATTCGATCTTGTGAAGGAGAACCATATATATATATATATATATATATATATATATATATATATATATATATATATATATATATATATATATATATATATATATCAATCAGCCTACTTCATTTGCCCTAGCTTCCAACTGACTGACACCCATTTGCCCAAGACCAAATGACTGACATTTCATTTAACCGACACTTCATTTGACTGACAAGTATTATTGGCAAGTAAATGGAATATGTCCCCTTCCCCACTGTAGTGTGACCCTGGAGTTAGAATATATAGTTAGGGGGTGTGGGAGGCACAGCCCCCCCACAATGGGGGGGTGTGGTGGGCGTAGCCCCCACTTAATTTCATATGGTGGTGCTGCGGTAGCGTTGTTGCCTCACAGTAAGACACTGTCCGGTTTGATTCTCAGCTAGAGCGTCTTCTTCGTGGAGACATGCGTGAATGGGTGTACCTTCGTTGAAGGTTGTGCATCAGGGCTGGTAACTCGGCATGTAAAAATCAACTACCGATCATTAGCGGACCAGAGTTCCGCTGTGGCGACCCCTAACCGGTAAAAGCCGAAAGACACAACAAAAAAAATTGCTTAGTAAAACCAAAGTACGTGGGGGGGCTTTGCCCCACCACACCCCCACATCCTCCCTAACTATATATTCTATCTCCATGGTCGCACTACAGTGGGGAAGGGGACATATTCCATTTACTTGCCAATAATACTTGTCAGTCAAATGAAGTGTCGGTCAAATGAAATTTCAGTCAAATGGGGTCGGGCGAACGGGTGTTAGTCAATTGGACGTTAAGGCAAATGAAGTAGACCCACATATATATATATATATATATATATATATATATATATATATATGTGTGTGTGTGTGTGTCTGTGTGTGTGTGTGTGTGTGTGTGTGTGTGTGTGTGTGTGTGTGTGTGTGTGTGTGTGTGTGTCTGTGTGCACATCTACCGAGGTTAGTCTAAGCTTTAGTAGGTTGTGAAAAAAAAATAGACAGCTGAACATGCACACTCCAAAGAACAAACACAGACTGTGCAAAACAATACTACTGTCTTTTGCAGGAAGGCAAATTCCCCTGCACCTCCTACTAGTTACATATACTAACTCAAAGATCGCACAATCCCCTGGGTAGGGGCAAAACAGATATCAACATTTGGGAGTTTTCATTATAAAAAGCACTCCCGTATGTGTGTGTGTGTGTGTGTGTGTGTGTGTGTGTGTGTGTGTGTGTGTGTGTGTGTGTGTGCATATATATATATATATATATATATATATCTGTGTGTGTGTGTGTGTGTGTGTGTGTGTGTGTGTGTGTGTATGTGTGTATGTATTGGAATACTGGTTTGTCAAGAATAGGTTTAGTCAATATCTGTTAGATGACAAAATTTAGGCAGTTACACAGATATTTGACAGGTGTGTGAGATTGCATAATTCTCCAGGTTGGAAAATATGTCCTTTCTCAGACACTGAGTGATTTCATAGGTTTATAGGTTCATAGTTTAGTACTAAGCTAACTGCCCTTGCGAGCCATTTTAAGCCTAGCCAATTATCCCTTGTGAGACTCAAACCCTGCACCTTGTGTTTGTAAGGCAAACACCTTACCCATTAAGCCACCCTCCCAACCCCATTTCAAAGTTAGCATATATAATTAGCAGGGGATTTTTTTAATCTTTTTCTTACTTTTATTTTTGCATGCATGCGGCTACTGCTTGGTGCATGTCTAGTAGCTTGTCATTGTTTTCTGGTCGCCATTGTGAACATCAATATTTGGGTGTTTTGAACATAGCCAATCCACCCATACATACATGCATACATATGTACACACATTGGCTTCTTATTGAAATTCCGGCAACTTAAATATACCAACTCCGAGATCGCACTACAACTACGACAAGGGAAATCTCCCGGTCCGCGCTGTATGCCAATCTCCGTTCAATATTTCGAAGTATTAAAACTTTGAACATATATGATCCTCAGTCATATGAGATTCAAAGTTTCAAAGTTTTAAGCTTCGAAATTCTGAATGGAATCCACACACACACACACACACACACACACATATATATCTTATATATATATATATATATATATATATATATATGTGTGTGTGTGTGTGTGTGTGTTATCTGTGTGTGTTTGTATAGGGTGAAGTATTTTTTTTAGTGAAATATTCAAAAGTTGACCATATCTAAACAATCCTACCTTGGCTTGTGATTTACTGTGTAGTTGACTGGTAAAAGAAATTTTATTTGAATTTATATTTTATTTGTTATTACTGTTTTTCACTGCTAGTAGCCAGGAAGCGATAGCTTGTTAACAAGATTTAATTTGATTCATATTTTGTTGTTTTACCTTTAATTTCACTGTTGGTTGTTAGAAAGGGAAATGTTTTAGACAGGTAAGCTGTAGCCAGCCCAAAGGCCTAGATAGCTACAAATTCACACAGACTGCAGAGAGGGAAATCCCGAGCAAATCTAAACAATCCTACTTTGGTTTGTGATTTATTGATCTTTACTGTTAAAAAGAAGTGCGACTGCGTGCGATAGTGAGCAGAAGCTACTGTGCACCTTTGCCTGGGAAGTAAAGGAATTATTGTTTTAGTCTAGCTTACAAACTTATACAGTCAGAACAACTTTACTGTACTTTAGTATTTAGTTGTATATTGTGATTTTTGTCATAGAAGATCACTTAAGTTCTCTTTGAATTCTGTGGTTACTGATGTTGATTATTCTTTTATTTTATAATGCTTTATTCGTTTGAAGCTGAATAAGGATTCCTTAAATGAGTATGCAATTAATGATTTGTTAATGCACAAATATCTTGTACAGTGTAATAAATACTATGCATATTTAAAGGTAACAGCTGATACTGGTGATCTGCGTTCCTCGTGTCAAAAGCTTGATGATTTGCTTATCATCGTTAGAACTAAATCTAGTCTTAATGATGTTGATTGCACTTGTGCAATTGGCATGGCTTGGAGAACTGTTGTTTCATATATTAATGACTGGACTAATGAATTAAATAATGTTAGGCAAAGAACAAATATAACACATTTAGGAAATGATGCATTTATCGTCTGCAAAGATCATTCAATCCCTACGAAACAAGAAGATGCCCCTGACAGCTTTGGAATTCTGGATGCAGGTATTCATCATTCTGAGGATTCGGTTTGTTTAGAAGGAAAGAAAAAAGAAAGAAAAGAAGAAGTTCACAATAAATAAGGAAGAAAAAGAAACTGATAAATGTCTATAAAGTAAAGAGAATATGTACTAAAAGCACACTGCTTTGTTATGTAAGTTAAGTTACAGGGAATGATAATATTTTTCCTTCAGAAAACCTTCAGTCTACAGAAAAAGGCATCAGTTTTCCAAAAGAGAAGGTAGAAAAAAGAGGTAAGGGGCAGGTGAAAAGGAAGAAATCAAAACCGAACGTGGAAGACTGAATAACTTTACTGTAAGAAAAAAGAAGAGAAAGACAGATGTTGACTACATGGCTCAAGCTGTGGATTTGCAATACCAGCAGGATGAGAATTTAATATGCAATGAAAACAGTGGAATTAATAAAACTAATGGTGATGAAGATCTATCCTTTGTAACAATTGATAGAGCAGATGTTAGTGTTATTAGAAGCTGAAAATTGTTCAGAGCTGGTCAGCAAAGATATTCTTGTAAATGGAGATTCAGTTATTAGAGGAACTGATACTTATATTTCCAGAGAAGATAATGAACATCAAATAGTGTTATGCTTGCCTTGAGCAAAAATAGAAGATCTGAGACAAGACTTGAAATGCCTTAATGTAAGGAAGTATGGATCTGTTTTTATTCATGTTGGTACAAATAATCTCATCCACAAGGATTCTCTGACTGGTAGTAGGGAACCAACAGCCCTCTTAGATAGTATAGCTTGTACTGGCATTAGGACATATTTTTCACAAATCACCTATAGAAAGGATAGTCAGGTCACTATGAATGAAGATTTTTGGGGTAAATACCTACATGGAAAAATCTTGTTTTAAAACTGGAAATGTGTAGAGCATCCAAGCCTGGTTTTGGGCACACATGTTCAGACAGGATGGCGTGCATTTGTCAAGATCAGGGAAGAGAATTTTTGCAGCAGATATTTTTCAATATTTGACAAACACTAGGCAGGATTTTCAATAGGTCAAAAATTTAACAGTTCACAGATAGCAATATTTGATGCGACTCTGATGGTTGTTAAGCTAGGAGCATTAATAATAAAAGTTTTTTTATTGGAAAAATTGCTACATTCACAGAAGATTGATGTTGTTATTATTTGTGAAATATGGTTAAAGAATGACTGGAAACCAATTTCATCAGGATATAAATGTTTTTACTGTAACAGACTTTAACAAAAAATCAGGTGGATGTGTGATTATTATATGTTCAGTGATAACACCAATACTATAGACTGTATAACTGTGACAATAAAGACAGCCCTGGAACATATAACAATTGTTGGACTGTATAGACCACCAAAGTCAAGTGCAGATGACCTAGAGGAATTCATACATTTCTTGCATGAAATACAGCAAGGAAGAATAATATTAGCTGGAGACTTAAATTTTCCAGAAACAGACTGGAATAATGTTTATTCAACAACCTTAGTAAGGAAATTATATAGCATGTATCATGGACAAAAGTAGGTTAAAAATAAAAAAGATGGCTGAGTGCACAAGACCCAGAATAAAAAGTTCCCAATCCTGGTAGGTACACTGATACCAGGACTGGAAAAAATGACAGTGTAGAATCCTGAAGACAAGGAAGCATTCCTACATTGGGACCAGGCAGAGAATGCCCCCCCCCCCCATTGTAGAAGGAAGTAGCAATCCATAAAAATCACAAAAACTGATAGGCCAAAAAAGATCCATAAAGATGATAGATTGGAATATTGAGGATAAAAAAGAAATTATGTATTGTTACTATTATGCAAAAAGACCGTTTCCAGACAGAAGATATACAAAAAGATTAAGATAGAAATTACAGGAAAGAAAAATACTTTCACAAGAAAAATTATCAGGAGCTTCAAATAAAAATTTGCATTCATTAATACAACAGATTTGTGAAAAACATTAAATAGACCAAGAAACCTTGGTCCATTTGGGAAAAGAAGCAACTGAGGTGATGCAAAAATATAAAGAACAAAATCTAGAGACTTTTGAAACATATAAAAAAATTTGGACATGGGAAAGAAAGAGACATCTGATATGGTGCAATATTTATGCAAAGGAGAAAACCAAAGTAATCAACACAAAAAAGACAGCCCAGAAGATATTGGAAGAGAAATACAAGCAAAAGCATCCAGATATGGAATATTTCACAATAAAAATATAAGATCATAAAGAGGTAATTACAACAAAAGATTAATAAAGTATAAGTTAAAAAAATAGAAGTTGAAGTTATTGCAAAATGATGGATTTACTGTTGAAAGTCTAGCACAGGTTACAGAACATCATGATGGAATGAGTCCCCAAGGTAGGGAGAAACAGGAGGATCAGGAGACATCTAAAAAAGAAATATGGACATAGGAAAGAAAAAGAGATTTAAGTTTACAATACAAAAAAATAAGAAAACAAAGAGGAAAAGTAAAAAAGAGGATTAGTAATGGAGACGTTAAAGAAATAGAAGCTGAGGTTATGGATTACCTGTGAAGTGAAGGATTTAGTGTAGAAAGTCTAACTCAGAAAACATCACAGCAGGCTAGAACAATGGATCACCAAATTAAAATAACCCAGTGAAACGGGATACATCTGATCAGTTGCCAGATGAATATACTTTGGAGCCTTCCATAGGAAACCAGTGCAAATGTTCAGTTGGAGTTGTACAGCAAGGGGAGGAACAGGAAGCTGTGGCAACTCTGACTCAGCCAGTGTTGTGGGGTGATAGGCCAGTGAGTTACTATATGAAAGAGCAATGGATGGCACAGGATGAAACCAAAGAGAATGTGGCACAGGAAGGTGCTGTGAAACTATCCATAGAATGCCCACACGAAATGTACAACAAAGAATATGCCCTCAGTTTAGAAGAAAATGATCTAAGAGATGAGTTGTCTGATTTAATAGAGATGGACAGACATATTACGATCAATGAAAGAAATAGACTACAGAAAGTCAATACAACCCAAAAAGTTAGAAGTTTGATAAAGCAAATAAACACAGTAATTAGGAGTCAGGACTGTCCATTGAGATTCATACAGAAGTAAATAGGATATATTATTGTGCAGCTAAATTAATAACAGATAAAGTCTTATCACAAAAATACAGGGTAGTAATAAAGGAAGGGGAAAATCAAATGCCATCATGGAAGTATCAAATAGACAAAACTATAAAAGCAATTAAGACAAGAAGTGTCACTGTTAGAAGAGTATAGAAGAGGGAACAGATCAACAAAAATACTCAAAAAGATAGACGTGATGAAAGAAATGTGCAGTATCAGAACAGATCAAGATCTATCATGCACTATCACAAATAATAAATTAAAAATATCAAAGGCAAAAAAAACTTAGAAGATACGCAGGTAAATATAAAGGAATATAAAGGAAAAGTACAAAATAAACAATTTATTGATGACCCAAAAAAGTTTTGTAGAGAATTGGAAAACAAGGCAAAAGGAATTGAAACACAACCAAAAGAAAAGAAGAGATATCTACATTTTGGAGAAATATCTATGAAGATCCTGTGAAATGTAACAAAGATACTGAATGAATAGAAGAAGTAAAAGAAAGAATAAGAAGTTCAAATGTATAGAATATGCAGTGGAATGAAGTAATGGCCAGGGAGATTGAAACAAAGTTAAGAAAAGCTCCTAATTGGAAACAGAGTGCTTAAAAATGTATAAGATACATTTTGCACTGATCAATTACATTACAGTGACCATGAAACAGTGGCAAATCACTTTGCAGTTAAGCCATGATAAAGGGAAAATTGTTATACCAGGGATAAAAATTCAAAGGGGGATATTCCAGGGTGACTGTCACCACTGGTCTTTTGTCTTGCCATTAACCCATTATGCTGTCTACTAATAGATTAGGTCATGGCTACACGTTGACTCCCAGGAAACAGCAAAGTGTAAAGATCTCTAGTCTTTTTTTTTCTTGTAATTGATTTAAAACTGTATAGTTCATCAGATAAGGAACTGAAAGTACAACTGTTAAGTCATCAAAACTTTTTCAGATGATATAAGAATGTCACGTGGTCTTCATAAATGTGCAAAAGCAACCTTTAAAACAGGAAAGCTGCAACACAAAGAAAACATCAGTTTGAGACAGGAATGTGATATAAAAGTACTTGAACAAGAGGGAGTGCATAAATATTTGGGAATTGATGAAGGATCAACAATAAAACATGAACAAATGTGAATAAAACTTACTAAAGAATATTTCAGAAGGCTTAAATTATTACTGAAAACAGCACTGATATCTAGGAGCAAAGTCCAAGCTATAAACCAGTTTGCTGTTCCCATCCTAACTTAGTTTTGGAGTGCTTCACTGGCACTAAAAGGTATTGGTTAGGTTGGACAGGAAAACGAGAAGGATGCTTCATGCTCATCAAATTTTTTATAAAAATCATTGCATACCAAGACTAAATATTCTCATTCTGAAGGAAGTATGGGCCTCCACGATATTTGTTACATGTATAAATCTGCAATCATGGGTCTGCATACACATCTGCTGACCTCACAAGACCAAATGTAGTGAAAGCAAAACATGCAGAGGATACATCTAAGATGACTTCCCTGCTTAGTTTAGCAAAAGTATAATGGCGTCAAACGTGAACAGAAATCAAACCAGAAGTATATACAAAATCTGGCAGCAACTGACTGTGCCAAAAAACAAATGAAAGAATATAAAGTGAAGGATCAGATGAAAAGGCAAGAAATGTGGAAAATGCTTAAATATAGTTGAAAGTATAGAAAACTCTTGGAACAACCTCATGTTGATCAAAATCAAATTCAGGAATGGTTAGGGAGAGGTGAATTTAAACCAAACCATGAAAGGTTAATATTAGCCGTCCATAATAGTGCACTACATATGTGGTGGTTTACAAAGTCCATTGAACATGTGGGAGAAACAGACAAATGTAAGTTTTGAAAAACAGAATTGGAAACAGTTGCACATCTTGTTGCTGGTTATGATATGCTAATGGCAGAAGGGCTGCATACTGAAAGGCATAATAATGTGGCAAGACTGTTGCATTGGGGATTGTGCAAATATTGATGCTGAAGTAGTTGAAAAACACTGAAAACATGAGCCACAAAGCATTATAGAAAATGATGAAGTTTATATCACATGGGAATCCCATTAAAAGCAGTTCAAAAAAATCAATGCAAGAAAACCAGATATAGTAATCCATTTAAAGAAGACAAAAGTAACACTGATTATTAAAATTGCTACACCAAGCGACTACAGAGCCTTATGTACAAAGAGACACAAAGTCATAAAATACCAGGATTTACAGACAGAAAAGAGGGCAATGTGGAAGAAAGATACCCAGACAGTTCCAATAGTAGTAGGAGCAACAGGACTTCTTATAAAAAATAATTTACATTTATACTTAGATATGTTACTGATATATGCAAGTCCATATGAATTGCAAAAGAAGTCATTACTGGGCATATTGCAGGTTCTGCAAAGAGCACTTCTGGCCAACATCAAAGATTGAAACAATACTAATTTCATAAACTTTAATCATACTTTGACTTGGAAATGGCTTCCATTCCTGTCATGTTATTAGAAACCCAAAAGACTTGGATAAATTAAAAAAATATAATGTTTAATCAAAACCAAGAAAAACACAAAAGCAAATCATGTTTTTACATGCAAGTCCTAAATATGCATACTCTGAGACTGTACAACAGTGGGGAAAAGAAGAAACCTCCTTAGCCCTACTCATACCAGTCTCACACAAAAGCACAGCTTACACAGCAACAAAACAGGAATCAATCAAACAAAAAGTAATATAAGCAAACAATGCATGCTATGCAGTTTATAGTCACTCACATCTGCTAATGAGCATTCCATTAACCTTATTCCCCAGGAATTCCTGCCACAATATTGATTAACATACAGTAAATGAACAGGGCACAAACTCCCAACTTGAAATAGTCACTCATCAATAAGTAAATACATACGTACATGCACACATACATATATACATACAGGTCCCCTTCATAACATCAACCCACTTTTTGTTGGCTTTCAAACTGCCGAGACGAAAACATCATAAGTTTACAATCACAAACTCCTAGAATATCATATTTCCTGTCTGGGAAAATAACCACCTGGCCACCAACAATAAAATCACAAATGGGAAGCAAATTATACCCACTGAAGTGGCAGGCTTCACACACCCCCACTCCCCCATGTGTGTGGTTTTCTCCCCCACATCCTCCCTACTTAAATATACCAACTCCGACATCACACTACAGCGGAGAAATGACAAAGTTCACTATGACAGCCTAGTGGTTACTTTCCCAGAAAATAACAAAAAATTGGAAACATATTTATTAAGTTTACTCGTTTCACCTAATTCTGTTATCTAGATGAATGCTATAACTAGGTATGACTAGCAAGTGTGAGTGTTTGTATGAAGGCATGAAGGGTAAACATAAAAATGTGTTACCATATTGTACACAAACTGCATTGAAATATTTAAATTAAAAAGAGATGTGTGAGAGGAATAACAAATACCTAGAGTTTGAATTTTGGAATGATTTAGTAGTGGTGATGAATGAAGTCCTTCACTTGTTCTTCTGCAATTAATCCCATTCCGATCACATAACTAAATCCTACAATGGCCTATGCCCAAGGTACGTTATATTTACAACAGAGAGCCATAAACCTTTGTAAGGCATAGGTCAAGCAGAGAAACTGGCATTTAGTTGAGTTAATGAATAGGTTGCAAGTAATATTTATATGCAGATGTTTGGTAGCTGGTCAATATCATATATAATAGCCCTGTGAAAGAGTAATAAGCAATGAATGATTTCCTTAACTTTGTGTACAAATTGTATGGCTTCACTTCATCTGGTCACATGTGAAGCAGATTACAGCATCAGCACTGAGTCACTTTTTTAATATTTTCTCACTGCTCTGTAGTACTGAGACTTTGGAGTTACTTTATATATGCTAGGTGGTGAAGGTGAGGCTAAGTCCCCCATGGAGGGAAGCAGTGGCCATGAGAGATTATAGTGAAATATTCAGTACATCAAAAATAGATTTTCATATACAGACAGCATCTCTAAAGCATATTGAAATATTTACAGCATGTGCAACAGATAGTGTGATAAACCGGGATGGGAATACCAGGCAAAAGGTGATATAAGTCAGAGTGGAGGGACTAGACAACTATACAGGTTATATGATAATGCATTAATTACATAAAGAATAATACTTATTGCACTGCCGAGATACGTAGGTGGCAGGGAGTCAGGAGGTGAGACTTACGTTTAGAGTGACTTCAGTCATGGCCTCTTTGAAAATGGGATGCCGATGCATTAGATGAATTAATTTTATGAACAGTTAGACAGATGTAGTTATTTATAGCTATGGGAATTAGAGTCTACATTACTCTCAGTGGACTAATTGTGAGAGAAGTAAATACATATGAGATAGTTCTAAAAAGCCAGGTATGAGGAATGATAAGAAAGGCAGACAGATCTACAAATAACTATAATGTAGTACGTGAAAGGATGCTATAACTAACAAGTAGACAGCAGATGAAAGTACGTTTTGTAAAAGCTAATTAACGAATAAATAAATTGAGTTACAATGCAGTTATAAAGTGGTAATTATTCAGCAGGCTGATGTGGGTTTGGGAAAACATGGGAGTTAAAAGGATGAGATAAGAGTTGAGATTAAAGTTAATTTTATTTATTTATTTGCAGTTGTTTAACCAGGATAGTCCATTGGGCCTAAAGAACCCGTTTTCAATGGAGTCCTGGGGAGAAAAGCTCCACATACAGATTATACAAAGATTATATTACACATACAGATTATACAAAAGCATAGCTGGCGAGAAGTGCCTAGACTGATATGGCATCTTTCTACAATTCTACTGTTCATCAATTGACAATTCATTTGAATCTGACCACATGCTGTACAAGCCTAAAACCCTGACTAGGAACCTGACATTGTGAGTCTAATGAGTGGCCTGTATGCTGTAGGAGTGAAGGGGAGAGAGAAGTAACAAGGCAGTGCTGCCCTGATGTCTCTCAGGGATGAGGATTGACAGCATGTGCCCAAAGTTCACACTTTGTATTAGAATCCCTGGTGAAGATCAGTGATTGAGTAAAGACACTTGTATGCATGGAGGCAGGGTCTTTAGATGGTGTCATGTTTTTCATGGAAGTTGGTGACACCCTCACATAGACCCACTGCACGCCATCCTTTTCAGCATCCATATGTGTGCACAAGGCAACATCAGGTGTAATGAAAAACACCAGTGATTCCTTCTGTAGATGGTAGCTTGACTCCCCACTCTTCACTCTCACCTTGATAGTAGCAAATATGCTACCACATTGTTCACATCAGAACCATTCATATTACTGAGTAAAGGATTGTTATGAACCATCAATAATTCCTGTATTGAATGGTTTGTTGTTTTTGAGATTGCTGCAGACCTTTATGGTTAATGGTTTGTAACAATCTTTTACTTAGTAATATGAATGGTTCTGATTTGAACAATGTCGGAGCCATTGCCCAGTCTAATGACAGTTTTGTAAATAATATTGTCATATTAGAAAAAAGGTACAAACATTCAAAAAGTTTCAATGGCTACTGCTCAGCTTTTTGGATTATTTGGAGCTTGGGGCAGTACCATGTGGGTTAAGAATTTTGAAAATGCCGGCATATGCCAATGCACATCCAGAACTATTGAAAAAAATGGCAAGAATTAAACCTGGAACTTACTGCCAATTATATGGTGCATATGGACCAATTTCTTGCTAAAATAGAGACAGACCTAAAGATGAAATTTTTAAATTAGAACATGAGATTGTCACTATGTCAGTGTTCAAAGACTTTACGTATATTTACCAACAAATGCTTGCTAGATTGGCTAACGTTGAAATAAAATTAGAGTTGATAAAAAAATGTAAACTCCAAAGGGACTTAAATGACTTCAGATGTGGTTACATCTTTTCTTAGCCAAAGGAGCAAATACATAGGTTCATAGGTTCATAGGTTCATAGATTTATACTAAGCTAACTGCCCTTGCGAGCCATTTTAAGCCTAGCCAATTATCCATTGTGAGACTCAAACCCTGCACCTTGTGTTTGTAAGGCAAACACCTTAACCATTAGGCCACCCTCCCAACCATAAAAAGAGAAATTAAGCACCTAGAGAATCTATGTGTGCACTAGATGAATTTTCAGTTCCAGATACTTCTACTTTAAATTCTCTAAATGAACAATCCATTAATGTAACCGAACCCATTCATGAGAAGAAATTAGTTTCTATGCCAACAACTACTGGTGCCATACAATTGGTAGATCAAACAGTCCATCATCCTGTAGCAACCAATGTGACTGAGGTTTTTCAGTCACCACCCATTCCACTCCTTCTCAATCTACCGGAGAAGGGGGACGTTTATCAAAGGGAGTCATCAAGGCAGCGGTCCCTAGGAAGAAGAAAAAGAAATGGAGGAAAAAGAAAATACAATGGCCCACAGACCAGAAGCAGATCGAATCACCAGGTCAGTTGAACACTGAAAGTTTTAGTAACTTGTTTGTTTTATGTTTGGATATCTCTGTTTTAAGTAAAGGACTACAATTTATACCCTCTGATACAGACACAGTTGTTGAGGCCCTAGCTGATCTAAGATTGTTTACAAGAGGTATAAATTTAAAATTAATTTTTCAAGACTCAATGTTGCTTGACAGTAAACTTTGTAGAAAGTCCAGTGTTTTTATACCAAACAGTTTTCCAGTTGTTACTGCATTTGAGAATATTTATGAACACAAGTTGCACATATTATATGAGAGTAAAGCAGAAAAGAAGTATTATAATCTAACTGTTAGGGAACATGAAGCCAGAGAACAGTTACAGAGTAATCCAAATGTTATCATCAAACAAGATAATAAAGGCAGAGCGAGTGCAATAATGAACAGAAAAGATTACATAGTATCCATGAATGAGTTTCTAGCAGATGAAACAACTTTTGTTTAAGATTAGATGATAACCAAAAAGTAACACTGGAACAGGTACTTAAACACCGACTCCAAAACCAAACAAAATAAGTACCACAGATGAAGGAAAATAGTCGGCTCAATGATAGAATTCCAAAGCTCATTTAATAGTAAATTCGGACACATAAACGTAATTCCACACACAGTGTTTTTATGTAAGTTGCTAAGACTTCATTAGATGCAAACAATTAATGAACCATCTCAATTATATAATCCATTAGCTTGATTACTTAAGTAATCCACCAATGAGAATACAGTCCATTGTCTCAATAAAGCATGTCATTGATATTCTGTCCCCATGTCTGGAACATCCCCCTCCAGTTTGTTGGCCAGTCTCCACAGTATTTGTTGTAAGAGATATTTCCCACTATCCTCTGTGATGCTGTTTGTAACACACCCACATGAAGCTCTGTTCACAGTGAAGGAGACTTCATTTTATTTTTTTATTTTTATTGAGACAATGGACTGTATTCCCATTGGTAGATTACTTGAATAATTAAGGTAATGGATTATATAATTGAGAAGGTTCATTAATTGTTTGCATCTGATGAAGTCTTAGCAACTTAGATGAAAATGCTGTGTGTGGAATTGCGTTTATGTGTTTGAATTGACGGGAATTCTATCATTGAGCCGACTATTTTCCTTCATTTGTGATACTTATTTTGTTTGGTTTTAGATGCACTTGATGTTAAAATTATATTTCTACTATTAATATGGTTCGGTTACATATATAAAATGCAACTTAGTAATTACATATCTATTGACTTGTTTAATTACTTTACTGTTCCTTGCACTGTTACACCTATTTTATATGGTTTGCCAAAAGTACACAAACAATTAGAACACCTCCCCCCCATGAGACCCATTGTCTCTGGAAGATGGGGGGGGGGTAACAGAGCCAATTTCTCTGTACTTACAGTCAATCCTAGAGACATTTTTGAGTAAAGGTAAGAGCTTTATAAGAGATACTGGAGATTTGTTAACTAAATTATACAAATGGCATAAACTAAACCTGGAAATGGATTTCTTTTTTGTAATGCTAGATATAAAGTCACTATTCACAGTTATCCCAAATGAATATGGCTTGGATGCAACACGTGATTTTTTATGTTTTAACACTGAAATGAATGGGAGAAGTACTGAGGATATTTGTCAGCTATTTGAAAGAGTATTAACTAACAATTTGTTTATTTTTGAAACTCAGTTATATTTTCAACAGTCAGGTGTAGCTATGGAAACTGCAATAGCCAATACATATGCAAACCTTGTACTAGAGCAATGGGAAAAAAAGTTTGTAGTTAATGATTTTGCTGAATTTAACTCTAAATTATTGTTCTGTAGCCGCGTTGTCGATGATGTCTTTCTGATTTGAGACAAGGAAGATGAACTCATGCATTTTCTTGAATATCTTAGTGGAACTACTAGTTTCCTGAGATTTAAACTTAAGTATAAACAAGATGAGATGGATTTTCTAGATGTTAGGCTGGAGAAAACCATAGAAGGCATTAACATGAGTATTTATAGGAAACATGTTCATGTAATCACTATACGCATAAAGAAAGCATATATGCAACACACATATTTAAAGGCATAGTTAAAAGTTAGTTATTAAGATTAAGTAGACTTAATACAGAAGAAAAAAAAAGATGTATAACGCAAACGTATGAAACTATGCAAGAGTTTAAGGAGAGAGGCTATGATGATAGCATATAGAATGCAACTCTGCATGAAATAATATTGGATAGGGGAAGTGGCAGGTAAAACATAATTTGGAGATAGTGTACCCTTAAATGAAAATTTTGCTAGGCAAACACAATGGAAGGATATTTTAAGGTATGTTACTATGTTTAGTAATCGAACTAATACAGTTAAGAGGATTATATCAAGAAACTGACATATTCTGAAAGCTGTGCCAGGATTAGAACTGACTGTTGACAGCAACCCAAGCTTTGCATACTGAAATTGCAGAAATTTAAAAGAGTGACCCTGTTATAAAGAAATGAGTCAAATTAAGGGTAAGGAAGGAGTAGCAGTAAATAAATAAGGCATATTTCCATGCTATAATTGTGGTTGTTGCAAACACATTTTTATTGGTAATACCTTTATACAATCTAAAACAAGGATTGGGTGGGTGGTAACCGAATAACATGCACTACAATATTATTTATCTTGCAACTTGTATACTGCAGAGGCTCATCGGGCAATAACAATAAACTTGCTAATACCCCAATTAGAATATGCATTTCCTGTCATCACTGTTCTGTGTGGGCATAATGTTTCCCTGTTACAGACAGTAGAATATAATTATCAGATATGTTCATCTGTTAAATCATAAAAGACATCACTAGAAATTGTACAGAAAGCAAAACTATTAGTGCCAGAGTTAGTTTCCATATTAGCCAAACTGATTAATGAAAGATTCATCACTTTCCAACAAGATCTGCATAAAGAATCCTTTCTACTCCCTTGGAAGCCAAAATACATAAAACTTTACAGGCCTCTGTTTTCTCACCAACTGTGAAAAGGCCTTTACCTATTTATCCCCAGCCTTGTGGAACAATCAGCCAAATGTAAATACCTCAGTTAGTAGCTTCATATTGTTTAACAATAATCTGAATGCTTGTCTGATAAATTGTACAACTGTACCTCCTTCAGGGTTGTTGAGTAAATACTATATACTGCAGTCTGTAGGCACCAAATAAAATATCGTCTAATTTAAGCTTTTTATAATAACCATAAAACTAGTATATATCCTCTCAAACAAGCTCTATTCTTCATCTTCTTTCTTTATTGTATTGTAATATAATTACCCAACACCCTTACATTACACTTTTCTTATCATTCTTTCTGCTGCTCTATCACTTTCTACCTTTTTTAATCTAAGTAGGTTCTATATGGTAATAAATGCATTATATTTTATAAAATTTGACTTGCTCCACCTACTGTACCACTGAACCATTTCATAATTTGCTTTAGTAATCTTAAATACATTATTAAATTACCAGAAATGCTTATATTGTAGTTGTCTGTGCTTAGGCCTTTGCTGATCCAGGTTTGAGTCCCAATATGAGCAAATAATGATTGGTTTCAACAACTGGCTGTCTTTCTAGTGTCATTCTAAAGGGATCCAATATTTGTCAGACTGGGAGGACATAGTCAACAGACCATGCTGCTTTGCCAGAGATGGTCTGCACCTTTCCCCTGTGGCTAAGGCTTTGTCTGCCCCATAGTGCCTTTTTTAGGCAAAGCAAAATTGACCAACTTACCACCATAGGAAAACTAACTCAACAGAACCTCAAGATGTTACTGCTGGATACCAGGAGCCTAAATAAAAAATTACAGTCTCTTCATGCCCTGCAAGCCCTCCTCACACTCAAGAATATAGATGACTGTGCAGTTACCAAAACATGGTTTAAAGCAGCAGAGAGTACCCCAACAGTGCAAGGTTTCAGTGCCTTCAAACTGTTAGACCAGTAGCTGCACAGACAAGGGCAAAAGGTGGAGGTGTCTCAGTGTACATCAGTAGCAAGCATACCTCTTGGGTGGTCAAACAGAATGACATGCTGAAGTTCCTCCATGTGCTGGTTACCCTAGACAAAACCCCTGACTATGTCCTAGCTAGCTAACTATAGGTCATCCTGCATGCCCAAAGAAGCTCACAGTGCATTCTTGGACCTACTGGAGCCACTTACCATCCAACCTAACACGCTACTCATGGTAGACTTTAATTACCCCTCTATAGATTGAGAATTCTACAGGGGCTCATATCTACAGGCACAGACATTCCTGGACTTCATAAAACCAAACAATCTTAGCCAAGTAGTGAATATGCCCACTAGAGGCTCCAACATACTGGGCCTCGTACTGACAAATATGGGTGAATGCTGCACCCCCTCCAAAGTTTCATCCTTCCTGGTAAGGTATGACCATAAGACTGTCACCTTCAAAATCAAAATCAACTGTATAATCCCATTAAAAACAGTAACAGGAACTATTTCAAGGCAAATTACCTGTATTAAGTGATGGTTTTCCAAAATTAAATGCCCCTCCAAACCCCAAGAACATAACAGTGAATTGCTTTCTGAAACTCCGTACAACCATATCAATGGCTACATAGGGGTTGCTATACCTACCAGAATTAAACTTAGAACTAGTCCCAGAAACAAACTGCCATGGTGGCATCCCAAATTAAATAGGATATACAACAAAAAGAAAAAAATATGGTATAAATCAGGAAGGGTAATTCCTATAAAGATAAAAACTCTCATCAAAGTAAACAGGCAACCAAGTAGGCTATTAGGTCAAGCAAAGCCAACTTTGAGGTTAAGATAATCTCTCAGGTGAAACATAACCACAAGGCCTTCTACAAAGGCAGCACACAGCAATGTGCTGAACTGGTGGATAATGGTGCCACATGCGCTGTGCCTGGCAATATAACAAACCTACTGGTGGACAAATTCAGTTCCAACTTTACCCCCTCTCACCCCCAATTATCCCTTCAATAATACCCTCAAACAGAACCCCTCCAACTAGAACTCTGGAGCATGTATTGGCTGCACTCATTAAAGCCAAGAACATGGTCGAAATGGGCCTTGATAACATCCCAGGATGCCTCCTGAATAGTTTAAAATATGACTTATCAGGACCCCTGAAGTTATTATTTAACTGTAACCTTAAAACAGGCTTTGTGCCACATGAATGGAGGACTGCAATTATATTCACAGGAGAGGACCTTCAACATATCCAGGAAACTACAGACCTTTTAGCTCAGCTAGTCCTTATCTGCAAAATCATGGAAAGAATTATAATGGAAAGTATCAGCAAGGACATAGGAGACATCCAAACAATGGATCCATCCCAGTTTGGCTTTGCCAAGAAAAAGTGAGCCAGTTAGAATCTGGTGAACTTCTTTGAAAAGGTCACTAAGGCAATGGATGATGAGCAAACTATGCATACTGCCTACCTAGATCTGGTTAAAGCATTTGATGCAGATCTATATTAGCGTATCGAATGGACTAAGTAGTGAAAACTATTTAGTCGATCCGATACTGTCGAAATGGCAAAATAGAGAAGACAATGGGCCATCTTCTTTGCCATTTCCTCCACTATGGTGCAATCTCGGAGATGGTATATTTAAGTGGGGGGTGGGGGGGTGGGTGATGAAGCCATTCACTTATCTTTGTGTTTAAGTTTTTTTTTTTTTTTTTTTTTGCGGAGCAGCGATTTTTTTCTCTGGGAAAAAAGTCACTTTTCCGTATGTTTGATATTTTGTGGTTTAGACATTATCGGCACGATGAAATAGCGTTCACTATTTTCATCGTACGATAAGGTAATATAGACACTTTAATGCAATTACCAACTCGGGCATTCTCAACAATTACAGAACTAGGTATAAACCCCTTTGTAACATACTGGATAGCTAGTTGGCTCACTGATAGGACCCAGGAGGTTAGAATCAGTGAGGCCACCTCCAGAAAGAGGTCGGTCACCAGTGTAGTCTCCCAGAGCTCTGTGCTAAGCCTACTCCTCTTTGGCATCTACTTCTCGAATGTTAAAGCCAATGTAAAAGGCCTCTGGCTAGCCAAGTTAACAGAAAATTGCAAACTGGGAGCAGTCACTGAAATCTCCCCCAAGATGGAACACCCTTCAAGAAGATCTGTTACAAACACTTGGTGCCAATACCATGGCTTAAACCTCAGTACCAAGAAATGCATTAGAGTACCTTTTGGGAGTTTGCCACCCTAGGTAATTATGTCGTCAATAAAACACCCTTAAAAGTTGATTCACTAGTCAGGGATTGGGGAACTCATGTAGATAGTAACCTAGCCTAGCCTTCAACTAACACGTGTCATTTGTAGTAAGAAATCCCTTTTGTGTTGCTCATCTTGTAAACAAGGGCATGGCATTTACATCCAGAGAGGTCATCATGCCACTATACTCAGCCCTCATCAGACCCATCATAGAGTATAATGCCTCCTTCGGTATGTTTCTGACCAGGCACATGCAGCAACTGGAAAGTCCACAAAGGTTGCTTACAAAAAGAATATAAGAAGTAAACACAATGTCCTAAGCTGCCTGCCTCAAAGACCTGTCCCTTTACTCAATATCATACAGACTTCTGAGAGATGATCTTTGCCTGGCAAACAAGACATCCCTGGACCCTGTTTTGATGAGTCTTTTGCACATCTGCAAAACAAACAGCATTAGAACTACTAGATTAAAAGCAGATTTCCTCCCTGTCCATATTTAACTACAATTTGGACCTACGGATGGGTAATTAAAAATTCACCTGTGGTTTGGCTCCTGTGTCTCTGATGGACAGAGGCAGTCAGTAAATCACACACTATAAATCAAATAAAAATCAAATTTGTGGGTCACATTTGGGTTGCAAGGCTAGGATTTTTAAATGGCCTGGCTGTTATTAGCCTAGTATACACATATGAGCATATGCTAATTCAGTTTTGAAATTCTGTTATGTTTCACTGTTGGAACACTAATAAATCCCTGCATATTTGGACTGAAGTCTGTTTTACTTCTGACTCATTTTAAAAATTACAGTATTGTTTGCTGCTTCTGTTGCATAAATACTGGGATTCATAAAGAAACCCACCATTGATGATAAATGTTTTGGCAAAAAGGGGCACTTTCTCAGATGAGAGAAAATGTGATTCAGAGACATGTTTAGCTGCAATGAGAAAATACCTCATTACTGGCTAATTTGCACATCACTGAATCACAGGGTGTTACTACTTGTGCTAAACAAAATATGTTCTTCGTGTTCACTGTTGCAGTCATTAGATGTGGGTTATCTGCTTGCAGGTAGCCCTCAGTCGGCCTGATTAACAAAGTCTTGGGTCCTGCATCGGTTGCTGTCCCTTCTTCCATGACGTCAGGTCATCAGGGATATAAAACATGCAGCCAACATCATTACATCAGTCTTTCTTGCCATGTGGTGCCCAAAACAGAAGCAGTTTGCAAGTGCTGGTTGGCTGACTCCTGAAATTTTCGTTTTCGAGTTTCAGAACTGAAGTCTTCAACTAAAGTTAAGTACCCCTTTGGGAAAACTTTTTCTTGCTCCTTACCAATGTCAGTAAAAGTTAATAATTGCATTACTTGTGGAAAGCAAATACCTCATAAAGGTTTTCATTTGTACTGTATTCCTTGCCTAGGCCCTGACCACAACGTACCTTGCTGTCGATTTTGCGCTTTATTTATTGAGTGCACTATCTGTCCTAGGTATATTTTTGCCTCTAAATATTTCGGTTCTCGGTTTAATTATCCAGAAATGTCGTTGGTTAGCCATCCGACAATCGGGACTCTGAAAAACGCAAAGATAAAGACAGAGACAGGCTGCTGAGGTCCAAAACTGCCAACGACGCTTTTGCTAAGCCAGTCGCCAGTACGCTGATACTCAGTGAGGCACTTTCACAGCCCCTGATACCCGCTACTTCTGATTCGCAGTCCTCTACTGAGACCCATTCAGAGTCCGGTATGCTGTGAGATGCTTCAACTATGGAACCCACGGATGTCTCTACCTTGGATGGGTCCAGATCTGCTGTGCAGGCACCGGCTTCCGAGGATGTATTCAGGCCTACAGACTTGCATATTAAACCACTGGCTCCTTCTTCACTTAGGCCTAAATCTTGAGCCATGCCTAAAAAAACAATGCCCAGGCCACATGCTCAGGCCTCTATGCCTAAAAAACAAATGATAAGAATGGCTGAAGATTTAATAACTCTAATCAGAAGTAGCCAACCCCCCCCCCCTTTCTAAGAGGCCTAGAACTGAAGTTGTTTATGAATCTTCTGACCAGGATTCTGTTTTTTCTGATTCTTCTGATGATCTGGATTTGCCCTAATCTACTTATGAGGATTCTGATGCAGAGGACTCCATTCCCTCTGCTTCCCCTCCAGAGGATTTTTCTTTTGGGGAAACCTTGCATACTCTAAGGGAGCATTTCCACTGGAAAAGCCAGGATTTTTCTGATTCAAAAAAGAGGCTTAGGGATTTCTTACTCCTACCTCAGCATAGGCCTTTAGCTATTCCTCCTATACTAGACATTGTTGATGATGCTTTTTCGGAATCTAGTTTGGCCCCTGATTCCTTGCCTCCTGCTCTCAGAAAACCTGACAGATACTACAGGGTCCCTCAGTCACACAAGTTCCTTTTTAAAAATCCTATTGCAGATCCAGAGACTATTTCACAGGGGCCCAAAGGCATTAAGGCTTCTACTGCTAAAAATCCTACCCCTTCTGATAGAGACTCCAGGGCACTGAATAGATGGAGTAAGAAGGTTTACACTTCTGCAACATTGGCCATTAGGGCTTTAAACTGCCAGTTTCATAGGTTAAAGTATCAGCAACATGTTATTGGATTGCTTAAACAGAAAATGATGTTGATTCCTGACTGTGTGGAAAATAAAGAATTACAGGATTTAATGCATTCTGCTGAACAAGTTGGAAAACATACTTTGTAATGTGGTTTTGATTCATTAGAGGCCTCTTGCAGGGCTGCTGTTACTGGGTCTGTGCTCAGAAGGCATGCTTGGCTAAAGGAACAATCTTTGCCTGATCATAGTAAAGCTAAATTGTTGGATGCTCCCTTAAATCAGGACCGCCTGTTTGGCAACAAGGGTGAGGAAGTTCTTAAAAAGATGGAAGATAAAGCTAAATCTATGCAAAATGTTAAAGATTTCTTACAAGTTCAGCCTCCAATATTTAGTAGCACTGGCCCTCTAAGAATTGGTCCTTTCCAGCCCCTTCCAGGTCTTTTCAAGCCAAGCCCAGACACAGCAAAAGCCCCAGGTTTCCATCCCAGGGGACACACAGGACTAAGCAGTGGGGGGCCTCCACTTCCAAATCTGGGAGTAATAAGACTTCCCCCTACGGTAAACTGTCTCAATGACTTCCGTTTAAAATATTCAAGCACTTATCAACTGACTGCCCCTTTGGGGGGGAAAGATTGCTCTTCATGCAAAGAACTGGGAACTCATTACCCAGGACAAATGGGATTTAAATATAGTGTCCCAGGGATACAGATTTCACTTCCACACATTGCCAACACCAAGCGGGTGGCCGGACCTGCCCCCAAATCATTGGGCAGAGGCCCAAAAACAAGTACTTTCTCTCTTAAGCATGGGGGCTATTCAACTGCTACTGGAAGAGGAAAATGGACAAGACACCCAGAAAAGGCAATTCATGGCATTCTATCCTGGACCTGTCTATTCTAAAAACATTTTGGAAATTCCAAAATTCAAGATGCTGACTCTTCACCAATTACTTCCTATGCTAGGCCAAGATGCTTGGTTGGCAACACTAGATTTAAAAGAAGCATACCTGCACATCCCAATCAGGGAATCTTGCAGAAGATACAACACCAAAGGCACCAAAGTGCAAGAAAGGCACCAGTGCACAACTTGCTTCACCACAAAAACGAAAAACAGGAATCCAGTAAAAAAGTTTATTTCTCTCTCTAGCGCCTCGGCCACCAACAGCCTTCAAGGAGTAACAATTAATACATACCACACAATATATATACACTCCATCAATTGACAATTAAACAATTAAACAATTAATGCACTCAAAATTTAAAGCCATACAAAACTTTTTAAAGAATACTCTTCCAGCAAAATTCTACATTCAAACCTTTGGGTGCCAAAGTATCATATTTTAGTATAAAAATAGCTTCTTTTTTTAAAAGCAGACATCTAATCTTGTCTTTATCATAATCTTGCAGAACATACCTATGCTTCAAAGCAGGCTACACGCACTGTCAGTTCTCTGCACTGCCCTTTGGCTTATCTACTGCATCCAGGGTATTCACAAAGTACCTAGCTCCAGTTATTGCATTTTTCAGGCAAAGAAGTATTCAAATATACCCATACCTAGACGATTGTCTAATTCAGGCAGAAAGCCAGGACATACTTTTGAATCATCTGGCCTTT
This sequence comes from Protopterus annectens, assembly GCF_019279795.1. NCBI lineage: Eukaryota > Metazoa > Chordata > Ceratodontiformes > Protopteridae > Protopterus > Protopterus annectens. The sequence goes on along the minus strand of NC_056737.1, from coordinate 844,712,551 downwards.
GTACAAAGGGTTCTAAATTGTCTGGGGTACACCATAAATGAAAAGAAATCACACCTGGTACCCTGTCAACAAATTATATTCCTGGGAGCAAGCTTGAATACAACTTCCCAGATGGCTTACCTCACGCCAGAGAAACAAATTCATTTGGCAACCTACTTCAAACAAGTGGCCACAAAAACCCTGCTATCTGCAAGACAAATACTGCAAGCCGTGGGGTTCATGGCCTCTTGTATTCTTGTAATTCCATATGCAAGACTGCATATGAGGAAGCTACAGTGGTATCTAAAAAGCCTATGGTGACAACATTCTCAGCATCTAGAAGCAATGATTCCTATCATACCTTGTCTATGCCTAGAATTCCTTTGGTGGGCAGAGGCCTGCCACCAAAACAAGGGACTACCTTTCACACCACCGCCTGCTGCCCATACCCTAACAACAGATGCATCAGAGGGGGTGCTCATCTGGCAGGGAAGTGCATTCAGGGCAAATGGAACCCAAGTCAAATGCACATGTATATCAGTCAAAAAGAAATGTTAGCTGTACAGAATGCTCTGAGAGCATTCAAGGACCACATTCTTCCAGGACAACTTATGGTAAAGGCAGACAACACCACTGTTATGTGGTACATAAACAAGCAGGAGGGAACACGTTCTTACCCCCTCTGCAGACTAGCCATGGCATTGTGGAACACAGCCTCGAGCTACCAAGTGCACCTACAAGCTGAATTCTTGCCAGGAAAATAAAATACACTGGCAGATGGACTAAGCAGGAACCTCATGGACCCTCACAAGTGAAAACTGGAACCAAGGATTTTCAACATGTTGACAAGCAAATGGGGGAGCCCAGATATAGACCTGCTTGCCTCTCTCCAGAACTACCAAATGGACAAATTTTGCACAAGGACTCCCCACAAGCAAGCCTGGAAAGTGGATGCTCTTGTCATTCAGCTGGAAAAACCTATCAGTCTATGCCTTTCCCCCTCTGCCTCTGCTCTCCAAAGTACTACTAAAAGTCAAACAGGACAAACCAAGGATGATTTTGATTGCTCCATAGTGGCCACGCCAACACTGGTACCCCCTCCTGCGCAGTGTTTCACGGTTATCCCAGTGGCACCTGCCTCAGATTCCTTCCCTGTTGTCTCAGCAGGAGAACCAGATTCTGCACCCTCAGCTTCTAACACTGAACCTTGCAGCCTGGCTAATTACATAATCGCTCCTCTACCATCCCTCAGTAAACCTGTGATGGATATCATTTTAGAGGCAAGGAGGCCTAGTACTAGAAAATCTTATGCTGAAAAATGGAAAATATTCTGTGCCTGGAACCAATCTCAAGGGATGAGCACAGCAGCACCCAATTTACCTCAGATTTTACAATACTTAACTGAGATGCTTCACAAGGGCCTGACTTTTTCCTCCATTAAAATCCACGTCTCAGCCGTTTCAGCTCATTATAACACAGAACCTCCCCTCTTCTCTCATCCACTGCTCAAGCAGTTCCTCAGAGGGGCCATACATTTGAAACCACCCAGGAGAGCTCCAACCCCAGCCTGGGACCTTAACTTTGTTTTGGAGAAGCTCACTCTACCTCCTTTCAAGCCAGCTGCTACTGCAGACTTAAAATGTCTTTCTTGGAAAACAGTTTTTCTTTTAGCAATCACTTCAGCTAGAAGGGTATCTAAATTACAGGCCCTTATGGCAGTGGAGGCTTTCATCATCTTTCATGCGGACAGGGTGTCCCTCAGAATCACTCCATCCTTCATGCCCAAGGTGGTATCCAGTGTGGCTCTTAATCAGTCTATTCATTTGCCAAACTTCTTTCCTAATCCACAGAACAAAGGGGAATGGATACTGCATTCCTTAGATGTGCACAGACAACTTAGATTCTACTTGGACAGGACTAAACCCCTAAGGAAATCTGAACAACTGCTGGTGGCATTTGCTGCAGGGGCAGAAGGGAAGGCTATTTCAAAGCAAACCATTTCTAAATGGATAGGCCATTGCATTCATTTTTGCTATAAGCACCATGGAAAACCTATCCCCCAGGGGATCAGACCTCACTCCACCAGGGCTGCATCTACCTCTACAGCCTTTCTCAGAGGCGTCCCTATCGGGGACATCCTAGAAGCTGCTACCTGGAGTTCTGTGCATACTTTCACCAAGCATTATCATTTGCCAATTTTCTCTAAATCTAGAGCTGGCTTTGCCACTGCAGTCTTGCAGGCCCTTATAGCTGGTCCTAATGCTATCTAAATTTCTCCTCCCAACCATAGCTTTGGGAATCTACCCAAATGTAATGACTGCAGTAGTGAAACATGAAGAACATAGTACAGTTGTGTACACTTACCATAAATGTAGATGTTCGAGTGTATTCACTGTTGCAGTCCTGGTTACCCTCCTTCCAGTCCCCTAACCTCTTTTGGCTATACCTCTACTTTCCTTTACTATGCTTAAAAGCCTTTTTGGTGTATTTGCTTTTTGTTGGAGGTATATCATTGTACTTTTATATTTAATTGCACCCCATTAGGGGGGCACCTGACATCTGGGGCAAGAAAAACTGATGTAATGGCATCGGCTGCATGTTTTATACCCCTGACGACCTGATGTCATAGAAGAAGGGACAGCAACCGATGCAGGACCCAAGACTTTGTTAATCAGGCCAACTGAGGGCTACCTGCAAGCAGATAACCCAAATATAATGACTGCAACAATGAATATACTCGAACATCTACATTTATGGTAAGTGTACACAACTGTACTTTTGCTGTAGCACTCTTAACTGTCCATGAGTTTACAGAATATCTCTGATATTCTCGGAAATCACAGGTGATTATAATCAGTCAGGAATTCCTGCTATTAGAGTTTCGTTCTTCTTCACTGTTCAGAAAATGCATGGTGATGCAAGACTGTTGCTATTTTAACTTTTGATGAAGCTTAGCTTGATACTTAAAACATCTCCCTGATGTTAGTGATTCCCCCTAGCTTTGTCTGGAAGTCATGAGCATGATCTTGTAAGTCATTGATCATTACAGCCAGTCTATAATGCCAAACTCAAGTGTTTCATAATTCCTGCTGGTCAGAATGCTTTGTGCTGCAAAATCAGCTTATTTATTAACTTTGGAAGGGACTTAGAGTAATATTTAAAGAGTGTCCCTGTGGTGTAGTATTTTCATATGTTGTTTGTGCTGCAAAACATTGTTTTATTGTTTTTGTAAGTGACTTATAAGTAAAATAGTAATATTTAAGAATCTCTGGTGTCTATTGCCACCTACCCCAAGTATTACAGACTTTGCTCATTAGCCTATGGGAGTTTAATGCTGTGACAGCCCCTCCCACACACACACACACACACACACACACACACACACACACACACACACACACACACACACACATGCACAAACATAGTCCACCTATCCCATAAGTAACCCCCCCTACTGTGACCAAGGCGCACACAGATGCACACACACTTTCATGAAAGACCAGTTATACCTGTACAGGCTTGCATGCATGATGCTACATACACACACATACACTCCTACACCCTTACTCCTACCGTTCTGCAGACAGTTACTTGAACTTACTTTTTATGTTCACACACAACCAAGAACTGGAAAAAAACTTATTCCAAAAAAAAAAAAAAAAAACAAAACCTGAAAAAAGAACTTCCTTGCTGGATAAAACCACTTTATTGTTGAGTGTGTTCATCAGCATATAACATTTAACTTCATCAGAATAAATGATTCAAACAATGAATCCCATTATAAATGTAAAATGAGAACATCACATGACACCAAGACCAAATCAGAACACAAATTCAATAAAAAATGTAAATTACACTACTCAGTCAGTTCCTAGAGCTGAAGACTTTTGACAAATCTAACCTATTCTTCAAAACTAAGTAACAGATAATCTTACAAAAATGCATCAAAGACAATGTAAAAAAACTCATATAAAATAGTAAAAAACTACTATTAAACATTATAGGATCATAGTTTAAGAAGGCTACTTAGGCTCAAGCCATCATTAAGACGAGGAAAAACATGTGCATTGAGCCTAACTTGCCAACATAGTTCCCTATATTCAAATAAATCTTCCCATGGCCCTCAACGAGGGTCCTGGGAAACTTTTTCAATGACCAAGAACTTAAAACTGTGCGCTGGATGATTTACTATGTGTTTAAATAAGGCACTATTTATGTTTTGATTGCTGATGTCCTTGCCATGTTCATATATTCTTTCTTTAAATTTCCTCTTCGTTTTCCCAATATAGAAACACCTACACTCTGAACATAAAGCGGCATACACAACTCCCTGAGTATTACAGGAGAACTTCCCTGCTGCTTTTATTATAGTGTGGTTAATCTTAATTTTATCAGTGCTTAAAATGAAAACACACTGTGCACAGAAACCACATTTTAGTGCCTTTAAATTTATGCTGAGGAACAGTGTTGTTGTTGTTTTTCAATAGACTCTTAGTAGATGTTCCTTTTAAAAAAAACAAACATGGTTTGTGACCAACCTTTTGCAACATGCTATCATAGCCCTGGAAAATACACCAATTTTTCTGCAAGATGTTAAAAATACAATGGTGGTCAACAGAAAATCTAGTGACAAGGGCACAGGAGTAGTCCTTCACACAGGCTTTAGAGGGGGGTAGAAGATACTACATTTACACCTGAGTCCACTCCACCTGCAAAATTATTTAGTATAGGTATAATACTACCCCTCTGTCTCCTGTTACAAATTTTTTTTGTAATAGTCTCAATAAACCCCAACGGATAATTTCTGGAACCAAACATATTGGTCAATTTGTCACACTGAGAAAGAAAATCATTGTCCTTAGTAACCATAAGTGCTAGTCTGATAAATTGGCCTTTGATGAAATCTTTTTTAACATGTATAGGATTATTACTGTTATAATGCAAAAGGCTTTTACAATACGTAGGCTTTCAGTACAAATCACAGGAGAATTGCAAGTTAGTGTCTTGTTAATTAACACATTTAAGTAATTGGTACTATCAAAACTAAGGGTATGTGTAAATTTTTAAAAATTCAGTAGTACCATTGATGTACTCCAAGAAATCTTGTACCTCATAAATATTTCTTGTCCACAAAAAAAAAACCAAATTGTCAATATATCGCAAATACAAACTCCACTTGTGAATAAAATGATGAAGTAAAAAGACGTTTTCTTTCCCACATTAACATGGCAATGTTTGTGAAAATGGAGGCATAAGTGGCCCCCATCACTACCCCAGTTTTTTGGAAGAAATATTGTCCGTCAAAAAATAAATAAATACATTGTTCTTTAGGACTAATTCCATTAAAGTTTCTAAGACTGCTACTTGGTCATTATTGTAAAGATGACAATCATACAAAAATTCTTCAAATCACTCGAAGCCCGTTGTATGGGGAATGGCATTAAAAAGGTTGTCTATGGTTAAAAGTAACGTACTGTCATCATACTGGCCATTGTTAAACTAGCTTAAAAAATACCAAGAGTCTATACAAATATGTCCTTCCCCTTTCAAAACATCCTTGAGAATAAAATCAATGTATGTACCATGAGAACGATTTTTAGAACCATTTTCACTCACAATCAGCTTCGAGGGTGGATCTCTCTAATCTTTGTGTATCTTTGGAATACCAAAGATACATGGTACCCAAGGAAATTTAGTGTGCAAAAATTCAGAAAGACCAATATCTATAAGTAATTGATTACACAAACCTTGCAATAACATGTCAATTTTACAATAATAAATGTTATCTAGATTTAAAGATGCTTCCTCATAAACTACCCCATCAAACAGCAAAACATTCATTCTGTTGTCATAGTCTTTTTAAACATCACTACAACCCCACTCCCTTTGTCAGGTTTCATAACCCAAATTGTTCTAGCCCTACAAAGATTTTCAAACAGGACCATTTCATTATGTGTTAAGTTGTATGAAGCATCATTCAAATTGGAATCTAACAGGGCCAAGAAATAAAGATCACACATTTTTTCAAACAAAACTAAACATTTAGGAAGGAGGGAATTGTACAAACTTTTTTTTCTGTAAAACTGAATTACTACCTGATCCCTGTCAATTGTTAAATAACAATTTGAAGTTTAAGTTTCTAACAAACAATGTCAGGTCTAAAATGACCTCAACCAATCTTGAACGCCTCGTGGGGACAAAATTAAAACCTTTACTAAATAAATTTGCAACATCAATATCAAACGACTGAGAAGTAAAATTATAAACAATAAAGTCACCTTTATCCTTTAAAATATGAACAGGCAATTCTTGTAAATGTCCCGATTGTATAATGTCCAGTAAGTCAGAGCAACCAAAATTAAAGTCAGAATCTGTACCCGTGACCTCAAAAGGGTCCAGAATTAATTCCATCTTGTTGGCTGCCTCCTAGTATTCTGTCATTGATCCCAGTAATTCTGATCCCTGGAGTTCCTTGGAGGTCTGTATTTCACTGAGCATGTCTAGTTCCGTAGTCTCTCAGACCTCCGTGGGAAGTCTCATCCTAAAGGGAACTGGTCAGATGAACCAGTTGCTGTAGTGCCTTCTTCTGTAGACGTATCATTGGTGGAATCAGAATTAGTTGGGTGTGTGGTAGAAACCAACTGTGGTTTGGGATAGGCAGCTCCCATGGTATCGGCTCTCTAATCCCTAGCAAGTTTTTTCTCCTTATGGGCCTTAATTTTGCTGACCAACTTGACGATCTTGTCAAACACATTCTTGTATGATGAAATAGACTATTCAATTAGTAATTCATCATGTAAAATTTTATCTAAATCAATCAATTCTTTATGTAGCACCTCTATGGATTTGTGATTTTGCTTAATTAAGATGTCTAATAACTTTAACCCTTGCTAGTCAAATAAAGCTGTTAATTCTTCATGCATAGGTGAGTTAGCAACAAGTCTCATTGGGCATTTCCAGTATTTAAGCCCTTTGGGCACAATTTTATTTCTTATAAGCATTCTCTAGTTGTAATTTTCTGCACTTGACAAGTTTGTTTTCAAATTTTCAGATTGTTGAAAAGTACAGGCTTCGTGGGATTTAATACAAATTCTATCAAATGTTACACAGTGTATTTTCATTTTAAGCACTGATAAAATTAAGATTAATCAGACTATAATAAAAGCAGCAGGGAAGTTCTCCTGTAATTCTCAGGAAGTTGTATATGCCGCTTTATATTCAGAGTGTAGGTGTTTCTATATTGGGAAAACCAAGAGGAAACTTACAAGAAAGAATATATGAACACGACAGGGACACCAGAAATCAAAACTTAAATAGTGCCTTATTTAAACACATACTACATCATCCAATGCACAGTTTTAAGTTCTTGGTCATTGAAAAAGTTTCCCAGGACCCTCTTGGAGGGCCATTGGAAGATTTCCTTGAATACAGGGAACTATGTTGGCAAGTTAGGCTCAATGCACATGTTTTTCCTGGTCTTAATGATGGCTTGAGCCTAAGTAGCCTTCTTAAACTACGATCCTATAATGTTTAATAGTAGTTTTTTACTATTTTATATTAGTTTTTTTTTACATTGTCTTTGATGCATTTATGTAAGATTATCTGTTACTTGTTTTTTTAATAATAGGTTAGATTTGTCAAAAGTCTTCAGATCTATGTACTAACTCAGTAGTGTAATTTACATTTTTTATTGAATTTGTGTTCTGATTTGGTCTTGGTGTCATGTGATATTCTCTTTTTTTTTTATATTTGTAATGGGATTCATTGTTTGAGTAATTTATTCTGATGAAGTCAAATGTTATACGCTGATGAAAGCGCTCAACAGTAAAGTGGTTTTATCCAGCAAGGAAGTCATTTTGTCAGGTTTTTTTTTTTTTTGGAATTACTTTTTATGTTCCCTCCCCCACTGACTACAATGGGGAAACAGCTTTTCAGCCTTGTACATTAATCCAGCCAGATGTCTTAATTTTTCTGTATAAATCCCTTACTGCAGATATTAACATTGGAGAGCACATGACTAATTACCATAGACTACTCCCCCAGAATGCCTCCGTAGCATGTAGCACAGCCATGGAGACTGTCCACCAGTGTGATCCTACAAGCCATATGGAATCACAGTGGTAGTCCAGGCTCAGAAACAGAAAGACCAGTCCATGTTAGAGCTTACTGCTTGTGGTAGCTCTTTATGAATACAGTCAAATACTTTTCAGTTTTTCCTTTTGAAAGGGATTAACTTAATTTGTGTATTTGTGTTGTTTTTTCCCTGATATGCATCCTGTCCAGTGACATTGATTATATTTAATATTCACCATCTTTGAAAATACAAAATAATTCATCTTGCCATAATTTGTTCTTTGTATGCAAACATAATTACAATTATTCCTAAGCTTTTACAATGCAATATTTATTCAAAATGCGTAGTTTGTAATTCAGCATTCTTGAACTTTCAGGAGGAGCTTTTGAGGAAAACACATCTGTATATAGTTGCAACATATATCTCTCATCTCTTAAAGAGGAAATTAAGACTCAGCTGTCCGGATATGCAACAAACACTGGCAGAAGAAATATTGCAAGATGTACACGACATAGAAATACTGTTTCAAAAACATGTAAGTATGAGGCAACTCCTTTACTCTTGTAATAGCATTTTATATTGCTGACAGGTAAATGTAACGTGTGCAGTACTGAATCTCTATGGACCATCTACTAAAATTAGCAAAAATTATATTTTATTCATGTTCATTAGACAGCAAAATGCTTGTGATTCTTTTCTTCTCAGCACAGATTCTGCTGGAAAAGATAATCTCTGTCTTATTAGCCCATTTTTCATATGTTAATGTCTGTTCTTCAGCTGTCCTTCAACAGTAATATTTCTGCTCAGTATTTTTTTTGTCGAGTACAGTCAGATAGCATTTACAAGATTATTTCATTTAAACCAAGCATGCTAAACATCATGGCAAGCTAATTACAGCATAAGTAGCTGAATTGTATGCTAATCAACCAATCCAAAATGGCAGAGCTATTCAACAAGCTGCGAAGAAACTGCGTACATTTAGTGTAGGTTTTTGCCTTGAATTCCAAAACCCATTGGGATACAGTCATGGAAACTACACTAGAGGAAAAGAATGTTAGGGGCTGCTGCTGCTCTTCTGAATGTGTATGTGCAACAGGGTCATGTCTGTCCTGCTGCTGATAGACCTCAGGCAAGAAGGAGAAGGGTGTTTAGGCCACATTTTACTTTTCTTGGCCTGCATAAGTTGGAAATAGTAGAGCACTACAGGGTGAATAGGGACACGCTCCAGGAACTTTGCAACTTCTGTCATCCTCAACTGAGAGCAAGGGCAAACCAAGAGTAACCAATACCTACTGAGACCAGGGTATATGTTCCACTCAAAATTTTAGCAGAACCTTCCAGTGAACAACAGGTAACATGCTGGAGGTGTCACAGACATCAGCATCCAGGATCCTACATTAGTTACAGAATGGTATGTTACAGCATCACAGCAACTATATATATTTTCCCTGTACCTCCAAGAAGAGAGCTGCAACTATTCAGGATTTATACCCTTTAGCACACTTCCCTGAAGTCTTTGGTACAATATATATTGCACGCACATTTAGATCAAAGCACCACCTAAGGAACAGGTAAGAGTCTATATAAACAGAAAGGGCTTTCACTCCGTTAGCTGTCAGGATGTGTGTAATGCTAAGGGAATCATCCTGAATGTGTGAGCTGGCAAACCTGGCAGTTGCTATGACTTTCCTATCTGGCACAAGTCACAGCTCTACCAGAGGGTTTTCAGGGGGGAATATCCCGCAAGGCCATTTATTGGGGGATGCAGAGTATGCACTCAGTCCATGGCTGATGATGCCCATCAGAAATGCATGCACGCCCATGGAGGAATACTATAATGAGGCATATGCTCAAATAAGAAATATCATCGAATGTGTTTTTGGGCTGCTGAAGTAATTTTGGTGCCTAGATACATTAGGGGGTGCCCTGCAGTACAATCCCAGTGTCAAAATTATCATTGTCTGTGCCATCCTACACAATATTATCCTGAGAAAACAGCTGCAATAAGAACACCAAAGGGAAGGAGCACACATTCCACCACCACTGGCAAGGTTACCACAGCCACACTCAGGTGAGGACTAAAAAGGGGAACCACCAGCTGCTGTGGGTATAGGTAGACGTAGGTGTGTACAATATGCCCTCACCTTAGCCAAGAAGCAACAGATAGTACATGTACTGCCACCTAAGTGGTACAGTTTTCATCTTATGCACATACATACAGTAAAACGGATACCAGGCAATGCTCACATCTTTTACTTATCCATGTAATGGCTGTGTACTGTTAGCATCAGTCAGACAGTCAGTCCTGAATTGCAAGGTAGGCGTTGAACCTGGAACAGGAAGAAAATATACCTAAGTAGTCTGTGTGTGAGTTATCCAGTACTGACAACACTGTGTGACAGGAATGACTTCTGTCAACAGATTTCTGCTGTTTATCAGCAAACATGCCTAATGCATCTAAACTACGCACAATGAAAAGAGCAGTCCAAAGTCTGACTATCCCTACATTCTCACAAGTGCAGAAATAAGCCTCACTGATGTATCAATACTTTCAATGTAGTAAGCACAACTGTGAAAAGGCTTTAAGAAATCAGTAAAAGTTTCAAAATAGCATCACCACTACATATACTAAGCACTCAGTTAGCTATTCACCCTGTGCATCAGAAAAATACAATGTATCCCTGAATCCAAAAGGTAGAAACAATGTGGTGGCACAGTTATCATCATTCTCACAGGGTGGAGTTTGGGGGACAGGAGGTCAAGGCTGACATAAAAATAGTGAGTGTGTGGGAGTAAGAAAGACAGGCAAGCAGAATTGTTTCTAATTATCAAATGGACACTGAGACAGAATAACCTGCAAGCCTCACGAATGCCTCATCTACCTGTTATGTGAGCGTGTGTCTGTATGGGCACTCAGTGTGAAATGTGGGCATGAGTGTGTGCGTGAACACAGCCAAACAATGTACTAGCTTTATGTTCTGGCATGTTGGACAGGTGTGCGCTGGTCATGGTAGAGGTATCAGTTCATCATCATTACCCCAGCTGTGAAAACTGGCTGTCCCAGGAGTTGCACTAGTATGTCCAGGTCCATGGTCAGTTGTGTTAGTGCTATCGAATGTGAGTGATATCTACTGGTTGATCTTTCTTCATGACTATGTCCAGATCCATAATCCCATGGCCTACCACATCTGGGTGTGGACACCTCAACCACTGACAGAGCAGTGGAAGTAATGCCATTACAGGAGAGGGATCGGCACGAACACTCTGGCTAACAGCAGATGATGTTGCAGACCTACGACCATATGGATGCTGTCTCCCTCCCAGCAGATGTTCTATCACAGATACTGCCCACTCCATTATGTCATTCATCTGATCCATTGAACTGTCCACACTGCAGAGGCAATCATGCATATCAGCCTGTGCTACATCTCGAACTCTAAGCATGTCCTCAGAGGCCCTAGTAGAACATGCCTGTGCCTTCAAGGTGGCCCTAAACACACATTGAGTGGCGCATAATGATACACCAGGAACATCTGAGTGGACAATAGGCCTCCTTTGAGCACTACTACAGACCTTCATGTTTGACACCTCACCCACACTTTGGCCGCAACCAGAGTCAACTGACACAGAAGCCACAGTTACCACACTACCCTGATCAAGTGTGTCACCCTTAACCTGTCCAATATCTGAGGGCTCAGTGGAATAGGTATGCATAAGCATACTGACTGTGTCTGAAGGAAATCCAGGGGATATGTGTGTCACAACCTCAGTGTCAGATTCAGCCTCTGCACCCCTCAACTGTGTGTCAGACTGTCCACCATCATTTTCAAAGCCTACTGATGCTCTGACATCAGGTGATGGGAGTTCTACACTTCCAGTGACAGAATCACCTGTGATAATAAGCAACAAACACTGAAATAAAGAAGTTCTTCATGTTTCACTGTTACAGTCATCACATTTGGGTTATCTGCTTGCAGTAGCCCTCAGTCGACCTGATTAACAAAGTCTTGGGTCCTACATCGGTTGCTGCCTCTTCTTCCATGATGTCAGGTAGTCAGGGGTATAAAACATGCAGCCGACGCCATTACGTCAGCCTTTCTTGCTGTGCGATGCCCGAAGCAGAAGCGGTTCGCAAGTGCCGGTCAGCCGACTCCTCAAATTTTCGTTTTTGAGTTTCAGAACCGAAGTCTTCCAACTAAAAGCTAAGTAGCCCATTGGGGAAACTTTTTCTTGATCTAAACCGATGTCAGTAAAAGAAAATAATTGCATTTCTTGTGGAAAGCAAATACCTCATAAAGATTTTAATTCATACTGTATTCCTTGCCTAGGCCCTGACCACGATGTACCTCGCTGTCGGTTTTGTGCCTTATTTAAACAACTAACTATCTGTTGTCGGTATATTTTCGCTTCTAAATATTTTGGTGCTCAGTTCAATTTTCCAGATATGTCTTTGGTAAGCCATCCGACTACCGACATTCTGAAAAAACGCAAAGATAAAGACAGAGACAGGCCGCCAAGGTCCAAAGCTGCTGACGACGCTTCTCCTAAGCCAGTCGCCAGTTCACTGGTACTCAGTGAGGCACTTTTGCAGTCCCTGATACCTGCTACTTCAGATTTGCAGGCCTCTACTGAGACCCATTCGGAGTCCAGCATGCCGCGAGATACTTCAACTGTGGAACCTGTGGAAGTCTCTACCTTGGATGGGTCCAGAGCTGCTGTGCAGGCACCGGCTTCTGAGTGTGTATTCAGGCCTACAGACTTGCATATTAAACTGATGCCATCTTCTTCTTCAAGGCCTAAAACTCGAACCATGCCTAGAAAACCGACGCCCAGATCGCATGTTCAGGCCTCTATGCCTAAAAAACAAATGATAAGAATGGCTGAAGACCTTATTACTTTAATCAGGGGAAGCCAACCTTCCCACTTTAAGAGACCTAGGACTGAGTTTGCTTATGATACTTCTGACCAGGATTCTGAAATTTCTGTTTCCACTGATGACCAGGGTTTATCCTTATCTACCTATGAGGATTCTGATGCTGAGGACTCTATTCCATCTGCTTTCCCCCCAGAGGACTTCTCTTTTGGTGAAACCTTGCATATTCTTAGGGAGCATTTTCATTGAAAATGTCAGGATTTCTCTGATTCTAAAAAGAGTCTTAAGGATTTCTTACTCCTGCCCCAGCACAGGCCTTTAGCTATTCCTCCTGTACTAGATATTGTTGATGATGCCTTTTCAGAATCTAGTTTGGCCCCTGACTCTTTCCCTCCTGCTCCCAGAAAACCTGATAGATATTACAGGGTTCCTGACTCTCACAAGTTCCTTTTCAAAAATCCTACTGCAGATCCTGAGACCATTTCACAGGGACCCAAGGGTATTAAAGCTACTGCTGCCAAAAATCCTACCCCCTCTAATAGAAACTCCAGGGCGCTGGATAGATGGGGTAAGAAGATGTACACTTCTGCAACCTTGGCCATTAGGGCCTTAAACTGCCAGTTTCATATGTTAAAATATTAGCAACATGTTATTAGATTGCTTAAACAGAAAATGATGTTGATTCCTGATTGTGCTGAAAATAAGGATTTACAGGATTTAATGCAGTCTTCTGAACAGGTTGGAAAACATATTTTGCAATGTGGTTTTGATTCACTAGAGGCATCTTGCAGGGCTGCTGTCACTGGGTCTGTACTTAGAAGGCATGCTTGGCTTAAGGAGCAGTCCTTGCCAGATCATGTTAAAGCTAAATTACTGGATGCTCCCTTAAATCAGGACTGCCTGTTTGGCAACAATGCAGAAGAGGTTCTTAAAAATATGTAAGAAAAAGCTAAATCTATGCAAACAGTTAAAGATTTCTTACAAGTTCAACCTCCAAGATTTAGCAGGCATTGGCCCTCTAAGAATTGGTCCTTTCCTGCCTCTTCCAGGCCTTCTCAGTCCAAACCCAGGTCCAGCAGAACACCCAGGCTTCAGTCCCAGGGTATGCTCAGGACTAAGCAGTGTGGGCCCCCCACTTCCAAATCTGGGAGTAGTAAAACTTCCCCCTATGGTAAACTGTCTCAGTGACTTAACTTTAAAACTTCCAAGCACTTCTTGACTGACTTCCCCTTTGGGGGGAAAGATTGTTCTACATGCAAAAAATTGAGAACTCATTACCCAGGACAAATGGGTTTTAAATAGTTTCCCAAGCATACAGATTTCACTTCCACATGTTACCAACCCCAAGCAGTTGGCCAGATCTACCCTCAAATCAGTGGGCAGAGGCTCAAAAGCAAGTACTCTCTCTCTCTTAAGCATAAAGGCTATTCAAACTGTACCAGAAGATGAAAAGGGACAAGGTTTCTACTCAAGACTTTTCCTGGTACCCAGAAAAGACAATTCATGGCATCCTATCCTGGACTTGTCTACTTTAAACACCTTTTTGGTGATTCCAAAATTCAAGATGCTAACTCTTCACCAGTTGCTTCCTATGCTAGGCAAATACGCCTGGTTGGCAATACTAGATTTAAATGAAGCATACCTGCACAACCCAATCAGGGAATCTTGCAGAAGATACCTATGCTTCAAAGCAGGCTACACGCACTATCAGTTCTCTGCACTGCCCTTTCGCTTATCTACTACACCCATGGTATTCACAAAGTGCCTAGATCCAATCATTGCATTTTGCAGGCAAAGAAATATTGAAATATACCCATACCTGGGCGATTGTTTAATTCAGGCAGAAACCCAGGACATACTTTTGAATCATCTGGCTTTTGTGCAAAGGGTGCTAACTTGTCTGGGATACACCATAAATGAAAAGAAATCAACTACTACCCTGTCAACAAATGATATTCCTGGGAGCAAGCTTGAATACAACTTCCCAGATGGTCTTCCTCATGCCAGAGAAACAAATTCATTTGACAACCTACTTCAAACTAGTGGCCACAAAAACCCTGCTATCTGCAAGGCAAATACTGCAAGCCTTGGGGTTCATGGCCTCCTGCATTCTTCTTATTCCATATGCAAGACTGCATATGAGGAAACTACAATGTTATCTAAAAGGGTTCCTATCAGTTCATCGAAACTTCAGCAGTTCGAACACCATATGTTTGAACTGTGAAGTTCAAAAACTGATTATCGTGAAGCCGAGGAACACCGAATTCTTTCCCAGGGAAAGAATTCAGTGGGCCGTTTCTGTGGCTTCACTATTCCCTCCACTGTGGTGAGAAGGTTACGGACCGGATTAAAGTAAGTGTATGAATGGACTGGGTTAAGCTGAGTGTGCGATAGTTACGGACCTTAGGGTTAGGGAGCAGGTGAAGTGAGTGTGCGATAGTTATGGACCTTAGGGTTAGGAAGTGGGTAAGGTGAGTGTGCGATAGTTACAGACGTCAGGGTTAGGATTTGAGTTAAGGTAAGTGGATAGATAGTAGTGTATGTACAATTTAGTGTAGGGTTAGAAGTAGGGTTTTGTGAAGTATATATGTGTGGATTATTTATTTTGGTGTGCTTGTGTTGTGTGTGTGTTTTCTTGGAACAGCGAGCTTTTTCCTGAGAAAAAAATTGCTGTTCTAAGCCTTCAACGGTTTTGCACTTCGAGTTTAGAAGTTTGAACATATGGTGTTCAAACTTCTGCCATTTCATCGAAGTGATACAGACCCATCTAAAAAGCCTATGGTGTCAACATTCTCAGGATCTAGAAGCAGTGATTCCTATAATACCTTGCCTACGGTTAGAGTTCCTTTGGTGGGCAGAGGCCTGCCACCAAAACAAGGGACTGCCTTTCTCTCTACCCCCTGCCACCCAAACCCTAACAACAGATGCATCAGACTATGCATTGGAGGCTCACCTGGCAGGGAAGTGCATTCAGGGCAAATGGAACCCAAGTCAAATGCACTTGCATATCAATCAAAAAGAAATGTTAGCTGTACAGAGTGCTCTGACAGCCTTCAAGGACCACATTCTTTCAGGACAATTAATGGTAAAGACGGTCAACACCACTGTTATGTGATGCATAAACAAGCAGGGGGGCACCCATTCTTAACCCCTCTGCAGACTAGGCATGGCACTGTGGAACACAGCCTTGAGCTACCAAGTGCATCTACAAGCTCAATTCCTGCCAGGAAAACTAAATACACTGGCAGATGGACTAAGCAGAAACCTCATGGACCCACACGAGTGGAAACTTGAACCAAAGACTTTCAACATGTTGACAAACAAATGGGGGAGCCCAGATATAGACCTGTTTGCCTCCGCCCAGAACTACCAATTAGACAAATTTTGCACAAGGACTCCCCACAAACAAGCTTGGAAAGTGGATGCTCTGCCCTTCAGCTGAAAAAAAACTATCAGTTTATGCCTTTCCTCCTTTGCCTTTCCTCTCCAAAGTACTAAAGATCAAACAGGACAAACCAAGGACGATATTGATTGCACTACACTGGCCACGCCAACACCGGTACCCCCTCTTGCACAGTGT